>NW_027590231.1:311778-623557 GCF_964213995.1 Mustelus asterias
CGGTCGGAACCAAGGTCCGGGGTGGAGGTCGGAACGAAGGTCCGGGGGGTGGTCGGAAACAAAGTCCGGGGTGGCAGTCGGATCCAAGGTGCGGCGAGGCAGTCGGAACCAAGGCCCGGGCTGGCAGTCGGAACCAAGGTCCGGTGGGTCGGGCGGAACCATGGTCCGGGGGTGCAGTCGCAACCAAGGTCCGGTCTCGCGTTCGGAACCAAGGTCCGGGGTGGCGGTCGGAACCATGGTCTGGGTTGGTGGTCGGAACCAAGGTCCGAGGTGGCGGTCGGAACCAAGGTTCGGGGTGGTGGTCGGAACCAAGGTCCGGGGTGGCGGTCGGAACCAAGGTCCAGGGTGGCGTTCGGAACCAAGGTCCGGGGTGTCGGGCGGAACAATGGTCCGGGGGTGCAGTCGGAACCAAGGTCTGGGCTCGCGTTCGGAACCAAGGTCCGGGGTGGCGGTCGGAACCAAGGTCTGGGTTGGCGGTCGGAACCAAGGTCCGAGGTGGCGGTCGGAACCAAGGTCCGGGGTGGTGGTCGGAACCAAGGTCCGGGGTGGTGGTCGGAACCAAGGTCCGGGGTGGCGGTCGGAACCAAGGTCCAGGGTGGCGTTCGGAACCAAGTTACTGGGTGGCGGCCGGAACCATGGGCCGGGGTGGCGGTCGGAAGTAAGGTCCGGGGTGGCGGTCGGAAGTAAGGTCAGGGGTGGCGGTCGGAAGTAAGGTCCGGGGTGGCGGTCGGAAGTAAGGTCCGGGGTGGCGGTCGGAATCAAGGTCCGGGGTGCCGGTCGGAACCAAGGTCCGGGGTGGTGGTCAGAACCAATGTCCGGGGTGGCGGTCGGAACCAAGGTCCGGGGTGGCGGTCGGAACCAAGGTCCGGGGTGGCGGTCGGAACCAAGGTCTGGGGTGGCGGTCGGAACCAAGGTCCGAGGTGGCGGTCGGAACCAAGGTCCGGGGTGGCGGTCGGAACCAAGGTCCGGGGTGGCGGTCGGAACCAAGGTCCGGGGTGGCGGTCGGAACCAATGTCCGGGGTGGCGGTCGGAACCAATGTCCGAGGTGGCGGTCGGAACCAAGGTCCGGGGTGGCGGTCGGAACCAAGGTCCGGGGTGGCGGTCGGAACCAAGGTCCAGCGTGGCGGTCGGAACCAAAGTCCGGTGTGGCGGTCGGAACCAGGTTCCATGGTGGCGGTCGGAACCAAAGTCCGGGGTGGCGGTCGGAACCACGCTCCGGGGTGACGGTCGGAACCAAGGTCCGGGGTGGCGGTCGGAACCAAAGTCCGGTGTGGCGGTCGGAACCAGGTTCCATGGTGGTGGTCGGAACCAAAGTCCGGGGTGGCGGTCGGAACCACGGTCCGGGGTGACGGTCGGAACCAAGGTCCGGGGTGGCGGTCGGAACGAAGTTCCGTGGTGGCGGTCGGAACCAATGTCCGGGGTGGCGGTCGGAACCACGGTCCGGGGTGGCGGTCGGAACCAAGGTCCGGGGTGGCGGTCGGAACCAACGTCCGGGGTGGCGGTCAGAACCAAGGTCCGGGGTGGCGGTCGGAACCAAGGTCCGGCGTGGCGGTCGGAACCAAGGTCCGGGGTGGCGGTCGGAACCAACGTCCGGGGTGGCGGTTGGAACCAAGGACCGGGGTGGCGGTCGGAACCACGTTCCGGGGTGGCGGTCGGATCCAATGTCCAGGGTGGCGATCGGAACCAAGGTCCGGGGTGGCGGTAGGAACCAAGGTCTGGGGTGGCGGTCGGAACCAAGGTCCGGGGTGGCGGTCGGAACCAAGGTCCGGGGTGGCGGACGGAACCAAGGTCCGGGGGGGCGTTCGGAACCAAGGTCCGGGGTGGCGGTCGGAAACAATGTCAGGTGTGGCGTTCGAACCACCTTCCGGTGAGGCGGTCGGAACCAAGGTCCGGGGTGACAGTCAGAACTAAGGTCCAACGTGGCGGTCGGAACCTGGGTCCGGTGTGGCGATCGGAACAAATCCGGGGTGGCGGTCGGAACCAAGGTCCGGGGTGGAGGTCGGAACGAAGGTCCGGGGGGTGGTCGGAAACAAAGTCCGGGGTGGCAGTCGGATCCAAGGTGCGGCGAGGCAGTCGGAACCAAGGCCCGGGCTGGCAGTCGGAACCAAGGTCCGGGGGGTCGGGCGGAACCATGGTCCGGGGGTGCAGTCGGAACCAAGGTCCGGTCTCGCGTTCGGAACCAAGGTCCGGGGTGGCGGTCGGAACCAAGGTCTGGGTTGGCGGTCGGAACCAAGGTCCGAGGTGGCGGTCGGAACCAAGGTTCGGGGTGGTGGTCGGAACCAAGGTCCGGGGTGGCGGTCGGAACCAAGGTCCAGGGTGGCGTTCGGAACCAAGTTACTGGGTGGCGGCCGGAACCATGGGCCGGGGTGGCGGTCAAAGTAAGGTCCGGGGAGGCGGTCGGAACCAAGGCCCGGGCTGGCAGTCGGAACCAAGGTCCGGGGGGTCGGGCGGAACCATGGTCCGGGGGTGCAGTCGGAAGCAAGGTCCAGTCTCGCGTTCGGAACCAAGGTCCGGGGTGGCGGTCGGAACCAAGGTCTGGGTTGGCGGTCGGAACCAAGGTCCGAGGTGGCGGTCGGAACCAAGGTTCGGGGTGGTGGTCGGAACCAAGGTCCGGGGTGGCGATCGGAACCAAGGTTCAGGGTGGCGTTCGGAACCAAGTTACTGGGTGGCGGCCGGAACCATGGGCCGGGGTGGCGGTCGGAAGTAAGGTCCGGGGTGGCGGTCGGAAGTAAGGTCCGGGGTGGCGGTCGGAAGTAAGGTCCGGGGTGGCGGTCGGAAGTAAGGTCCGGGGTGGCGGTCGGATCCAAGGTCCGGGGTGGCGGTTGGAAGTAAGGTCCGGGGTGGCGGTCGGAATCAAGGTCCGGGGTGGCGGTCGGAACCAAGGTCCGGGGTGGAGGTCGGAACCAAGGTCCGGGGGGGCGGTCGGAACCAAAGTCCGGGGTGGCGGTCGGAACCAAGGTCCGGGGTGGCGGTCGGAACCAAGGTCCGGCGTGGCGGTCGGAACCAAGGTCCGGGGTGGCGGTCGGGACCAAGGTCCGGGGTGGCGGTTGGAACCAAGGACCGGGGTGGCGGTCGGAACCACGTTCCGGGGTGGCGGTCGGATCCAATGTCCAGGGTGGCGGTCGGTATCAAGGTCCGGGGTGGCGGTTGGAACCAAGGCCCGGGGTGGCGGTGGGAACCAAGGTCCGGGGTGGCGGTCGGAACCAAGGTCCGGGGGGGCGGACGGAACCAAGGTCTGGGGTGGCGTTCTGAACCAAGGTCCGGGGTGGCGGTCCGAACCAAGGTCCAGAGTGGCGGTCGGAACCAAGGTCCGGGGTGGCGGTCGGAACAAATGTCCGGGGTGGCGGTCGGAACAAATGTCCCAGGTGGCGGCCGGAACCAAGGTCCGGGGTGGCGGTCGGAACCAAGGTCCGGGGTGGCGGTCGGAACCAAGGTCCGGGGTGGCGTTCGGAACCAAGGTCCGGGGTGGCGGTCGGAAACAATGTCAGGTGTGGCGTTCGAACCACCTTCCGGTGAGGCGGTCGGAACCAAGGTCCGGGGTGACAGAACTAAGGTCCAACGTGGCGGTCGGAACCAAGGTCCGGGGTGGAGGTCGGAACCAAGGTCCGGGGGGTGGTCGGAAGCAAAGTCCGGGGTGGCAGTCGGATCCAAGGTGCGGGGAGGCAGTCGGAACCAAGGCCCGGGCTGGCAGTCGGAACCAAGGTCCGGGGGGTCGGGCGGAACCATGGTCCGGGGGTGCAGTCGGAACCAAGGTCCGGTCTCGCGTTCGGAACCAAGGTCCGGGGTGGCGGTCGGAACCAAGGTCTGGGTTGGCGGTCGGAACCAAGGTCCGAGGTGGCGGTCGGAACCAAGGTTCGGGGTGGTGGTCGGAACCAAGGTCTGGGGTGGCGGTCGGAACCAAGGTCCAGGGTGGCGTTCGGAACCAAGTTACTGGGTGGCGGCCGGAACCATGGGCCGGGGTGGCGGTCGGAAGTAAGGTCCGGGGAGGCGGTCGGAACCAAGGCCCGGGCTGGCAGTCGGAACCAAGGTCCGGGGGGTCGGGCGGAACCATGGTCCGGGGGTGCAGTCGGAAACAAGGTCCGGTCTCGCGTTCGGAACCAAGGTCCGGGGTGGCGGTCGGAACCAAGGTCTGGGTTGGCGGTCGGAACCAAGGTCCGAGGTGGCGGTCGGAACCAAGGTTCGGGGTGGTGGTCGGAACCAAGGTCCGGGGTGGCGATCGGAACCAAGGTTCAGGGTGGCGTTCGGAACCAAGTTACTGGGTGGCGGCCGGAACCATGGGCCGGGGTGGCGGTCGGAAGTAAGGTCCGGGGTGGCGGTCGGAAGTAAGGTCCGGGGTGGCGGTCGGAAGTAAGGTCCGGGGTGGCGGTCGGATCCAAGGTCCGGGGTGGCGGTTGGAAGTAAGGTCCGGGGTGGCGGTCGGAATCAAGGTCCGGGGTGGCGGTCGGAACCAAGGTCCGGGGTGGAGGTCGGAACCAAGGTCCGGGGGGGCGGTCGGAACCAAAGTCCGGGGTGGCGGTCGGAACCAAGGTCCGTCGTGGAGGTCGGAACCAAGGTCCGGGGGGGCGGTCGGAACCAAAGTCCGGGGTGGCGGTCGGAACCAAGGTCCGGGGTGGCGGTCGGAACCAAGGTCCGGCGTGGCGGTCGGAACCAAGGTCCGGGGTGGCGGTCGGGACCAAGGTCCGGGGTGGCGGTTGGAACCAAGGACCGGGGTGGCGGTCGGAACCACGTTCCGGGGTGGCGGTCGGATCCAATGTCCAGGGTGGCGGTCGGAATCAAGGTCCGGGGTGGCGGTTGGAACCAAGGTCCGGGGTGGCGGTCGGAACCAAGGTCCGGGGTGGCGGTCGGAACCAAGGTCCGGGGGGGCGGACGGAACCAAGGTCCGGGGTGGCGTTCTGAACCAAGGTCCGGGGTGGCGGTCCGAACCAAGGTCCGGAGTGGCGGTCGGAACCAAGGTCCGGGGTGGCGGTCGGAAACAATGTCAGGTGTGGCGTTCGAACCACCTTCCGGTGAGGCGGTCGGAACCAAGGTCCGGGGTGACAGTCAGAACTAAGGTCCAACGTGGCGGTCGGAACCAAGGTCCGGGGTGGAGGTCGGAACCAAGGTCCGGGGGGTAGAACATAGAACATAGAACATTACAGCGCAGAACAGGCCCTTCGGCCCACGATGTTGCACCGACCAGTTAAAAAAAAAACTGTGACCCTCCAACCTAAACCAATTTCTTTTCGTCCATGAACCTATCTACGGATCTCTTAAACGCCCCCAAACTAGGCGCATTTACTACTGATGCTGGCAGGGCATTCCAATCCCTCACCACCCTCTGGGTAAAGAACCTACCCCTGACATCGGTTCTATAACTACCCCCCCTCAATTTAAAGCCATGCCCCCTCGTGCTGGATTTCTCCATCAGAGGAAAAAGGATTTCTCCATCAGAGGAAAAAGGGGGTGGTCGGAAACAAAGTCCAGGGTGGCAGTCGGATCCAAGGTGCGGGGAGGCAGTCGGAACCAAGGCCCGGGCTGGCAGTCGGAACCAAGGTCCGGGGGGTCGGGCGGAACCATATTCCGGGGGTGCAGTCGGAACCAAGGTCCGGTCTCGCGTTCGGAACCAAGGTCCGGGGTGGCGGTCGGAACCAAGGTCTGGGTTGGCGGTCGGAACCAAGGTCCGAGGTGGCGGTCGGAACCAAGGTTCGGGGTGGTGGTCGGAACCAAGGTCCGGGGTGGCGGTCGGAACCAAGGTCCAGGGTGGCGTTCGGAACCAAGTTACTGGGTGGCGGCCGGAACCATGGGCCGGGGTGGCGGTCGGAAGTAAGGTCCGGGGAGGCGGTCGGAACCAAGGCCCGGGCTGGCAGTCGGAACCAAGGTCCGGGGGGTCGGGCGGAACCATGGTCCGGGGGTGCAGTCGGAACCAAGGTCCGGTCTCGCGTTCGGAACCAAGGTCCGGGGTGGCGGTCGGAACCAAGGTCTGGGTTGGCGGTCGGAACCAAGGTCCGAGGTTGCGGTCGGAACCAAGGTTCGGGGTGGTGGTCGGAACAAAGGTCCGGGGTGGCGGTCGGAACCAAGGTTCAGGGTGGCGTTCGGAACCAAGTTACTGGGTGGCGGCCGGAACCATGGGCCGGGGTGGCGGTCGGAAGTAAGGTCCGGGGTGTCGGTCGGAAGTAAGGTCCGGGGTGGCGGTCGGAAGTAAGGTCCGGGGTGGCGGTCGGAAGTAAGGTCCGGGGTGGCGGTCGGATCCATGGTCCGGGGTGGCGGTTGGAAGTAAGGTCCGGGGTGGCGGTCGGAATCAAGGTCCGGGGTGGCGGTCGGAACCAAGGTCCGGGGTGGAGGTCGGAACCAAGGACCGGGGGGGCGGTCGGAACCAAAATCCGGGGTGGCGGTCGGAACCAAGGTCCGGGGTGGCGGTCGGAACCAAGGTCCGGCGTGGCGGTCGGAACCAAGGTCCGGGGTGGCGGTCGGAAACAAGGTCCGGGGTGACGGTTGGAACCAAGGACCGGGGTGGCGGTCAGAACCACGTTCCGGGGTGGCGGTCGGATCCAATTTCCAGGGTGGCTGTCGGAATCAAGGTCCGGGGTGGCGGTTGGAACCAAGGTCCGGGGTGGCGGTCGGAACCAAGGTCCGGGGTGGCGGTCGGAACCAAGGTCCGGGGGGACGGACGGAACCAAGGTCCGGGGTGGCGTTCTGAACCAAGGTCCGGGGTGGCGGTCCGAACCAAGGTCCGGAGTGGCGGTCGGAACCAAGGTCCGGGGTGGCGGTCGGAACAAATGTCCGGGGTGGCGGTCGGAACCAATGTCCGAGGTGGCGGCCGGAACCAAGGTCCGGGGTGGCGGTCGGAACCAAGGTCCAGGGTGGCGGTCGGAACCAAGGTCCGGGGTAGCGGTCGGAACCAAGGTCCGGGGTGGCGGTCGGAACCAAAGTCCGGGGTGGCGGTCGGAACCAAGTTCCGTGGTGGCGGTCGGAACCAAGGTCCGGGGGGGGCGGTCGGGACCAACGTCCGGCGTGGCGGTCGGAACCAAGGTCAGGGGTGGCGGTGGGAACCACGTTCTGGGGTGGCGGTCGGAACCAAGGTCCGGGGTGGCGGTCGGAACCAAGGTCCGGGGTGGCATTCGGAACCAAGTTACGGGGTGGCGGTCGGAACCAAGGGCCGGGGTGGCGCGCGGAATCATGGTCCGGGGTGGCGGTCGGACCCAAGGTCCGGGGTGGTGGTCGGAACCAAGGTCCGGGTTGGCGGTCGAAACAAAGGTCCCGGGTCGTGGGCGGAACCATGGTCCGGGGTGGCGGTCGGAAACAAGGTCCGGGGTGGCGGTCGGAAGTAAGGTCCGGGGTGGCGGTCGGACCCAAGGTCCGGGGTGGTGGTCGGAACCAAGGTCCGAGGTGGCGGTCGGAACCAAGGTCCGGGGTGGCGGTCGGAACAAAGGTCCGGGGTCGTGGGCGGAACCATGGTCCGGGGTGGCGGTCGGAAACAAGGTCCGGGGTGGCGGTCGGAAGTAAGGTCCGGGATGGCGGTCGGAACCAAGGTCCGGGGTGGTGGTCGGAACCAAGGTCCGAGGTGGCGGTCGGAACCAAGGTCCGGGGTGGCGGTCGGATCCAAGGTCCGGGGTGGCGGTTGGAACCAAGGTCCAAGGTGGCGGTCGGAACCAAGGTCTGGGGTGGCGGCCGGATCCAAGGTCCAGGGTGGCGGTTGGAACCAAGGACCGGGGTGGCGCTCGGAACCACGTTCCGGGGTGGCGGTCGGAACCAAGGTCCGGGGTGGCGGTCGGAACCAAGGTCCGGGGGGGCGGACGGATCCAAGGTCCGGGGTGGCGTTCTGAACCAAGGTCCGGGGTAGCGGTCGGAACCAAGGTCCGGGGTGGCGGTCGGAACCAATGTCCGGGGTGGCGGTCGGAACCAATGTCCGAGGTGGCGGTCGGAACCAAGGGTGGCGGTCGGAACCAAGGGTGGCGGTCGGAACCAAGGTCCGGGGTGGCGTTCGGAACCAAGTTACGGGGTGGCGCTCGGAACCAAGGGCCGGGGTGGCGCGCGGAATCAAGGTCCGGGGTGGCGGTCGGACCCAAGGTCCGGGGTGGTGGTCGGAACTAAGGTCCGGTTTGGCGGTCGAAACAAAGGTCCGGGGTCGTGGGCGGAACCATGGTCCGGGGTGGCGGACGGAAACAAGGTCCGGGGTGGCGGTCGGAAGTAAGGTCCGGGGTGGCGGTCGGAACCAAGGTCCGGGGTGGTGGTCGGAACCAAGGTCCGAGGTGGCGGTCAGAACCAAGGTCCGGGGTGGCGGTCGTAATCAAGGTCTTGCGTGGCGGTCGGAACCAAGGTCCGGGGTGGCGTTCGGATCCAAGGTCCGGGGTGGCGGTTGGAACCAAGGACCGGGGTGGCGGTCGGAACCACGTTCCGGGGTGGTGGTCGGAACCAAGGTCCGGGCTGGCGGTCGGAAGCAAGGTCCGGGCGGGCGGACGGACCAAGGTCCGGGGTAACGTTCTGAACCAAGTTCCGGGGTGGCGGTCGGAACCAAGGTCCGGGGTGGCGGTCGGAACCAATGTCCGGGGTGGCGGTCGGAACCAATGTCCGAGGTGGCGGTCGGAACCAAGGTCCGGGGTGGCGGTCGGAACCAAGGTCCGGGGTGGCGGTCGGAACCAAGGTCCGGGGTGGCGGTCGGAACCAAGGTCCGGAGTGGTGGTCGGATCCAATGTCCGGGGTGGCGGTCGGAACCAATGTCCGAGGTGGCGGTCGGAACCAAGGTCCGGGGTGGCGGTCGGAACCAAGGTCCGGGGTGGCGGTCGGAACCAAGGTCCGGGGTGGCGGTCGGAAACAAAGTCCGGGGTGGCGCTCGGAACCAAGTTCCGTGGTGGCGGTCGGAACCAATGTCCGGCATGGCGGTCGGAACCAAGGTCCGGGGTGGCGGTCGGAACGAAGGTCCGGGGTGGCGGTCGGAACCACGTTCCGGGGTGGCGTTCGGAACCAAGGTCCAGGGTGGCGGTCGGAACCAAGGTCCGGGGAGGCGGACGGAACCAAGGTCCGGGGTGGCGTTCTGAACCAAGGTCCGGGGTGGCGGTCGGAACCAAGGTCCGGGGTGGTGGTCGGAACCAAGGTCCGGGGTGGCGGTCGGAACCAAGGTCCGGGGTGGCGGTCGGAACCAAGGTCCAGCGTGGTGGTCGGAACCAAAGTCCGGTGTGGCGGTTAGAACCAGGTTCCGTGGTGGCGGTCGGAACCAAAGTCCGGGGTGGCGGTCGGAACCACGGTCCGGGGTGGCGGTCGGAACCAAGGTCCGGGGTGGCGGTCGGAACCAAGGTCCGGGGTTGCGGTCGGAATCAAGGTCCGGGGTGGCGGTCGGAACCAAGTTCCGTGGTGGCGGTCGGAACCAATGTCCGGGGTGGCGGTCAGAACCAAGGTCCGGGGTGGCGGTCGGAACCAAGGTCCGGGGTGGCGGTCGGAACCAAGGTCCGGGGTGGCGGTCGGAACCAAGGTCCAGCGTGGCGGTCGGAACCAAAGTCCGGTGTGGCGGTCAGAACCAGGTTCCGTGGTGGCGGTCGGAACCAAAGTCCGGGGTGGCGGTCGGAACCACGGTCCGGGGTGGCGGTCGGAACCAAGGTCCGGGGTGGCGGTCGGAAACAAGGTCCGGGGTTGCGGTCGGAATCAAGGTCCGGGGTGGCGGTCGGAACCAAGTTCCGTGGTGGCGGTCGGAACCAATGTCCGGGGTGGCGGTCAGAACCAAGGTCCGGGGTGGCGGTCGGAACCAAGGTCCGGGGTGGCGGTCGGAACCAAGGTCCGGGGTGGCGGTCAGAACCAAGGTCCGGGGTGGCGGTCGGAACCAAGGTCCGGGGTGGCGGTTGGAACCAAGGACCGGGGTGGCGGTCGGAACCACGTTCCGGGGTGGCGGTCGGATCCAATGTCCAGGTTGGCGGTCGGAACCAAGGTCCGGGGTGGCGTTTGGAACCAAGGTCCGGGGTGGCGGTCAGAACTAAGGTCCGGGGTGGCGGTCGGAACCAAGGTCCGGGGTGGCGGACGGAACCAAGGTCCGGAGTGGCGGTCGGAACCAAGGTCCGGGGTGGCGGTCGGAACCAAGGTCCGGGGGGGCGTTCGGAACCAAGGTCCGGGGTGGCGGTCGGAAACAATGTCAGGTGTGGCGTTCGAACCACCTTCCGGTGAGGCGGTCGGAACCAAGGTCCGGGGTGACAGTCAGAATTAAGGTCCAAGGTGGCGGTCGGAACCTGGGTCCGGGGTGGCGATCGAAACAAATCCGGGGTGGCGGTCGGAACCAAGGTCCGGGGTGGAGGTCGGAACCAAGGTCCGGGGGGTGGTCGGAAACAAAGTCCGGGGTGGCAGTCGGATCCTAGGTGCGGGGAGGCGGTCGGAACCAAGGCCCGGGCTGGCAGTCGGAACCAAGGTCCGGAGGGTCGGGCGGAACCATGGCCCGGGGGTGCAGTCGGAACCAAGGTCCGGTCTCGCGTTCGGAACCAAGGTCCGGGGTGGCGGTCGGAACCAAGGTCTGGGTTGGCGGTCGGAACCAAGGTCCGAGGTGGCGGTCGGAACCAAGGTTCGGGGTGGTGGTCGGAACCAAGGTCCGGGGTGGCGGTCGGAACCAAGGTCCAGGGTGGCGTTCGGAACCAAGTTACTGGGTGGCGGCCGGAACCATGGGCCGGGGTGGCGGTCGGAAGTAAGGTCCGGGGTGGCGGTCGGAAGTAAGGTCCGGGGTGGCGGTCGGAAGTAAGGTCCGGGGTGGCGGTCGGAAGTAAGGTCCTAGGTGGCGGTCGGATCCAAGGTCCGGGGTGGCGGTTGGAACCAATGTCCGGGTGGCGGTCGGAACCAAGGTCCGGCGTGGCGGTCGGAACCAAGGTCCGGGGTGGCGGTCGGAACCAAAGTCCGGTGTGGAGGTCGGAACCAAGGTCCGGGGTGGAGGTCGGAACCAAGGTCCGGGGGGGCGGTCGGAACCAAAGTCCAGGGTGGCGGTCGGAACCAAGGTCCTGGGTGGCGGTCGGAACCAAGGTCCGGCGTGGCGGTCGGAACCAAGGTCCGGGATGGCGGTCGGAACCAAAGTCCGGTGTGGCGGTCGGAACCAGGTTCCGTGGTGGCGGTCGGAACCAAATTCCGGGGTGGCGGACGGTACCACGGTCCGGGGTGGCGGCCGGAACCAAGGTCCGGGGTGGCAGTCGGAACGAAGGTCCGGGGTGGCGGTCGGATCCAAGGTCCGGGGTGGCGGTCGGAACCAAGTTCCGTGGTGGCGGTCGGAACCAATGTCCGAGGTGGCGGTCGGAACCAAGGTCCGGGGTGGCGGTCGGAACCAAGGTCCGTGGTGGCGGTCGGAACCAAGGTCCGGGGTGGCGGTCGGAGCCAAGGTCCGGGGTGGCGGTCGGAACCAAGGTCCTGCGTGGCGGTCGGAACCAACGTCCCGGGTGACGGTCGGAACCAAGGTCCGGGGTGGCGGTTGGAACCAAGGACCGGGGTGGCGGTCGGAACCACGTTCCGGGGTGGCGGTCGGATCCAATGTCCAGGGTGGCAGTCGGAACCAAGGTCCGGGGTGGCGGTTGGAACCAAGGTCCGGGGTGGCGGTCGGAACCAAGGTCCGGGGTGGCGGTCGGAACCAAGGTCCGGGCGGGCGGACGGAACCAAGGTCCGGGGTGGCGTTCTGAACCAAGGTCCGGGGTGGCGGTCCGAACCAAGGTCCGGAGTGGCGGTCGGAACCAAGGTCCGGGGTGGCGGTCGGAACCAAGGTCCGGGGGGGCGGACGGAACCAAGGTCCGGGGTTGCGTTCTGAACCAAGGTCCAGGGTGGCGGTCCGAACCAACGTCCGGAGTGGCGGTCGGAACCAAGGTCCGGGGTGGCGGTCGGAACAAATGTCCGGGGTGGCGGTCGGAACCAAAGTCCGGGGTGGCGGTCGGAACCAAGTTCCGTGGTGGCGGTCGGAACCAAGGTCCGGGGGGGGCGGTCGGGACCAACGTCCGGCGTGGCGGTCAGAACCAAGGTCCGGGGTGGCGTTCGGAACCAAGTTATGGGGTGGCGGTCGGAACCAAGGGCCGGGGTGGCGCGCGGAATCAAGGTCCGGGGTGGCGGTCGGAACTAAGGTCCGGGTTGGCGTTCGAAACAAAGGTACGGGGTCGTGGGCGGAACCATGGTCCGGGGTGGCGGTCGGAAACAAGGTCCGGGGTGGCGGTCGGAAGTAAGGTCCGGGGTGGCGGTCGGAACCAAGGTCCGGGGTGGTGGTCGGAACCAAGGTCCGAGGTGGCGGTCGGAACCAAGGTCCGGGGTGGCGGTCGTAACCAACGTCTTGCGTGGCGGTCGGAACCAAGGTCCGGGGTGGCGTTCGGATCCAAGGTCCGGGGTGGTGGTCGGAACTAAGGTCCGGGTTGGCGGTCGAAACAAAGGTCCGGGGTCGTGGGCGGAACCATGGTCCGGGGTGGCGGTCGGAAACAAGGTCCGGGGTGGCGGTCGGAAGTAAGGTCCGGGGTGGCGGTCAGAACCAAGGTCCGGGGTGGTGGTCGGAACCAAGGTCCGAGGTGGCGGTCGGAACCAAGGTCCGGGGTGGCGGTTGGAACCAAGGACCGGGGTGGCGGTCGGAACCAAGTTCCGGGGTGGCGGTTGGAACCAAGGTCCGGGGGGGCGGACGGACCAAGGTCCGGGGTAGCGTTCTGAACCAAGGTCCGGGGTGGCGGTCGGAACCAAGGTCCGGGGTGGCGGTCGGAACCAATGTCCGGGGTGGCGGTCGGAACCAATGTCCGAGGTGGCGGTCGGAACCAAGGTCCGGGGTGGCGGTCGGAACCAAGGTCCGGGGTGGCGGTCGGAACCAAGGTCCGGGGTGGCGGTCGGAACCAAGGTCCGGGGTGGCGGTCGGAACCAAGGTCCGGGGTGGCGGTCAAAACCAAGGTCCGGGGTGGCGGTCGGAACCAAGGTCCGGGGTGGCGGTCGGAACCAAGGTCCGGGGTGGCGGTCGGAACCAAGGTCCGGGGTGGCAGTCGGAACCAATGTCCGGGGTGGCGGTCGGAACCAATGTCCGAGGTGGCGGTCGGAACCAAGGTCCGGGGTGGCGGTCGGAACCAAGGTCCGGGGTGGCGGTCGGAACCAAGGTCCAGCGTGGCGGTCGGAACCAAAGTCCGGTGTGGCGGTCGGAACCAGGTTCCGTGGTGGCGGTCGGAACCATAGTCCGGGGTGGCGGTCGGAACCACGGTCCGGGGTGGCGGTCGGAACCAAGGTCCGGGGTGGCGGTCGGAACCAATGTCCGGGGTGGCGGTCGGAACCAATGTCCGAGGTGGCGGTCGGAACCAAGGTCCGGGGTGGCGGTCGGAACCAAGGTCCGGGGTGGCGGTCGGAACCAAGGTCCGGGGTGGCGGTCGGAACCAAGGTCCGGGGTGGTGGTCGGAACTAAGGTCCGGGGTGGCGGTCGGAACCAAGGTCCGGGGTGGCGGTCGGAACCAAGGTCCGGGGTGGCGGTCGGAACCAAGGTCCGGGGTGGCGGTCGGAACCAAGGTCCGGGGTGGCGGTCGGAACCAATGTCCGGGGTGGCGGTCGGAACCAATGTCCGAGGTGGCGGTCGGAACCAAGGTCCGGGGTGGCGGTCGGAACCAAGGTCCGGGGTGGCGGTCGGAACCAAGGTCCAGCGTGGCGGTCGGAACCAAAGTCCGGTGTGGCGGTCGGAACCAGGTTCCGTGGTGGCGGTCGGAACCAAAGTCCGGGGTGGCGGTCGGAACCACGGTCCGGGGTGGCGGTCGGAACCAAGGTCCGGGGTGGCGGTCGGAACCAAGGTCCGGGGTTGCGGTCGGAATCAAGGTCCGGGGTGGCGGTCGGAACCAAGTTCCGTGGTGGCGGTCGGAACCAATGTCCGGGGTGGCGGTCAGAACCAAGGTCCGGGGTGGCGGTCGGAACCAAGGTCCGGGGTGGCGGTCGGAACCAAGGTCCGGGGTGGCGGTCAGAACCAAGGTCCGGGGTGGCGGTCGGAACCAAGGTCCGGCGTGGCGGTCGGAACCAAGGTCTGGGGTGGCGGTCGGAACCAAGGTCTGGGGTGGCGGTTGGAACCAAGGACCGGGGTGGCGGTCGGAACCACGTTCCGGGGTGGCGGTCGGATCCAATGTCCAGGGTGGCGGTCGGAACCAAGGTCCGGGGTGGCGTTTGGAACCAAGGTCCGAGGTGGCGGTCGGAACCAAGGTCCGGGCTGGCGGTCGGAACCAAGGTCCGGGGTGGCGGACGGAACCAAGGTCCGGAGTGGCGGTCGGAACCAAGGTCCGGGGTGGCGGTCGGAACCAAGGTCCGGGGGGGCGTTCGGAACCAAGGTCCGGGGTGGCGGTCGGAAACAATGTCAGGTTTGGCGTTCGAACCACCATCCGGTGAGGCGTTCGGAACCAAGGTCCGGGGTGACAGTCAGAACTAAGGTCCAAGGTGGCGGTCGGAACCTGGGTCCGGGGTGGCGATCGAAACAAATCCGGGGTGGCGGTCGGAACCAAGGTCCGGGGTGGAGGTCGGAAGTAAGGTCCGGGGTGGCGGTCAGAACCAAGGTCCGGGGTGGTGGTCGGAACCAAGGTCCGAGGTGGCGGTCGGAACCAAGGTCCGGGGTGGCGGTCGTAACCAACGTCTTGCGTGGCGGTCGGATCCAAGGTCCGGGGTGGCGTTCGGATCCAAGGTCCGGGGTGGCGGTTGGAACCAAGGACCGGGGTGGCGGTCGGAACCACGTTCCGGGGTGGCGGTCGGAACCAAGGTCCGGGGGGGCCGACGGACCAAGGTCCGGGGTAGCGTTCTGAACCAAGGTCCGGGGTGGCGGTCGGAACCAAGGTCCGGGGTGGCGGTCGGAACCAATGTCCGGGGTGGCGGTCGGAACCAATGTCCGAGGTGGCGGTCGGAACCAAGGTCCGGGGTGGCGGTCGGAACCAAGGTCCGGGGTGGCGGTCGGAACCAAGGTCCGGGGTGGCGGTCGGAACCAAGGTCCGGGGTGGTGGTCGGAACCAAGGTCCGGGGTGGCGGTCGGAACCAAGGTCCGGGGTGGCGGTCGGAACCAATGTCCGGGGTGGCGGTCGGAACCAATGTCCGAGGTGGCGGTCGGAACCAAGGTCCGGGGTGGCGGTCGGAACCAAGGTCCGGGGTGGCGGTCGGAACCAAGGTCCAGCGTGGCGGTCGGAACCAAAGTCCGGTGTGGCGGTCGGAACCAGGTTCCGTGGTGGCGGTCGGAACCAAAGTCCGGGGTGGCGGTCGGAACCACGGTCCGGGGTGGCGGTCGGAACCAAGGTCCGGGGTGGCGGTCGGAACCAATGTCCGGGGTGGCGGTCGGAACCAATGTCCGGGGTGGCGGTCGGAACCAAGGTCCGGGGTGGCGGTCGGAACCAAGGTCCGGGGTGGCGGTCGGAACCAAGGTCCGGGGTGGCGGTCGGAACCAAGGTCCGGGGTGGCGGTCGGAACCAATGTCCGGGGTGGCGGTCGGAACCAATGTCCGAGGTGGCGGTCGGAACCAAGGTCCGGGGTGGCGGTCGGAACCAAGGTCCGGGGTGGCGGTCGGAACCAAGGTCCAGCGTGGCGGTCGGAACCAAAGTCCGGTGTGGCGGTCGGAACCAGGTTCCGTGGTGGCGGTCGGAACCAAAGTCCGGGGTGGCGGTCGGAACCACGGTCCGGGGTGGCGGTCGGAACCAAGGTCCGGGGTGGCGGTCGGAACCAAGGTCCGGGGTTGCGGTCGGAATCAAGGTCCGGGGTGGCGGTCGGAACCAAGTTCCGTGGTGGCGGTCGGAACCAATGTCCGGGGTGGCGGTCGGAACCAAGGTCCGGGGTGGCGGTCGGAACCAAGGTCCGGGGTGGCGGTCGGAACCAAGGTCCGGGGTGGCGGTCGGAACCAATGTCCGGGGTGGCGGTCGGAACCAATGTCCGAGGTGGCGGTCGGAACCAAGGTCCGGGGTGGCGGTCGGAACCAAGGTCCGGGGTGGCGGTCGGAACCAAGGTCCAGCGTGGCGGTCGGAACCAAAGTCCGGTGTGGCGGTCGGAACCAGGTTCCGTGGTGGCGGTCGGAACCAAAGTCCGGGGTGGCGGTCGGAACCACGGTCCGGGGTGGCGGTCGGAACCAAGGTCCGGGGTGGCGGTCGGAACCAAGGTCCGGGGTTGCGGTCGGAATCAAGGTCCGGGGTGGCGGTCGGAACCAAGTTCCGTGGTGGCGGTCGGAACCAATGTCCGGGGTGGCGGTCGGAACCAAGGTCCGGGGTGGCGGTCGGAACCAAGGTCCGGGGTGGCGGTCGGAACCAATGTCCGGGGTGGCGGTCGGAACCAATGTCCGAGGTGGCGGTCGGAACCAAGGTCCGGGGTGGCGGTCGGAACCAAGGTCCGGGGTGGCGGTCGGAACCAAGGTCCGGGGTGGCGGTCGGAACCAAGGTCCGGGGTGGCGGTCGGAACCAAGGTCCGGGGTGGCGGTCGGAACCAAGGTCCGGGGTGGCGGTCGGAACCAAGGTCCGGGGTGGCGGTCGGAACCAAGGTCCGGGGTGGCGGTCGGAACCAAGGTCCGGGGTGGCGGTCGGAACCAATGTCCGGGGTGGCGGTCGGAACCAATGTCCGAGGTGGCGGTCGGAACCAAGGTCCGGGGTGGCGGTCGGAACCAAGGTCCGGGGTGGCGGTCGGAACCAAGGTCCAGCGTGGCGGTCGGAACCAAAGTCCGGTGTGGCGGTCGGAACCAGGTTCCGTGGTGGCGGTCGGAACCAAAGTCCGGGGTGGCGGTCGGAACCACGGTCCGGGGTGGCGGTCGGAACCAAGGTCCGGGGTGGCGGTCGGAACCAAGGTCCGGGGTTGCGGTCGGAATCAAGGTCCGGGGTGGCGGTCGGAACCAAGTTCCGTGGTGGCGGTCGGAACCAATGTCCGGGGTGGCGGTCGGAACCAAGGTCCGGGGTGGCGGTCGGAACCAAGGTCCGGGGTGGCGGTCGGAACCAAGGTCCGGGGTGGCGGTCGGAACCAATGTCCGGGGTGGCGGTCGGAACCAATGTCCGAGGTGGCGGTCGGAACCAAGGTCCGGGGTGGCGGTCGGAACCAAGGTCCGGGGTGGCGGTCGGAACCAAGGTCCAGCGTGGCGGTCGGAACCAAGGTCCGGGGTTGCGGTCGGAATCAAGGTCCGGGGTGGCGGTCGGAACCAAGTTCCGTGGTGGCGGTCGGAACCAATGTCCGGGGTGGCGGTCAGAACCAAGGTCCGGGGTGGCGGTCGGAACCAAGGTCCGGGGTGGCGGTCGGAACCAAGGTCCGGGGTGGCGGTCAGAACCAAGGTCCGGGGTGGCGGTCGGAACCAAGGTCCGGCGTGGCGGTCAGAAGCAAGGTCTGGGGTGGCGGTCGGAACCAAGGTCTGGGGTGGCGGTTGGAACCAAGGACCGGGGTGGCGGTCGGAACCACGTTCCGGGGTGGCGGTCGGATCCAATGTCCAGGGTGGCGGTCGGAACCAAGGTCCGGGTGGCGTTTGGAACCAAGGTCCGAGGTGGCGGTCGGAACCAAGGTCCGGGCTGGCGGTCGGAACCAAGGTCCGGGGTGGCGGACGGAACCAAGGTCCGGAATGGCGGTCGGAACCAAGGTCCGGGGTGGCGGTCGGAACCAAGGTCCGGGGGGGCGTTCGGAACCAAGGTCCGGGGTGGCGGTCGGAAACAATGTCAGGTTTGGCGTTCGAACCACCATCCGGTGAGGCGTTCGGAACCAAGGTCCGGGGTGACAGTCAGAACTAAGGTCCAAGGTGGCGGTCGGAACCTGGGTCCGGGGTGGCGATCGAAACAAATCCGGGGTGGCGGTCGGAACCAAGGTCCGGGGTGGAGGTCGGATCCAAGGTGCGGGGAGGCGGTCGGAACCAAGGCCCGGGCTGGCAGTCGGAACCAAGGTCCGGAGGGTTGGGCGGAACCATGGTCCGGGGGTGCAGTCGGAACCAAGGTCCGGTCTCGCGTTCGGAACTAAGGTCCGGGGTGGCGGTCGGAACCAAGGTCTGGGTTGGCGGGCGGAACCAAGATCCGAGGTGGAGGTCGGAACCAAGGTTCGGGGTGGTGGCCGGAACCAAGGTCCGGGGTGGCGGTCGGAACCAAGGTCCAGGGTGGCGTTCGGAACCAAGTTACTGGGTGGCGGCCGGAACCATGGGCCGGGGTGGCGGTCGGAAGTAAGGTCCGGGGTGGCGGTCGGAAGTAAGGTCCGGGGTGGCGGTCGGAAGTAAGGTCCGGGGTGGCGGTCGGAAGTAAGGTCCGGGGTGGCGGTCGGATCCAAGGTCCGGGGTAGCGGTTGGAACCAAGGTCTGGGGTGGCGGTCGTAACCAAGGTCCGGCTTGGCGGTCGGAACCAAGGTCCGGGGTGGCGGTCGGAACCAAAGTCCGGTGTGGAGGTCGGAACCAAGGTCCGGGGTGGAGGTCGGAACCAAGGTCCGGGGGGGCGGTCGGAACCAAAGTCCGGGGTGGCGGTCGGAACCAAGGTCCGGGGTGGCGGTCGGAACCAAGGTCCGGCGTGGCGGTCGGAACCAAGGTCCGGGGTGGCGGTCGGAACCAAAGTCCGGTGTGGCGGTCGGAACCAGGTTCCGTGGTGGCGGTCGGAACCAAAGTCCGAGGTGGCGGTCGGAACCACGGTCCGGGGTGGCGTTCGGAACCAAGGTCCGGGGTGGCGGTCGGAACCAAGGTCCGGGGTGGCGGTCGGAACCAAGGTCCGGGGTGGCGGTCGGAACCAAGTTCCGTGGTGGCGGTCGGAACCAATGTCCGGGGTGGCGGTCGGAACCAAGGTGCGGGGTGGCGGTCGGAACCAAGGTCCGGGGTGGCGGTCGGAACCAAGGTCCGGGGTGGCGGTCGGAACCAAGGTCCGGGGTGGCGGTCGGAACCAAGGTCCGGCGTGGCGGTCGGAACCAAGGTCCCGGGTGACGGTCGGAGCCAAGGTCCGGGGTGGCGGTTGGAACCAAGGACCGGGGTGGCGGTCGGAACCACGTTCCGGGGTGGCGGTCGGATCCAATGTCCAGGGTGGCAGTCGGAACCAAGGTCCGGGGTGGCGGTTGGAACCAAGGTCCGGGGTGGCGGTCGGAACCAAGGTCCGGGGTGGCGGTCGGAACCAAGGTCCGGGCGGGCGGCCGGAACCAAGGTCCGGGGTGGCGTTCTGAACCAAGGTCCGGGGTGGCGGTCCGAACCAAGGTCCGGAGTGGCGGTCGGAACCAAGGTCCGGGGTGGCGGTCGGAACAAATGTCGGGGATGGCGGTCGGAACCTAAGTCCGGGGTGGCGGTCGGAACCAAGTTCCGTGGTGGCGGTGGGAACCACGTTCTGGGGTGGCGGTCGGAACCAAGGGCCGGGGTGGCGCGCGGAATCAAGGTCTGGGGGGGGCGGTCGGACCCAAGGTCCGGGGTGGTGGTCGGAACTAAGCTCCGGGTTGGCGGTCGAAACAAAGGTCCGGGGTCGTGGGCGGAACCATGGTCCAGGGTGGCGGATGGAACCAAGGACCGGGGTGGCGTTCGGATCCAAGGTCCAGGGTGGCGGTTGGAACCAAGGACTGGGGTGGCGGTCGGAACCACGTTCCGGGGTGTCGGTCGGAACCAAGGTCCGGGGTGGCGGTCGGAACCAAGGTCCGGGGGGGCGGACGGAACCAAGGTCCGGGGTAGCGTTCTGAACCAAGGTCCGGGGTGGCGGTCGGAACCAAGGTCCGGGGTGGCGGTCGGAACCAATGTCCGGCGTGGCGGTCGGAACCAATGACCGAGGTGGCGGTCGGAACTAAGGTCCGGGGTGGCGGTCGGAACCAAGGTCCGGGGTGGCGGTCGGAACCAAGGTCCGGGGTGGCGGTCGGAACCAAGGTCCGGGGTGGTGGTGGGATCCAATGTCCGGGGTGGCGGTCGGAACCAATGTCCGAGGTGGCGGTCGGAACCAAGGTCCGGGGTGGCGGTCGGAACCAAGGTCCGGGGTGGCGGTCGGAAGCAAGGTCCGGGGTGGCGGTCGGAACCAAGGTCCGGGGTGGCGGTCGGAAACAAAGTCCGGGGTGGCGGTCGGAACCAAGCTCCGTGGTGGCGGTCGGAACCAATGTCCGGCATGGCGGTCGGAACCAAGGTCCGGGGTGGCGGTCGGAACGAAGGTCCGGGGTGGCGGTCGGAACCAAGGTCCGGGGTGGCGGTCGGAACCAAGGTCCGGGGTCGCGCTCGGAACCAATTTCCGTGGTGGCGGTCGGAACCAATGTCCGGGGTGGCGGTCGGAACCAAGGTCCGGGGTGGCGGTCGGAACCAAGGTCCGGGGTGGCGGTCGGAACCAATTTCCGGGGTGGCGGTCGGAACCAAGGTCCGGAGTGGCGGTCGGAACCAACGTCCGGGGTGGCGGTCGGAACCAAGGTCCAGGGGGGCTTTCGGAACCAAGGACCGGCGTGGCGGTCGGAAACAATGTCAGGTTTGGCGTTCGAACCACCTTCCGTTGAGGCCGTCGGAACCAAGGTCCGGGGTGACAGTCAGAACTAAGGTCCAAGGTGGCGGTCGGAACCTGGGTCCGGGGTGGCGATCGGAACCAATCCGGGGTGGCGGTCGGAACCAAGGTCCGGGGTGGAGGTCGGAACCAAGGTCCGGGGGGGCGGTCGGAACCAAAGTCCGGGGTGGCAGTCGGATCCAAGGTGCGGGGAGGCGGTCGGAACCAAGGCCCGGGCTGGCAGTCGGAACCAAGGTCCGGGGGGTCGGGCGGAACAATGGTCCGGGGGTGCAGTCGGAACCAAGGTCCGGGCTCGCGTTCGGAACCAAGGTCCGGGGTGGCGGTCGGAACCAAGGTCTGGGTTGGCGGTCGGAACCAAGGTCCGAGGTGGCGGTCGGAACCAAGGTCCGGGGTGGTGGTCGGAACCAAGGTCCGGGGTGGTGGTCGGAACCAAGGTCCGGGGTTTCAGTCGGAACCAAGGTCCAGGGTGGCGTTCGGAACCAAGCTACTGGGTGGCGGCCGGAACCATGGGCCGGGGTGGCGGTCGGAAGTAAGGTCCGGGGTGGCGGTCGGAAGTAAGGTCAGGGGTGGCGGTCGGAAGTAAGGTCCAGGGTGGCGGTCGGAAGTAAGGTCCGGGGTGGCGGTCGGAATCAAGGTCCGGGGTGGCGGTCGGAAGTAAGGTCCGGGGTGGCGGTCGGAATCAAGGTCCGGGGTGCCGGTCGGAACCAAGGTCCGGGGTGGTGGTCGGAACCAAGGTCCGGGGTGGCGGTCGGAACCAAGGTCCGGGGTGGCGGTCGGAACCAAGGTCCGGGGTGGCGGTCGGAACCAAGGTCCAGCGTGGCGGTCGGAACCAAAGTCCGGTGTGGCGGTCGGAACCAGGTTCCATGGTGGCGGTCAGAACCAAAGTCGGAGTTGGCGGTCGGAACCAAGGTCCGGGGTGGCGGTCGGAACCAAGGTCCGGGGTGGCGGTCGGAACCAAGTTCCGTGGTGGCGGTCGGAACCAATGTCCGGGGTGGCGGTCGGAACCAAGGTCCGGGGTGGCGGTCGGAACCAAGGTCCGGGGTGGCGGTCGGAACCAACGTCCGGGGTGGCGGTCGGATCCAAGGTCCGGGGTGGCGGTCGGAACCAACGTCCGGTGTGGCGGTTGGAACCAAGGACCGGGGTGGCGGTCGGAACCACGTTCCGGGGTGGCGGTCGGATCCAATGTCCAGGGTGGCGGTCGGAACCAAGGTCCGGGGTGGCGGTAGGAACCAAGGTCCGGGGTGGCGGTCGGAACCAAGGTCCGGGGTGGCGGTCGGAACCAAGGTCCTGGGTGGCGGACGGAACCAAGGTCCGGGGGGGCGTTCGGAACCATGGTCCGGGGTGGCGGTCGGAAACAATGTCAGGTGTGGCGTTCGAACCACCTTCCGGTGAGGCGGTCGGAACCAGGGTCCGGGGTGACAGTCAGAACTAAGGTCCAAGGTGGCGGTCGGAACCTGGGTCCGGTGTGGCGATCGGAACAAATCCGGGGTGGCGGTCGGAACCAAGGTCCGGGGTGGAGGTCGGAACCAAGGTCCGGGGGGTGGTCGGAAACAAAGTCCGGGGTGGCAGTCGGATCCAAGGTGCGGGGAGGCAGTCGGAACCAAGGTCCGGGGGTGCAGTCGGAACCAAGGTCCGGTCTCGCGTTCGGAACCAAGGTCCGGGGTGGCGGTCGGAACCAAGGTCTGGGTTGGCGGTCGGAACCAAGGTCCGAGGTGGCGGTCGGAACCAAGGTTCGGGGTGGTGGTCGGAACCAAGGTCCGTGGTGGCGGTCGGAAGTAAGGTCCGGGGTGGCGGTCGGAATCAAGGTCCGGGGTGCCGGTCGGAACCAAGGTCCGGGGTGGTGGTCGGAACCAAGGTCCGGGGTGGCGGTCGGAACCAAGGTCTGGGGTGGCGGTCGGAACCAACTTACTGGGTGGCGGCCGGAACCATGGGCCGGGGTGGCGGTCGGAAGTAAGGTCCGGGGTGGCTGTCGGAAGTAAGGTCAGGGGTGGCGGTCGGAAGTAAGGTCCAGGGTGGCGGTCGGAAGTAAGGTCCAGGGTGGCGGTCGGAATCAAGGTCCGGGGTGGCGGTCGGAAGTAAGGTCCGGGGTGGCGGTCGGAATCAAGGTCCGGGGTGCCGGTCGGAACCAAGGTCCGGGGTGGTGGTCGGAACCAAGGTCCGGGGTGGCGGTCGGAACCAAGGTCTGGGGTGGCGGTCGGAACCAAGGTCCGGGGTGGCGGTCGGCACCAAGGTCCGGGGTGGCGGTCGGACCCAAGGTCCGGCGTGGCGGTCGGAACCAAGGTCCGCGGTGGCGGTCGGAACCAAGGTCCGGGGTGGCGGTTGGAACCAAGGACCGGGGTGGCGGTCGGAACCACGTTCCGGGGTGGCAGTCGGAACCAAGGTCCAGGGTGGCGGTCGGAACCAAGGTCCAGGTGGGCGGACGGAACCAAGGTCCGGGGTGGCGTTCTGAACCAAGGTCCGGGGTGGCGGTCGGAACCATGGTCCGGGGTGGCGGTCGGAACCAGGTCCGGGGTGGCGGTCGGAACCAATGTCCGGGGTGGCGTTCGGAACCAATGTCCGAGGTGGCGGTCGGAACCAAGGTCCGGGGTGGCGGTCGGAACCAAGGTCCGGGGTGGCGGTCGGAACCAAGGTCCAGTGTGGCGGTCGGAACCAAAGTCCGGTGTGGCGGTCGGAACCAGGTTCCATGGTGGCGGTCGGAACCAAAGTCCGGGGTGGCGGTCGGAACCACGGTCCGGGGTGACGGTCGGAACCAAGGTCCGGGATGGCGGTCGGAACCAAGGTCCGGGGTGGCGGTCGGAACCAAGGTCCGGGGTGGCGGTCGGAACCAAGTTCCGTGGTGGCGGTCGGAACCAATGTCCGGGGTGGCGGTCGGAACCAAGGTCCGGGGTGGCGGTCGGAACCAAGGTCCGGCGTGGCGGTCGGAACCAAGGTCCCGGGTGACGGTCGGAGCCAAGGTCCGGGGTGGCGGTTGGAACCAAGGACCGGGGTGGCGGTCGGAACCACGTTCCGGGGTGGCGGTCGGATCCAATGTCCAGGGTGGCAGTCGGAACCAAGGTCCGGGGTGGCGGTTGGAACCAAGGTCCGGGGTGGCGGTCGGAACCAAGGTCCGGGGTGGCGGTCGGAACCAAGGTCCGGGGTGGCGTTCTGAACCAAGGTCCGGGGTGGCGGTCCGAACCAAGGTCCGGAGTGGCGGTCGGAACCAAGGTCCTGGGTGGCGGTCGGAACAAATGTCCGGGGTGGCGGTCGGAACCTAAGTCCGGGGTGGCGGTCGGAACCAAGTTCCGTGGTGGCGGTGGGAACCACGTTCTGGGGTGGCGGTCGGAACCAAGGGCCGGGGTGGCGCGCGGAATCAAGGTCCGGGGTGGCGGTCGGACCCAAGCTCCGGGTTGGCGGTCGAAACAAAGGTCCGGGGTCGTGGGCGGAACCATGGTCCAGGGTGGCGGTTGGAACCAAGGACCGGGGTGGCGTTCGGATCCAAGGTCCAGGGTGGCGGTTGGAACCAAGGACCGGGGTGGCGGTCGGAACCACGTTCCGGGGTGTCGGTCGGAACCAAGGTCCGGGGTGGCGGTCGGAACCAAGGTCCGGGGGGCGGACGGAACCAAGGTCCGGGGTAGCGTACTGAACCAAGGTCCGGGGTGGCGGTCGGAACCAAGGTCCGGGGTGGCGGTCGGAACCAATGTCCGGCGTGGCGGTCGGAACCAATGACCGAGGTGGCGGTCGGAACCAAGGTCCGGGGTGGCGGTCGGAGCCAAGGTCCGGGGTGGCGGTCGGAACCAAGGTCCGGGGTGGCGGTCGGAACCAAGGTCCGGGGTGGTGGTTGGATCCAATGTCCGGGGTGGCGGTCGGAACCAATGTCCGAGGTGGCGGTCGGAACCAAGGTCCGGGGTGGCGGTCGGAACCAAGGTCCGGGGTGGCGGTCGGAACCAAGGTCCGGGGTGGCTGTCGGAACCAAGGTCCGGGGTGGCGGTCGGAAACAAAGTCCGGGGTGGCGGTCGGAACCAAGGTCCGGGGTGGCGGTCGGAACCAAGGTCCGGGTGGCGGTCGGAACCAAGTTCCGTGGTGGCGGTCGGAACCAATGTCCGGCATGGCGGTCGGAACCAAGGTCCGGGGTGGCGGTCGGACCGAGGTCCGGGGTGGCGGTCGGAACCAATTTCCGGGGTGGCGGTCGGAACCAAGGTCCGGAGTGGCGGTCGGAACCAACGTCCGGGGTGGCGGTCGGAACCAAGGTCCAGGGGGGCTTTCGGAACCAAGGACCGGCGTGGCGGTCGGAAACAATGTCAGGTTTGGCGTTCGAACCACCTTCCGTTGAGGCCGTCGGAACCAAGGTCCGGGGTGACAGTCAGAACTAAGGTCCAAGGTGGCGGTCGGAACCTGGGTCCGGGGTGGCGATCGGAACCAATCCGTGGTGGCGGTCGGAACCAATGTCCGGGGTGGCGGTCGGAACCAAGGTCCGGGGTGGCGGTCGGAACCAAGGTCCGGCATGGCGGTCGGAACCAAGGTCCCGGGTGACGGTCGGAGCCAAGGTCCGGGGTGGCGGTTGGAACCAAGGACCGGGGTGGCGGTCGGAACCACGTTCCGGGGTGGCGGTCGGATCCAATGTCCAGGGTGGCAGTCGGAACCAAGGTCCGGGGTGGCGGTTGGAACCAAGGTCCGGGGTGGCGGTCGGAACCAAGGTCCGGGGTGGCGGTCGGAACCAAGGTCCGGGCGGGCGGCCGGAACCAAGGTCCGGGGTGGCGTTCTGAACCAAGGTCCGGGGTGGCGGTCCGAACCAAGGTCCGGAGTGGCGGTCGGAACCAAGGTCCGGGGTGGCGGTCGGAACAAATGTCCGGGGTGGCGGTCGGAACCTAAGTCCGGGGTGGCGGTCGGAACCAATGTCCGGGGTGGCGGTCGGAACCAATGTCCGAGGTGGCGGTCGGAACCAAGGTCCGGGGTGGCGGTCGGAACCAAGGTCCGGGGTGGCGGTCGGAACCAAGGTCCAGCGTGGCGGTCGGAACCAAAGTCCGGTGTGGCGGTCGGAACCAGGTTCCATGGTGGCGGTCGGAACCAAAGTCCGGGGTGGCGGTCGGAACCACGGTCCGGGGTGACGGTCGGAACCAAGGTCCGGGGTGGCGGTCGGAACCAAGGTCCGGGGTGGCGGTCGGAACCAAGGTCCGGGGTGGCGGTCGGAACCAAGTTCCGTGGTGGCGGTCGGAACCAATGTCCGGGGTGGCGGTCGGAACCAAGGTCCGGGGTGGCGGTCGGAACCAAGGTCCGGCGTGGCGGTCGGAACCAAGGTCCCGGGTGACGGTCGGAGCCAAGGTCCGGGGTGGCGGTTGGAACCAAGGACCGGGGTGGCGGTCGGAACCACGTTCCGGGGTGGCGGTCGGATCCAATGTCCAGGGTGGCAGTCGGAACCAAGGTCCGGGGTGGCGGTTGGAACCAAGGTCCGGGGTGGCGGTCGGAACCAAGGTCCGGGGTGGCGGTCGGAACCAAGGTCCGGGGTGGCGTTCTGAACCAAGGTCCGGGGTGGCGGTCCGAACCAAGGTCCGGAGTGGCGGTCGGAACCAAGGTCCGGGGTGGCGGTCGGAACAAATGTCCGGGGTGGCGGTCGGAACCTAAGTCCGGGGTGGCGGTCGGACCCAAGTTCCGTGGTGGCGGTGGGAACCACGTTCTGGGGTGGCGGTCGGAACCAAGGGCCGGGGTGGCGCGCGGAATCAAGGTCCGGGGTGGCGGTCGGACCCAAGGTCCGGGGTGGTGGTCGGAACAAAGCTCCGGGTTGGCGGTCGAAACAAAGGTCCGGGGTCGTGGGCGGAACCATGGTCCAGGGTGGCGGTTGGAACCAAGGACCGGGGTGGCGTTCGGATCCAAGGTCCAGGGTGGCGGTTGGAACCAAGGACCGGGGTGGCGGTCGGAACCACGTTCCGGGGTGTCGGTCGGAACCAAGGTCCCGGGTGACGGTCGGAGCCAAGGTCCGGGGTGGCGGTTGGAACCAAGGACCGGGGTGGCGGTCGGAACCACGTTCCGGGGTGGCGGACGGAACCAAGGTCCGGGGTAGCGTACTGAACCAAGGTCCGGGGTGGCGGTCGGAACCAAGGTCTGGGGTGGCGGTCGGAACCAATGTCCGGCGTGGCGGTCGGAACCAATGACCGAGGTGGCGGTCGGAACCAAGGTCCGGGGTGGCGGTCGGAGCCAAGGTCCGGGGTGGCGGTCGGAACCAAGGTCCGGGGTGGCGGTCGGAACCAAGGTCCGGGGTGGTGGTCGGATCCAATGTCCGGGGTGGCAGTCGGAACCAATGTCCGAGGTGGCGGTCGGAACCAAGGTCCGGGGTGGCGGTCGGAACCAAGGTCCGGGGTGGCGGTCGGAACCAAGGTCCGGGGTGGCTGTCGGAACCAAGGTCCGGGGTGGCGGTCGGAAACAAAGTCCGGGGTGGCGGTCGGAACCAAGGTCCGGGGTGGCGGTCGGAACCAAGGTCCGGGTGGCGGTCGGAACCAAGTTCCGTGGTGGCGGTCGGAACCAATGTCCGGCATGGCGGTCGGAACCAAGGTCCGGGGTGGCGGTCGGACCGAGGTCCGGGGTGGCGGTCGGAACCAATTTCCGGGGTGGCGGTCGGAACCAAGGTCCGGAGTGGCGGTCGGAACCAACGTCCGGGGTGGCGATCGGAACCAAGGTCCAGGGGGGCTTTCGGAACCAAGGACCGGCGTGGCGGTCGGAAACAATGTCAGGTTTGGCGTTCGAACCACCTTCCGTTGAGGCCGGCGGAACCAAGGTCCGGGGTGACAGTCAGAACTAAGGTCCAAGGTGGCGGTCGGAACCTGGGTCCGGGGGGGCGATCGGAACCAATCCGTGGTGGCGTTCGGAACCAATGTCCGGGGTGGCGGTCGGAACCAAGGTCCGGGGTGGCGGTCGGAACCAAGGTCCAGCGTGGCGGTCGGAACCAAGGTCCCGGGTGACGGTCGGAGCCAAGGTCCGGGGTGGCGGTTGGAACCAAGGACCGGGGTGGCGGTCGGAACCACGTTCCGGGGTGGCGGTCGGATCCAATGTCCAGGGTGGCAGTCGGAACCAAGGTCCGGGGTGGCGGTTGGAACCAAGGTCCGGGGTGGCGGTCGGAACCAAGGTCCGGGGTGGCGGTCGGAAGCAAGGCCCGGGCGGGCGGCCGGAACCAAGGTCCGGGGTGGCGTTCTGAACCAAGGTCCGGGGTGGCGGTCCGAACCAAGGTCCGGAGTGGCGGTTGGAACAAAGGTCCGGGGTGGCGGTCGGAACAAATGTCCGGGGTGGCGGTCGGAACCTAAGTCCGGGGTGGCGGTCGGAACCAAGTTCCGTGGTGGCGGTGGGAACCACGTTCTGGGGTGGCGGTCGGAACCAAGGGCCGGGGTGGCGCGCGGAATCAAGGTCCGGGGTGGCGGTCGGACCCAAGGTCCGGGGTGGTGGTCGGAACTAAGCTCCGGGTTGGCGGTCGAAACAAAGGTCCGGGGTCGTGGGCGGAACCATGGTCCAGGGTGGTGGTTGGAACCAAGGACCGGGGTGGCGTTCGGATCCAAGGTCCAGGGTGGCGGTTGGAACCAAGGACCGGGGTGGCGGTCGGAACCACGTTCCGGGGAGTCGGTCGGAACCAAGGTCCGGGGTGGCGGTCGGAACCAAGGTCCGGGGGGGCGGACGGAACCAAGGTCCGGGGTAGCGTTCTGAACCAAGGTCCGGGGTGGCGGTCGGAACCAAGGTCCGGGGTGGCGGTCGGAACCAATGTCCGGCGTGGCGGTCGGAACTAATGACCGAGGTGGCGGTCGGAACCAAGGTCCGGGGTGGCGGTCGGAACCAAGGTCCGGGGTGGCGGTCGGAACCAAGGTCCGGGGTGGTGGTCGGATCCAATGTCCGGGGTGGCGGTCGGAACCAATGTCCGAGGTGGCGGTCGGAACCAAGGTCCGGGGTGGCGGTCGGAAGCAAGGTCCGGGGTGGCGGTCGGAACCAAGGTCCGGGGTGGCGGTCGGAACCAAGGTCCGGGGTGGCGGTCGGAAACAAAGTCCGGGGTGGCGGTCGGAACCAAGTTCCGTGGTGGCGGTCGGAACCAATGTCCGGCATGGCGGTCGGAACCAAGGTCCGGGGTGGCGGTCGGAACGAAGGTCCGGGGTGGCGGTCGGAACCAAGGTCCGGGGTGGCGGTCGGAACCAAGGTCCGGGGTGGCGCTCGGAACCAATTTCCGTGGTGGCGGTCGGAACCAATGTCCGGGGTGGCGGTCGGAACCAAGGTCCGGGGTGGCGGTCGGAACCAATTTCCGGGGTGGCGGTCGGAACCAAGGTCCGGAGTGGCGGTCGGAACCAACGTCCGGGGTGGCGGTCGGAACCAAGGTCCAGGGGGGCTTTCGGAACCAAGGACCGGCGTGGCGGTCGGAAACAATGTCAGGTTTGGCGTTCGAACCACCTTCCGTTGAGGCCGTCGGAACCAAGGTCCGGGGTGACAGTCAGAACTAAG
Organism: Mustelus asterias; assembly: GCF_964213995.1. Classification (NCBI taxonomy): domain Eukaryota; kingdom Metazoa; phylum Chordata; class Chondrichthyes; order Carcharhiniformes; family Triakidae; genus Mustelus; species Mustelus asterias. The sequence continues at coordinate 340,542 of NW_027590231.1, forward strand.
GTCCAAGGTGGCGGTCGGAACCAGGGTCCGGGGTGGCGATCGGAACCAATCCGGGGTGGCGGTCGGAACCAAGGTCCGGGGTGGAGGTCGGAACCAAGGTCCGGGGGGGCAGTCGGAACCAAAGTCCGGGGTGGCAGTCGGATCCAAGGTGCGGGGAGGCGGTCGGAACCAAGGCCCGGGCTGGCAGTCGGAACCAAGGTCCGGGGGGTCGGGCGGAACAATGGTCCGGGGGTGCAGTCGGAACCAAGGTCCGGGCTCGCGTTCGGAACCAAGGTCCGGGGTGGCGGTCGGAACCAAGGTCTGGGTTGGCGGTCGGAACCAAGGTCCGAGGTGGCGGTCGGAACCAAGGTCCGGGGTGGTGGTCGGAACCAAGGTCCGGGGTGGTGGTCGGAACCAAGGTCCGGGGTGGCAGTCGGAACCAAGGTCCAGGGTGGCGTTCGGAACCAAGTTACTGGGTGGCGGCCGGAACCATGGGCCGGGGTGGCGGTCGGAAGTAAGGTCCGGGGTGGCGGTCAGAAGTAAGGTCAGGGGTGGCGGTCGGAAGTAAGGTCCGGGGTGGCGGTCGGATGTAAGGTCCGGGGTGGCGGTCGGAATCAAGGTCCGGGGTGGCGGTCGGAAGTAAGGTCCGGGGTGGCGGTCGGAATCAAGGTCCGGGGTCCCGGTCGGAACCAAGGTCCGGGGTGGTGGTCGGAACCAAGGTCCGGGGTGGCGGTCGGAAACAAGGTCCGGGGTGGCGGTCGGAACCAAGGTCCGGGGTGGCGGTCGGAACCAAGGTCTGTGGTGGCGGTCGGAACCAAGGTCCGAGGTGGCGGTCGGCACCAAGGTCCGGGGTGGCGGTCGGAACCAAGGTCCGGCGTGGCGGTCGGAACCAAGGTCCGCGGTAGCGGTCGGAACCAAGGTCCGGGGTGGCGGTTGGAACCAAGGACCGGGGTGGCGGTCGGAACCACGTTCCGGGGTGGCAGTCGGAACCAAGGTCCAGGGTGGCGGTCGGAACCTAGGTCCAGGTGGGCGGACGGAACCAAGGTCCGGGGTGGCGTTCTGAACCAAGGTCCGGGGTGGCGGTCGGAACCAAGGTCCGGGGTGGCGGTCGGAACCAAGGTCCGGGGTGGCGGTCGGAACCAATGTCCGGGGTGGCGGTCGGAACCAATGTCCGAGGTGGCGGTCGGAACCCAGGTCCGGGGTGGCGGTCGGAACCAAGGTCCGGGGTGGCGGTCGGAACCAAGGTCCAGCGTGGCGGTCGGAACCAAAGTCCGGTGTGGCAGTCGGAACCAGGTTCCATGGTGGCGGTCAGAACCAAAGTCCGAGGTGGCGGTCGGAACCAAGGTCCGGGGTGGCGGTCGGAACCAAGGTCCGGGGTGGCGGTCGGAACCAAGTTCCGTGGTGGCGGTCGGAACCAATGTCTGGGGTGGCGGTCGGAACCAAGGTCCGGGGTGGCGGTCGGAACCAAGGTCCGGGGTGGGGGTCGGAACCAACGTCCGGGGTGGCGGTCAGATCCAAGGACCGGGGTGGCGGTCGGAACCAAGGTCCGGCGTGGCGGTCGGATCCAAGGTCCGGGGTGGCGGTCGGAACCAACGTCCGGTGTGGCGGTTGGAACCAAGGACCGGGGTGGCGGTCGGATCCAATGTCCAGGGTGGCGGTCGGAACCAAGGTCCGGGGTGGCGGTTGGAACCAAGGTCCGGGGTGGCGGTCGGAACCAAGGTCCGGGGTGGCGGTCGGAACCAAGGTCCGGGGTGGCGTTCTGAACCAAGGTCCGGGGTGGCGGTCCGAACCAAGGTCCGGAGTGGCGGTCGGAACCAAGGTCCGGGGTGGCGGTCGGAACAAATGTCCGGGGTGGCGGTCGGAACCTAAGTCCGGGGTGGCGGTCGGAACCAAGTTCCGTGGTGGCGGTGGGAACCACGTTCTGGGGTGGCGGTCGGAACCAAGGGCCGGGGTGGCGCGCGGAATCAAGGTCCGGGGTGGCGGTCGGACCCAAGGTCCGGGGTGGTGGTCGGAACAAAGCTCCGGGTTGGCGGTCGAAACAAAGGTCCGGGGTCGTGGGCGGAACCATGGTCCAGGGTGGCGGTTGGAACCAAGGACCGGGGTGGCGTTCGGATCCAAGGTCCAGGGTGGCGGTTGGAACCAAGGACCGGGGTGGCGGTCGGAACCACGTTCCGGGGTGGCAGTCGGAACCAAGGTCCAGGGTGGCGGTCGGAACCTAGGTCCAGGTGGGCGGACGGAACCAAGGTCCGGGGTAGCGTACTGAACCAAGGTCCGGGGTGGCGGTCGGAACCAAGGTCCGGGGTGGCGGTCGGAACCAATGTCCGGCGTGGCGGTCGGAACCAATGACCGAGGTGGCGGTCGGAACCAAGGTCCGGGGTGGCGGTCGGAGCCAAGGTCCGGGGTGGCGGTCGGAACCAAGGTCCGGGGTGGCGGTCGGAACCAAGGTCCGGGGTGGTGGTCGGATCCAATGTCCGGGGTGGCAGTCGGAACCAATGTCCGAGGTGGCGGTCGGAACCAAGGACCGGGGTGGCGGTCGGAACCAAGGTCCGGGGTGGCGGTCGGAACCAAGGTCCGGGGTGGCTGTCGGAACCAAGGTCCGGGGTGGCGGTCGGAAACAAAGTCCGGGGTGGCGGTCGGAACCAAGGTCCGGGGTGGCGGTCGGAACCAAGGTCCGGGTGGCGGTCGGAACCAAGTTCCGTGGTGGCGGTCGGAACCAATGTCCGGCATGGCGGTCGGAACCAAGGTCCGGGGTGGCGTTCGGACCGAGGTCCGGGGTGGCGGTCGGAACCAATTTCCGGGGTGGCGGTCGGAACCAAGGTCCGGAGTGGCGGTCGGAACCAACGTCCGGGGTGGCGATCGGAACCAAGGTCCAGGGGGGCTTTCGGAACCAAGGACCGGCGTGGCGGTCGGAAACAATGTCAGGTTTGGCGTTCGAACCACCTTCCGTTGAGGCCGTCGGAACCAAGGTCCGGGGTGACAGTCAGAACTAAGGTCCAAGGTGGCGGTCGGAACCTGGGTCCGGGGTGGCGATCGGAACCAATCCGTGGTGGCGGTCGGAACCAATGTCCGGGGTGGCGGTCGGAACCAAGGTCCGGGGTGGCGGTCGGAACCAAGGTCCAGCGTGGCGGTCGGAACCAAGGTCCCGGGTGACGGTCGGAGCCAAGGTCCGGGGTGGCGGTTGGAACCAAGGACCGGGGTGGCGGTCGGAACCACGTTCCGGGGTGGCGGTCGGATCCAATGTCCAGGGTGGCAGTCGGAACCAAGGTCCGGGGTGGCGGTTGGAACCAAGGTCCGGGGTGGCGGTCGGAACCAAGGTCCGGGGTGGCGGTCGGAACCATGGTCCGGGGTGGCGGTCGGAACAAATGTCCGGGGTGGCGGTCGGAACCTAAGTCCGGGGTGGCGGTCGGAACCAAGTTCCGTGGTGGCGGTGGGAACCACGTTCTGGGGTGGCGGTCGGAACCAAGGGCCGGGGTGGCGCGCGGAATCAAGGTCCGGGGTGGCGGTCGGACCCAAGGTCCGGGGTGGTGGTCGGAACTAAGCTCCGGGTTGGCGGTCGAAACAAAGGTCCGGGGTCGTGGGCGGAACCATGGTCCAGGGTGGTGGTTGGAACCAAGGACCGGGGTGGCGTTCGGATCCAAGGTCCAGGGTGGCGGTTGGAACCAAGGACCGGGGTGGCGGTCGGAACCACGTTCCGGGGAGTCGGTCGGAACCAAGGTCCGGGGTGGCGGTCGGAACCAAGGTCCGGGGGGGCGGACGGAACCAAGGTCCGGGGTAGCGTTCTGAACCAAGGTCCGGGGTGGCGGTCGGAACCAAGGTCCGGGGTGGCGGTCGGAACCAATGTCCGGCGTGGCGGTCGGAACTAATGACCGAGGTGGCGGTCGGAACCAAGGTCCGGGGTGGCGGTCGGAACCAAGGTCCGGGGTGGCGGTCGGAACCAAGGTCCGGGGTGGCGGTCGGAACCAAGGTCCGGGGTGGTGGTCGGATCCAATGCCCGGGGTGGCGGTCGGAACCAATGTCCGAGGTGGCGGTCGGAACCAAGGTCCGGGGTGGCGGTCGGAAGCAAGGTCCGGGGTGGCGGTCGGAACCAAGGTCCGGGGTGGCGGTCGGAACCAAGGTCCGGGGTGGCGGTCGGAAACAAAGTCCGGGGTGGCGGTCGGAACCAAGTTCCGTGGTGGCGGTCGGAACCAATGTCCGGCATGGCGGTCGGAACCAAGGTCCGGGGTGGCGGTCGGAACGAAGGTCCGGGGTGGCGGTCGGAACCAAGGTCCGGGGTGGCGGTCGGAACCAAGGTCCGGGGTGGCGCTCGGAACCAATTTCCGTGGTGGCGGTCGGAACCAATGTCCGGGGTGGCGGTCGGAACCAATGTCCGGGGTGGCGGTCGGAACCAAGGTCCGGGGTGGCGGTCGGAACCAATTTCCGGGGTGGCGGTCGGAACCAAGGTCCGGAGTGGCGGTCGGAACCAACGTCCGGGGTGGCGGTCGGAACCAAGGTCCAGGGGGGCTTTCGGAATCAAGGACCGGCGTGGCGGTCGGAAACAATGTCAGGTTTGGCGTTCGAACCACCTTCCGTTGAGGCCGTCGGAACCAAGGTCCGGGGTGACAGTCAGAACTAAGGTCCAAGGTGGCGGTCGGAACCAGGGTCCGGGGTGGCGATCGGAACCAATCCGGGGTGGCGGTCTGAACCAAGGTCCGGGGTGGAGGTCGGAACCAAGGTCCGGGGTGGCGGTCGGAACCAAGGTCCGGGTGGCGGTCGGAACCAAGTTCCGTGGTGGCGGTCGGAACCAATGTCCGGCATGGCGGTCGGAACCAAGGTCCGGGGTGGCGTTCGGACCGAGGTCCGGGGTGGCGGTCGGAACCAATTTCCGGGGTGGCGGTCGGAACCAAGGTCCGGAGTGGCGGTCGGAACCAACGTCCGGGGTGGCGATCGGAACCAAGGTCCAGGGGGGCTTTCGGAACCAAGGACCGGCGTGGCGGTCGGAAACAATGTCAGGTTTGGCGTTCGAACCACCTTCCGTTGAGGCCGTCGGAACCAAGGTCCGGGGTGACAGTCAGAACTAAGGTCCAAGGTGGCGGTCGGAACCTGGGTCCGGGGTGGCGATCGGAACCAATCCGTGGTGGCGGTCGGAACCAATGTCCGGGGTGGCGGTCGGAACCAAGGTCCGGGGTGGCGGTCGGAACCAAGGTCCAGCGTGGCGGTCGGAACCAAGGTCCCGGGTGACGGTCGGAGCCAAGGTCCGGGGTGGCGGTTGGAACCAAGGACCGGGGTGGCGGTCGGAACCACGTTCCGGGGTGGCGGTCGGATCCAATGTCCAGGGTGGCAGTCGGAACCAAGGTCCGGGGTGGCGGTTGGAACCAAGGTCCGGGGTGGCGGTCGGAACCAAGGTCCGGGGTGGCGGTCGGAACCATGGTCCGGGGTGGCGGTCGGAACAAATGTCCGGGGTGGCGGTCGGAACCTAAGTCCGGGGTGGCGGTCGGAACCAAGTTCCGTGGTGGCGGTGGGAACCACGTTCTGGGGTGGCGGTCGGAACCAAGGGCCGGGGTGGCGCGCGGAATCAAGGTCCGGGGTGGCGGTCGGACCCAAGGTCCGGGGTGGTGGTCGGAACTAAGCTCCGGGTTGGCGGTCGAAACAAAGGTCCGGGGTCGTGGGCGGAACCATGGTCCAGGGTGGTGGTTGGAACCAAGGACCGGGGTGGCGTTCGGATCCAAGGTCCAGGGTGGCGGTTGGAACCAAGGACCGGGGTGGCGGTCGGAACCACGTTCCGGGGAGTCGGTCGGAACCAAGGTCCGGGGTGGCGGTCGGAACCAAGGTCCGGGGGGGCGGACGGAACCAAGGTCCGGGGTAGCGTTCTGAACCAAGGTCCGGGGTGGCGGTCGGAACCAAGGTCCGGGGTGGCGGTCGGAACCAATGTCCGGCGTGGCGGTCGGAACTAATGACCGAGGTGGCGGTCGGAACCAAGGTCCGGGGTGGCGGTCGGAACCAAGGTCCGGGGTGGCGGTCGGAACCAAGGTCCGGGGTGGCGGTCGGAACCAAGGTCCGGGGTGGTGGTCGGATCCAATGTCCGGGGTGGCGGTCGGAACCAATGTCCGAGGTGGCGGTCGGAACCAAGGTCCGGGGTGGCGGTCGGAAGCAAGGTCCGGGGTGGCGGTCGGAACCAAGGTCCGGGGTGGCGGTCGGAACCAAGGTCCGGGGTGGCGGTCGGAAACAAAGTCCGGGGTGGCGGTCGGAACCAAGTTCCGTGGTGGCGGTCGGAACCAATGTCCGGCATGGCGGTCGGAACCAAGGTCCGGGGTGGCGGTCGGAACGAAGGTCCGGGGTGGCGGTCGGAACCAAGGTCCGGGGTGGCGGTCGGAACCAAGGTCCGGGGTGGCGCTCGGAACCAATTTCCGTGGTGGCGGTCGGAACCAATGTCCGGGGTGGCGGTCGGAACCAATGTCCGGGGTGGCGGTCGGAACCAAGGTCCGGGGTGGCGGTCGGAACCAATTTCCGGGGTGGCGGTCGGAACCAAGGTCCGGAGTGGCGGTCGGAACCAACGTCCGGGGTGGCGGTCGGAACCAAGGTCCAGGGGGGCTTTCGGAATCAAGGACCGGCGTGGCGGTCGGAAACAATGTCAGGTTTGGCGTTCGAACCACCTTCCGTTGAGGCCGTCGGAACCAAGGTCCGGGGTGACAGTCAGAACTAAGGTCCAAGGTGGCGGTCGGAACCAGGGTCCGGGGTGGCGATCGGAACCAATCCGGGGTGGCGGTCTGAACCAAGGTCCGGGGTGGAGGTCGGAACCAAGGTCCGGGGGGGCAGTCGGAACCAAAGTCCGGGGTGGCAGTCGGATCCAAGGTGCGGGGAGGCGGTCGGAACCAAGGCCCGGGCTGGCAGTCGGAACCAAGGTCCGGGGGGTCGGGCGGAACAATGGTCCGGGGGTGCAGTCGGAACCAAGGTCCGGGCTCGCGTTCGGAACCAAGGTCCGGGGTGGCGGTCGGAACCAAGGTCTGGGTTGGCGGTCGGAACCAAGGTCCGAGGTGGCGGTCGGAACCAAGGTCCGGGGTGGTGGTCGGAACCAAGGTCCGGGGTGGTGGTCGGAACCAAGGTCCGGGGTGGCAGTCGGAACCAAGGTCCAGGGTGGCGTTCGGAACCAAGTTACTGGGTGGCGGCCGGAACCATGGGCCGGGGTGGCGGTCGGAAGTAAGGTCCGGGGTGGCGGTCGGAAGTAAGGTAAGGGGTGGCGGTCGGAAGTAAGGTCCGGGGTGGCGGTCGGATGTAAGGTCCGGGGTGGCGGTCGGAATCAAGGTCCGGGGTGGCGGTCGGAAGTAAGGTCCGGGGTGGCGGTCGGAATCAAGGTCCGGGGTCCCGGTCGGAACCAAGGTCCGGGGTGGTGGTCGGAACCAAGGTCCGGGGTGGCGGTCGGAAACAAGGTCCGGGGTGGCGGTCGGAACCAAGGTCCGGGGTGGCGGTCGGAACCAAGGTCTGTGGTGGCGGTCGGAACCAAGGTCCGAGGTGGCGGTCGGCACCAAGGTCCGGGGTGGCGGTCGGAACCAAGGTCCGGCGTGGCGGTCGGAACCAAGGTCCGCGGTAGCGGTCGGAACCAAGGTCCGGGGTGGCGGTTGGAACCAAGGACCGGGGTGGCGGTCGGAACCACGTTCCGGGGTGGCAGTCGGAACCAAGGTCCAGGGTGGCGGTCGGAACCTAGGTCCAGGTGGGCGGACGGAACCAAGGTCCGGGGTGGCGTTCTGAACCAAGGTCCGGGGTGGCGGTCGGAACCAAGGTCCGGGGTGGCGGTCGGAACCAAGGTCCGGGGTGGCGGTCGGAACCAATGTCCGGGGTGGCGGTCGGAACCAATGTCCGAGGTGGCGGTCGGAACCCAGGTCCGGGGTGGCGGTCGGAACCAAGGTCCGGGGTGGCGGTCGGAACCAAGGTCCAGCGTGGCGGTCGGAACCAAAGTCCGGTGTGGCAGTCGGAACCAGGTTCCATGGTGGCGGTCAGAACCAAAGTCCGAGGTGGCGGTCGGAACCAAGGTCCGGGGTGGCGGTCGGAACCAAGGTCCGGGGTGGCGGTCGGAACCAAGTTCCGTGGTGGCGGTCGGAACCAATGTCTGGGGTGGCGGTCGGAACCAAGGTCCGGGGTGGCGGTCGGAACCAAGGTCCGGGGTGGGGGTCGGAACCAACGTCCGGGGTGGCGGTCAGATCCAAGGTCCGGGGTGGCGGTCGGAACCAAGGTCCGGCGTGGCGGTCGGATCCAAGGTCCGGGGTGGCGGTCGGAACCAACGTCCGGTGTGGCGGTTGGAACCAAGGACCGGGGTGGCGGTCGGATCCAATGTCCAGGGTGGCGGTCGGAACCAAGGTCCGGGGTGGCGGTAGGAACCAAGGTCCGGGGTGGCGGTCGGAACCAAGGTCCGGGGTGGCGGTCGGAACCAAGGTCCTGGGTGGCGGACGGAACCAAGGTCCGGGGGGGCGTTCGGAACCAAGGTCCGGGGTGGCGGTCGGAAACAATGTCAGGTGTGGCGTTCGAACCACCTTCCGGTGAGGCGGTCGGAACCAAGGTCCGGGGTGACAGTCAGAACTAAGGTCCAAGGTGGCGGTCGGAACCTGGGTCCGGTGTGGCGATCGGAACAAATCCGGGGTGGCGGTCGGAACCAAGGTCCGTGGTGGAGGTCGGAACCAAGGTCCGGGGGGTGGTCGGAAACAAAGTCCGGGGTGGCAGTCGGATCCAAGGTGCGGGGAGGCAGTCGGAACCAAGGCCCGGGCTGGCAGTCGGAACCAAGGTCCGGGGGTGCAGTCGGAACCAAGGTCCGGTCTCGCGTTCGGAACCAAGGTCCGGGGTGGCGGTCGGAACCAAGGTCTGGGTTGGCGGTCGGAACCAAGGTCCGAGGTGGCGGTCGGAACCAAGGTTCGGGGTGGTGGTCGGAACCAAGGTCCGTGGTGGCGGTCGGAACCAAGGTACAGGGTGGCATTCGGAACAAACTTACTGGGTGGCGGCCGGAACCATGGGCCGGGGTGGCGGTCGGAAGTAAGGTCCGGGGTGGCGGTCGGAAGTAAGGTCAGGGGTGGCGGTCGGAAGTAAGGTCCAGGGTGGCGGTCGGAAGTAAGGTCCAGGGTGGCGGTCGGAATCAAGGTCCGGGGTGGCGGTCGGAAGAAAGGTCCGGGGTGGCGGTCGGAATCAAGGTCCGGGGTGCCGGTCGGAACCAAGGTCCGGGGTGGTGGTCGGAACCAAGGTCCGGGGTGGCGGTCGGAACCAAGGTCCGGGGTGGCGGTCGGAACCAAGGTCCGGGGTGGCGGTCGGAACCAAGGTCTGGGGTGGCGGTCGGAACCAAGGTCCGAGGTGGCGGTCGGCACCAAGGTCCGGGGTGGCGGTCGGAACCAAGGTCCGGCGTGGCGGTCGGAACCAAGGTCCGCGGTGGCGGTCGGAACCAAGGTCCGGGGTGGCGGTTGGAACCAAGGACCGGGGTGGCGGTCGGAACCACGTTCCGGGGTGGCAGTCGGAACCAAGGTCCAGGGTGGCGGTCGGAACCAAGGTCCAGGTGGGCGGACGGAACCAAGGTCCGGGGTGGCGTTCTGAACCAAGGTCCAGGGTGGCGGTCGGAACCAAAGTCCGGTGTGGCGGTCGGAACCAGGTTCCATGGTGGCGGTCGGAACCAAAGTCCGGGGTGGCGGTCGGAACCACGGTCCGGGGTGACGGTCGGAACCAAGGTCCGGGGTGGCGGTTGGAACCAAGGTCCGGGGTGGCGGTCGGAACCAAGGTCCGGGGTGGCGGTCGGAACCAAGTTCCGTGGTGGCGGTCGGAACCAATGTCCGGGGTGGCGGTCGGAACCAAGGTCCGGGGTGGCGGTCGGAACCAAGGTCCGGCGTGGCGGTCGGAACCAAGGTCCCGGGTGACGGTCGGAGCCAAGGTCCGGGGTGGCGGTTGGAACCAAGGACCGGGGTGGCGGTCGGAACCACGTTCCGGGGTGGCGGTCGGATCCAATGTCCAGGGTGGCAGTCGGAACCAAGGTCCGGGGTGGCGGTTTGAACCAAGGTCCGGGGTGGCGGTCGGAACCAAGGTCCGGGGTGGCGGTCGGAACCAAGGTCCGGGCGGGCGGCCGGAACCAAGGTCCGGGGTGGCGTTCTGAACCAAGGTCCGGGGTGGCGTTCCGAACCAAGGTCCGGAGTGACGGTCGGAACCAAGGTCCGGGGTGGCGGTCGGAACAAATGTCCGGGGTGGCGGTCGGAACCTAAGTCCGGGGTGGCGGTCGGAACCAAGTTCCGTGGTGGCGGTGGGAACCACGTTCTGGGGTGGCGGTCGGAACCAAGGGCCGGGGTGGCGCGCGGAATCAAGGTCCGGAGTGGCGGTCGGACCCAAGGTCCGGGGTGGTGGTCGGAACTAAGCTCCGGGTTGGCGGTCGAAACAAAGGTCCGGGGTCGTGGGCGGAACCATGGTCCAGGGTGGCGGTTGGAACCAAGGACCGGGGTGGCGTTCGGATCCAAGGTCCAGGGTGGCGGTTGGAACCAAGGACCGGGGTGGCGGTCGGAACCACGTTCCGGGGTGTCGGTCGGAACAAAGGTCCGGGGTGGCGGTCGGAACCAAGGTCCGGGGGGGCAGACGGAACCAAGGTCCGGGGTAGCGTTCTGAACCAAGGTCCGGGGTGGCGGTCGGAACCAAGGTCCGGGGTGGCGGTCGGAACCAATGTCCGGCGTGGCGGTCGGAACCAATGACCGAGGTGGCGGTCGGAACCAAGGTCCGGGGTGGCGGTCCGAGCCAAGGTCCGGGGTGGCGGTCGGAACCAAGGTCCGGGGTGGCGGTCGGAACCAAGGTCCGGGGTGGTGGTCGGATCCAATGTCCGGGGTGGCGGTCGGAACCAATGTCCGAGGTGGCGGTCGGAACCAAGGTCCGGGGTGGCGGTCGGAACCAAGGTCTGGGGTGGCGGTCGGAACCAAGGTCCGAGGTGGCGGTCGGCACCAAGGTCCGGGGTGGCGGTCGGAACCAAGGTCCGGCGTGGCGGTCGGAACCAAGGTCCGCGGTGGCGGTCGGAACCAAGGTCCGGGGTGGCGGTTGGAACCAAGGACCGGGGTGGCGGTCGGAACCACGTTCCGGGGTGGCAGTCGGAACCAAGGTCCAGGGTGGCGGTCGGAACCAAGGTCCAGGTGGGCGGACGGAACCAAGGTCCGGGGTGGCGTTCTGAACCAAGGTCCAGGGTGGCGGTCGGAACCAAAGTCCGGTGTGGCGGTCGGAACCAGGTTCCATGGTGGCGGTCGGAACCAAAGTCCGGGGTGGCGGTCGGAACCACGGTCCGGGGTGACGGTCGGAACCAAGGTCCGGGGTGGCGGTTGGAACCAAGGTCCGGGGTGGCGGTCGGAACCAAGGTCCGGGGTGGCGGTCGGAACCAAGTTCCGTGGTGGCGGTCGGAACCAATGTCCGGGGTGGCGGTCGGAACCAAGGTCCGGGGTGGCGGTCGGAACCAAGGTCCGGCGTGGCGGTCGGAACCAAGGTCCCGGGTGACGGTCGGAGCCAAGGTCCGGGGTGGCGGTTGGAACCAAGGACCGGGGTGGCGGTCGGAACCACGTTCCGGGGTGGCGGTCGGATCCAATGTCCAGGGTGGCAGTCGGAACCAAGGTCCGGGGTGGCGGTTTGAACCAAGGTCCGGGGTGGCGGTCGGAACCAAGGTCCGGGGTGGCGGTCGGAACCAAGGTCCGGGCGGGCGGCCGGAACCAAGGTCCGGGGTGGCGTTCTGAACCAAGGTCCGGGGTGGCGTTCCGAACCAAGGTCCGGAGTGACGGTCGGAACCAAGGTCCGGGGTGGCGGTCGGAACAAATGTCCGGGGTGGCGGTCGGAACCTAAGTCCGGGGTGGCGGTCGGAACCAAGTTCCGTGGTGGCGGTGGGAACCACGTTCTGGGGTGGCGGTCGGAACCAAGGGCCGGGGTGGCGCGCGGAATCAAGGTCCGGAGTGGCGGTCGGACCCAAGGTCCGGGGTGGTGGTCGGAACTAAGCTCCGGGTTGGCGGTCGAAACAAAGGTCCGGGGTCGTGGGCGGAACCATGGTCCAGGGTGGCGGTTGGAACCAAGGACCGGGGTGGCGTTCGGATCCAAGGTCCAGGGTGGCGGTTGGAACCAAGGACCGGGGTGGCGGTCGGAACCACGTTCCGGGGTGTCGGTCGGAACAAAGGTCCGGGGTGGCGGTCGGAACCAAGGTCCGGGGGGGCAGACGGAACCAAGGTCCGGGGTAGCGTTCTGAACCAAGGTCCGGGGTGGCGGTCGGAACCAAGGTCCGGGGTGGCGGTCGGAACCAATGTCCGGCGTGGCGGTCGGAACCAATGACCGAGGTGGCGGTCGGAACCAAGGTCCGGGGTGGCGGTCCGAGCCAAGGTCCGGGGTGGCGGTCGGAACCAAGGTCCGGGGTGGCGGTCGGAACCAAGGTCCGGGGTGGTGGTCGGATCCAATGTCCGGGGTGGCGGTCGGAACCAATGTCCGAGGTGGCGGTCGGAACCAAGGTCCGGGGTGGCGGTCGGAACCAAGGTCCGGGGTGGCGGTCGGAACCAAGGTCCGGGGTGGCGGTCGGAACCAAGGTCCGGGGTGGCGGTCGGAAACAAAGTCCGGGGTGGCGGTCGGAACCAAGTTCCGTGGTGGCGGTCGGAACCAATGTCCGGCATGGCGGTCGGAACCAAGGTCCGGGGTGGCGGTCGGAACGAAGGTCCGGGGTGGCGGTCGGAACGAAGGTCCGGGGTGGCGGTCGGAACCAAGGTCCGGGGTGGCGCTCGGAACCAATTTCCGTGGTGGCGGTCGGAACCAATGTCCGGGGTGGCGGTCGGAACCAAGGTCCGGGGTGGCGGTCGGAACCAAGGTCCGGGGTGGCGGTCGGAACCAATTTCCGGGGTGGCGGTCGGAACCAAGGTCCGGAGTGGCGGTCGGAACCAACGTCCGGGGTGGCGGTCGGAACCAAGGTCCAGGGGGGCTTTCGGAACCAAGGACCGGCGTGGCGGTCGGAAACAATGTCAGGTTTGGCGTTCGAACCACCTTCCATTGAGGCCGTCGGAACCAAGGTCCGGGGTGACAGTCAGAACTAAGGTCCAAGGTGGCGGTCGGAACCTGGGTCCGGGGTGGCGATCGGAACCAATCCGTGGTGGCGGTCGGAACCAATGTCCGGGGTGGCGGTCGGAACCAAGGTCCGGGGTGGCGGTCGGAACCAAGGTCCGGCGTGGCGGTCGGAACCAAGGTCCCGGGTGACGGTCGGAGCCAAGGTCCGGGGTGGCGGTTGGAACCAAGGACCGGGGTGGCGGTCGGAACCACGTTCCGGGGTGGCGGTCGGATCCAATGTCCAGGGTGGCAGTCGGAACCAAGGTCCGGGGTGGCGGTTGGAACCAAGGTCCGGGGTGGCGGTCGGAACCAAGGTCCGGGGTGGCGGTCGGAACCAAGGTCCGGGCGGGCGGCCGGAACCAAGGTCCGGGGTGGCGTTCTGAACCAAGGTCCGGGGTGGCGGTCCGAACCAAGGTCCGGAGTGGCGGTCGGAACCAAGGTCCGGGGTGGCGGTCGGAACAAATGTCCGGGGTGGCGGTCGGAACCTAAGTCCGGGGAGGCGGTCGGAACCAAGTTCCGTGGTGGCGGTGGGAACCACGTTCTGGGGTGGCGGTCGGAACCAAGGGCCGGGGTGGCGCGCGGAATCAAGGTCCGGGGTGGCGGTCGGACCCAAGGTCCGGGGTGGTGGTCGGAACTAAGCTCCGGGTTGGCGGTCGAAACAAAGGTCCGGGGTCGTGGGCGGAACCATGGTCCAGGGTGGCGGTTGGAACCAAGGACCGAGGTGGCGTTCGGATCCAAGGTCCAGGGTGGCGGTTGGAACCAAGGACCGGGGTGGCGGTCGGAACCACGTTCCGGGGTGTCGGTCGGAACCAAGGTCCTGGTTGGCGGTCGGAACCAAGGTCCGGGGGGGCGGACGGAACCAAGGTCCGGGGTAGCGTTCTGAACCAAGGTCCGGGGTGGCGGTCGGAACCAAGGTCCGGGGTGGCAGTCGGAACCAATGTCCGGCGTGGCGGTCGGAACCAATGACCGAGGTGGCGGTCGGAACCAAGGTCCGGGGTGGCGGTCGGAACCAAGGTCCGGGGTGGCGGTCGGAACCAAGGTCCGGGGTGGCGGTCGGAATCAAGGTCCGGGGTGGTGGTCGGATCCAATGTCCGAGGTGGCGGTCGGAACCAATGTCCGAGGTGGCGGTCGGAACCAAGGTCCGGGGTGGCGGTCGGAACCAAGGTCCGGGGTGGCGGTCGGAACCAAGGTCCGGGGTGGCGGTCGGAACCAAGGTCCGGGGTGGCGGTCGGAAACAAAGTCCGGGGTGGCGGTCGGAACCAAGTTCCGTGGTGGCGGTCGGAACCAATGTCCGGCATGGCGGTCGGAACCAAGCTCCGGGGTGGCGGTCGGAACGAAGGTCCGGGGTGGCGTTCGGAACCAATTTCCGTGGTGGCGGTCGGAACCAATGTCCGGGGTGGCGGTCGGAACCAAGGTCCGGGGTGGCGGTCGGAACCAAGGTCCGGGGTGGCGGTCGGAACCAATTTCCGGGGTGGCGGTCGGAACCAAGGTCCGGAGTGGCGGTCGGAACCAACGTCCGGGGTGGCGGTCGGAACCAAGGTCCAGGGGGGCTTTCGGAACCAAGGACCGGCGTGGCGGTCGGAAACAATGTCAGGTTTGGCGTTCGAACCACCTTCCGTTGAGGCCGTCGGAACCAAGGTCCGGGGTGACAGTCAGAACTAAGGTCCAAGGTGGCGGTCGGAACCTGGGTCCGGGGTGGCGATCGGAACCAATCCGGGGTGGCGGTCGGAACCAAGGTCCGGGGTGGAGGTCGGAACCAAGGTCCGGGGGGGCGGTCGGAACCAAAGTCCGGGGTGGCAGTCGGATCCAAGGTGCGGGGAGGTGGTCGGAACGAAGGTCCGGGGTGGCGGTCGGAACCAAGGTCCGGGGTGGCGGTCGGAACCAAGGTCCGGGGTGGCGCTCGGAACCAATTTCCGTGGTGGCGGTCGGAACCAATGTCCGGGGTGGCGGTCGGAACCAAGGTCCGGGGTGGCGGTCGGAACCAAGGTCCGGGGTGGCGGTCGGAACCAATTTCCGGGGTGGCGGTCGGAACCAAGGTCCGGAGTGGCGGTCGGAACCAACGTCCGGGGTGGCGGTCGGAACCAAGGTCCAGGGGGGCTTTCGGAACCAAGGACCGGCGTGGCGGTCGGAAACAATGTCAGGTTTGGCGTTCGAACCACCTTCCGTTGAGGCCGTCGGAACCAAGGTCCGGGGTGACAGTCAGAACTAAGGTCCAAGGTGGCGGTCGGAACCTGGGTCCGGGGTGGCGATCGGAACCAATCCGTGGTGGCGGTCGGAACCAATGTCCGGGGTGGCGGTCGGAACCAAGGTCCGGGGTGGCGGTCGGAACCAAGGTCCGGCGTGGCGGTCGGAACCAAGGTCCCGGGTGACGGTCGGAGCCAAGGTCCGGGGTGGCGGTTGGAACCAAGGACCGGGGTGGCGGTCGGAACCACGTTCCGGGGTGGCGGTCGGATCCAATGTCCAGGGTGGCAGTCGGAACCAAGGTCCGGGGTGGCGGTTGGAACCAAGGTCCGGGGTGGCGGTCGGAACCAAGGTCCGGGGTGGCGGTCGGAACCAAGGTCCGGGCGGGCGGCCGGAACCAAGGTCCGGGGTGGCGTTCTGAACCAAGGTCCGGGGTGGCGGTCCGAACCAAGGTCCGGAGTGGCGGTCGGAACCAAGGTCCGGGGTGGCGGTCGGAACAAATGTCCGGGGTGGCGGTCGGAACCTAAGTCCGGGGAGGCGGTCGGAACCAAGTTCCGTGGTGGCGGTGGGAACCACGTTCTGGGGTGGCGGTCGGAACCAAGGGCCGGGGTGGCGCGCGGAATCAAGGTCCGGGGTGGCGGTCGGACCCAAGGTCCGGGGTGGTGGTCGGAACTAAGCTCCGGGTTGGCGGTCGAAACAAAGGTCCGGGGTCGTGGGCGGAACCATGGTCCAGGGTGGCGGTTGGAACCAAGGACCGAGGTGGCGTTCGGATCCAAGGTCCAGGGTGGCGGTTGGAACCAAGGACCGGGGTGGCGGTCGGAACCACGTTCCGGGGTGTCGGTCGGAACCAAGGTCCTGGTTGGCGGTCGGAACCAAGGTCCGGGGGGGCGGACGGAACCAAGGTCCGGGGTAGCGTTCTGAACCAAGGTCCGGGGTGGCGGTCGGAACCAAGGTCCGGGGTGGCAGTCGGAACCAATGTCCGGCGTGGCGGTCGGAACCAATGACCGAGGTGGCGGTCGGAACCAAGGTCCGGGGTGGCGGTCGGAACCAAGGTCCGGGGTGGCGGTCGGAACCAAGGTCCGGGGTGGCGGTCGGAATCAAGGTCCGGGGTGGTGGTCGGATCCAATGTCCGAGGTGGCGGTCGGAACCAATGTCCGAGGTGGCGGTCGGAACCAAGGTCCGGGGTGGCGGTCGGAACCAAGGTCCGGGGTGGCGGTCGGAACCAAGGTCCGGGGTGGCGGTCGGAACCAAGGTCCGGGGTGGCGGTCGGAAACAAAGTCCGGGGTGGCGGTCGGAACCAAGTTCCGTGGTGGCGGTCGGAACCAATGTCCGGCATGGCGGTCGGAACCAAGCTCCGGGGTGGCGGTCGGAACGAAGGTCCGGGGTGGCGTTCGGAACCAATTTCCGTGGTGGCGGTCGGAACCAATGTCCGGGGTGGCGGTCGGAACCAAGGTCCGGGGTGGCGGTCGGAACCAAGGTCCGGGGTGGCGGTCGGAACCAATTTCCGGGGTGGCGGTCGGAACCAAGGTCCGGAGTGGCGGTCGGAACCAACGTCCGGGGTGGCGGTCGGAACCAAGGTCCAGGGGGGCTTTCGGAACCAAGGACCGGCGTGGCGGTCGGAAACAATGTCAGGTTTGGCGTTCGAACCACCTTCCATTGAGGCCGTCGGAACCAAGGTCCGGGGTGACAGTCAGAACTAAGGTCCAAGGTGGCGGTCGGAACCTGGGTCCGGGGTGGCGATCGGAACCAATCCGGGGTGGCGGTCGGAACCAAGGTCCGGGGTGGAGGTCGGAACCAAGGTCCGGGGGGGCGGTCGGAACCAAAGTCCGGGGTGGCAGTCGGATCCAAGGTGCGGGGAGGTGGTCGGAACCAAGGCCCGTGCTGGCAGTCGGAACCAAGGTCCGGGGGGTCGGGCGGAACAATGGTCCGGGGGTGCAGTCGGAACCAAGGTCCGGGCTCGCGTTCGGAACCAAGGTCCGGGGTGGCGGTCGGAACCAAGGTCTGGGTTGGCGGTCGGAACCAAGGTCCGAGGTGGCGGTCGGAACCAAGGACCGGGGTGGTGGTCGGAACCAAGGTCCGGGGTGGTGGTCGGAACCAAGGTCCGGGGTGGCAGTCGGAACCAAGGTCCAGGGTGGCGTTCGGAACCAAGTTACTGGGTGCAGGCCGGAACCATGGGCCGGGGTGGCGGTCGGAAGTAAGGTCCGGGGTGGCGGTCGGAAGTAAGGTCAGGGGTGGCGGTCGGAAGTAAGGTCCGGGGTGGCGGTCGGAAGTAAGGTCCGGGGTGGCGGTCGGAATCAAGGTCCGGGGTGGCGGTCGGAAGTAAGGTCCGGGGTGGCGGTCGGAATCAAGGTCCGGGGTGCCGGTCGGAACCAAGGTCCGGGGTGGTCGTCGGAACCAAGGTCCGGGGTGGCGGTCGGAACCAAGGTCCGGGGTGGCGGTCGGAACCAAGGTCCGGGGTGGCGGTCGGATCCAAGGTCTGGGGTGGCGGTCGGAACCAAGGTCCGAGGTGGCGGTCGGCACCAAGGTCCGGGGTGGCGGTCGGAACCAAGGTCCGGCGTGCCGGTCGGAACCAAGGTCCGCGGTGGCGGTCGGAACCAAGGTCCGGGGTGGCGGTTGGAACCAAGGACCGGGGTGGCAGTCGGAACCACGTTCCGGGGTGGCAGTCGGAACCAAGGTCCAGGGTGGCGGTCGGAACCAAGGTCCAGGTGGGCGGACGGAACCAAGGTCCGGGGTTGCGTTCTGAACCAAGGTCCGGGGTGGCGGTCGGAACCAAGGTCCGGGGTGGCGGTCGGAACCAAGGTCCGGGGTGGCGGTCGGAACCAATGTCCGGGGTGGCGGTCGGAACCAATGTCCGAGGTGGCGGTCGGAACCAAGGTCCGGGGTGGCGGTCGGAACCAAGGTCCGGGGTGGCGGTCGGAACCAAGGTCCAGCGTGGCGGTCGGAACCAAAGTCCGGTGTGGCGGTCGGAACCAGGTTCCATGGTGGCGGTCGGAACCAAAGTCCGAGGTGGCGGTCGGAACCAAGGTCCGGGGTGGCGGTCGGAACCAAGGTCCGGGGTGGCGGTCGGAACCAAGTTCCGTGGTGGCGGTCGGAACCAATGTCCGGGGTGGCGGTCGGAACCAAGGTCCGGGGTGGCGGTCGGAACCAAGGTCCGGGGTGGCGGTCGGAACCAACGTCCGGGGTGGCGGTCAGAACCAAGGTCCGGGGTGGCGGTCGGAACCAAGGTCCGGCGTGGCGGTCGGATCCAAGGTCCGGGGTGGCGGTCGGAACCAACGTCCGGTGTGGCGGTTGGAACCAAGGACCGGGGTGGCGGTCGGAAATACGTTCCGGGGTGGCGGTCGGATCCAATGTCCAGGGTGGCGGTCGGAACCAAGGTCCGGGGTGGCGGTAGGAACCAAGGTCCGGGGTGGCGGTCGGAACCAAGGTCCGGGGTGGCGGTCGGAACCAAGGTCCGGGGTGGCGGACGGAACCAAGGTCCGGGGGGGCGTTCGGAACCAAGGTCCGGGGTGGCGGTCGGAAACAATGTCAGGTGTGGCGTTCGAACCACCTTCCGGTGAGGCGGTCGGAACCAAGGTCCGGGGTGACAGTCAGAAATAAGGTCCAAGGTAGCGGTCGGAACCTGGGTCCGGTGTGGCGATCGGAACAAATCCGGGGTGGCGGTCGGAACCAAGGTCCCGGGTGGAGGTCGGAACCGAGGTCCGGGGGGTGGTCGGAAACAAAGTCCGGGGTGGCAGTCGGATCCAAGGTGCGGGGAGGCAGTCGGAACCAAGGCCCGGGCTGGCAGTCGGAACCAAGGTCCGGGGGTGCAGTCGGAACCAAGGTCCGGTCTCGCGTTCGGAACCAAGGTCCGGGGTGGCGGTCGGAACCAAGGTCTGGGTTGGCGGTCGGAACCAAGGTCCGAGGTGGCGGTCGGAACCAAGGTTCGGGGTGGTGGTCGGAACCAAGGTACGTGGTGGCGGTCGGAACCAAGGTACAGGGTGGCGTTCGGAACCAACTTACTGGGTGGCGGCCGGAACCATGGGCCGGGGTGGCGGTCGGAAGTAAGGTCCGGGGTGGCGGTCGGAAGTAAGGTCAGGGGTGGCGGTCGGAAGTAAGGTCCAGGGTGGCGGTCGGAAGTAAGGTCCAGGGTGGCGGTCGGAATCAAGGTCCGGGGAGGCGGTCGGAAGTAAGGTCCGGGGTGGCAGTCGGAATCAAGGTCCGGGGTGCCGGTCGGAACCAAGGTCCGGGGTGGTGGTCGGAACCAAGGTCCGGGGTGGCGGTCGGAACCAAGGTCCGGGGTGGCGGTCGGAACCAAGGTCCGGCATGGCGGTCGGAACCAAGGTCCGGGGTGGCGGTCGGAACCAACGTCCGGGGTGGCGGTTGGAACCAAGGACCGGGGTGGCGGTCGGAACCACGTTCCGGGGTGGCGGTCGGATCCAATGTCCAGAATGGCGATCGGAACCAAGGTCCGGGGTGGCGGTAGGAACCAAGGTCCGGGGTGACGGTCGGAACCAAGGTCCGGGGTGGCGGTCGGAACCAAGGTCCGGCGTGGCGGTCGGATCCAAGGTCCGGGGTGGCCGTCGGAACCAACGTCCGGTGTGGCGGTTGGAACCAAGGACCGGGGTGGCGGTCGGAACCACGTTCCGGGGTGGCGGTCGGATCCAATGTCCAGGGTGGCGGTCGGAACCAAGGTCCGGGGTGGCGGTAGGAACCAAGATCCGGGGTGGCGGTCGGAACCAAGGTCCGGGGTGGGGGTCGGAACCAAGGTCCGGGGTGGCGGACGGAACCAAGGTCCGGGGGGGCGTTCGGAACCAAGGTCCGGGGTGGCGGTCGGAAACAATGTCAGGTGTGGCGTTCGAACCACCTTCCGGTGAGGCGGTCGGAACCAAGGTCCGGGGTGACAGTCAGAACTAAGGTCCAAGGTGGCGGTCGGAACCTGGGTCCGGTGTGGCGATCGGAACAAATCCGGGGTGGCGGTCGGAACCAAGGTCCGGGGTGGAGGTCGGAACCAAGGTCCGGGGTGGCAGTCGGATCCAAGGTGCGGGGAGGCAGTCGGAACCAAGGCCCGGGCTGGCAGTCGGAACCAAGGTCCGGGGGTGCAGTCGGAACCAAGGTCCGGTCTCGCGTTCGGAACCAAGGTCCGGGGTGGCGGTCGGAACCAAGGTCTGGGTTGCCGGTCGGAACCAAGGTCCGAGGTGGCGGTCGGAACCAAGGTTCGGGGTGGTGGTCGGAACCAAGGTCCGTGGTGGCGGTCGGAACCAAGGTACAGGGTGGCGTTCGGAACCAACTTACTGGGTGGCGGCCGGAACCATGGGCCGGGGTGGCGGTCGGAAGTAAGGTCCGGGGTGGCGGTCGGAAGTAAGGTCAGGGGTGGCGGTCGGAAGTAAGGTCCAGGGTGGCGGTCGGAAGTAAGGTCCAGGGTGGCGGTCGGAATCAAGGTCCGGGGTGGCGGTCGGAAGTAAGGTCCGGGGTGGCGGTCGGAATCAAGGTCCGGGGTGCCGGTCGGAACCAAGGTCCGGGGTGGTGGTCGGAACCAAGGTCCGGGGTGGCGGTCGGAACCAAGGTCCGGGGTGGCGGTCGGAACCAAGGTCCGGGGTGGCGGTCGGAACCAAGGTCTGGGGTGGCGGTCGGAACCAAGGTCCGAGGTGGCGGTCGGCACCAAGGTGCGGGGTGGCGGTCGGAACCAAGGTCCGGCGTGGCGGTCGGAACCAAGGTCCGCGGTGGCGGTCGGAACCAAGGTCCGGGGTGGCGGTTGGAACCAAGGACCGCGGTGGCGGTCGGAACCACGTTCCGGGGTGGCAGTCGGAACCAAGGTCCAGGGTGGCGGTCAGAACCAAGGTCCAGGTGGGCGGACGGAACCAAGGTCCGGGGTGGCGTTCTGAACCAAGGTCCGGGGTGGCGGTCGGAACCAAGGTCCGGGGTGGCGGTCGGAACCAAGGTCCGGGGTGGCGGTCGGAACCAATGTCCGGGGTGGCGGTCGGAACCAATGTCCGAGGTGGCGGTCGGAACCAAGGTCCGGGTGGCGGTCGGAACCAAGGTCCGGGGTGGCGGTCGGAACCAAGGTCCAGCGTGGCGGTCGGAACCAAAGTCCGGTGTGGCGGTCGGAACCAGGTTCCATGGTGGCGGTCGGAACCAAAGTCCGGGGTGGCGGTCGGAACCACGGTCCGGGGTGACGGTCGGAACCAAGGTCCGGGGTGGCGGTCGGAACCAAGGTCCGGGGTGGCGGTCGGAACCAAGGTCCGGGGTGGCGGTCGGAACCAAGTTCCGTGGTGGCGGTCGGAACCAATGTCCGGGGTGGCGGTCGGAACCAAGGTCCGGGGTGGCGGTCGGAACCAAGGTCCGGCGTGGCGGTCGGAACCAAGGTCCGGGGTGGCGGTCGGAACCAACGTCCGGTGTGGCGGTTGGAACCAAGGACCGGGGTGGCGGTCGGAACCAAGGTCCGGGGTGGCGGTAGGAACCAAAGTCCGGCGTGGCGGTCGGAACCAAGGTCCGGGGTGGCGGTCGGAACCAAGGTCCGGGGTGGCGGACGGAACCAAGGTCCGGGGGGGCGTTCGGAACCAAGGTCCGGGGTGGCGGTCGGAACAATGTCAGGTGTGGCGTTCGAACCACCTTCCGGTGAGGCGGTCGGAACCAAGGTCCGGGGTGACAGTCAGAACTAAGGTCCAACGTGGCGGTCGGAACCTGGGTCCGGTGTGGCGATCGGAACAAATCCGGGGTGGCGGTCGGAACCAAGGTCCGGGGGGTGGTCGGAAACAAAGTCCGGGGTGGCAGTCGGATCCAAGGTGCGGGGAGGCAGTCGGAACCAAGGCCCGGGCTGGCAGTCGGAACCAAGGTCCGGGGGGTCGGGCGGAACCATGGTCCGGGGGTGCAGTCGGAACCAAGGTCCGGTCTCGCGTTCGGAACCAAGGTCCGGGGTGGCGGTCGGAACCAAGGTCTGGGTTGGCGGTCGGAACCAAGGTCCGAGGTGGCGGTCGGAACCAAGGTTCGGGGTGGTGGTCGGAACCAAGGTCCGTGGTGGCGGTCGGAACCAAGGTACAGGGTGGCGTTCGGAACCAACTTACTGGGTGGCGGCAGGAACCATGGGCCGGGGTGGCGGTCGGAAGTAAGGTCCGGGGAGGCGGTCGGAACCAAGGCCCGGGCTGGCAGTCGGAACCAAGGTCCGGGGGGTCGGGCGGAACCATGGTCCGGGGGTGCAGTCGGAACCAAGGTCCGGTCTCGCGTTCGGAACCAAGGTCCGGGGTGGCGGTCGGAACCAAGGTCTGTGTTGGCGGTCGGAACGAAGGTCCGAGGTGGCGGTCGGAACCAAGGTTCGGGGTGGTGGTCGGAACCAAGGTTCGGGGTGGCGATCGGAACCAAGGTTCCGGGTGGCGTTCGGAACCAAGTTACTGGGTGGCGGCCGGAACCATGGGCCGGGGTGGCGGTCGGAAGTAAGGTCCGGGGTGGCGGTAAAAAGTAAGGTCCGGGGTGGCGGTCGGAAGTAAGGTCCGGGGTGGCGGTCGGAAGTAAGGTCCGGGGTGGCGGTCGGATCCAAGGTCCGGGGTGGCGGTCGGATCCAAGGTGCGGGGAGGCGGTCGGAACCAAGGCCCAGGCTGGCAGTCGGAACCAAGGTCCGGGGGGTCGGGCGGAACAATGGTCCGGGGGTGCAGTCGGAACCAAGGTCTGGGCTCGCGTTCGGAACCAATGTCCGGGGTGGCGGTCGGAACCAAGGTCTGGGTTGGCGGTCGGAACCAAGGTCCGAGGTGGTGGTCGGAACCAAGGTCCGGGGTGGTGGTCGGAACCAAGGTCCGGGGTGGTGGTCGGAACCAAGGTCCGGGGTGGCGGTCGGAACCAAGGTCCAGGGTGGCGTTCGGAACCAAGTTAC
Organism: Mustelus asterias; assembly: GCF_964213995.1. Lineage (NCBI taxonomy): Eukaryota > Metazoa > Chordata > Chondrichthyes > Carcharhiniformes > Triakidae > Mustelus > Mustelus asterias. The sequence continues at coordinate 363,574 of NW_027590231.1, forward strand.
TGGGTGGCGGCCGGAACCATGGGCCGGGGTGGCGGTCGGAAGTAAGGTCCGGGGTGGCGGTCGGAAGTAAGGTCAGGGGTGGCGGTCGGAAGTAAGGTCCGGGGTGGCGGTCGGAAGTAAGGTCCGGGGTGGCGGTCGGAATCAAGGTCCAGGGTGGCGGTCGGAAGTAAGGTCCGGGGTGGCGGTCGGAATCAAGGTCCGGGGTGCCGGTCGGAACCAAGGTCCGGGGTGGTGGTCGGAACCAAGGTCCGGGGTGGCGGTCGGAACCAAGGTCCGGGGTGGCGGTCGGAACCAAGGTCCGGGGTGGCGGTCGGAACCAAGGTCTGGGGTGGCGGTCGGAACCAAGGTCCGAGGTGGCGGCCGGAACCAAGGTCCGGGGTGGCGGTCGGAACCAAGGGCCGGGGTGGCGGTCGGAACCAAGGTCCGGGGTGGCGGTCGGAACCAATGTCCGGGGTGGCGGTCGGAACCAATGTCCGAGGTGGCGGTTGGAACCAAGGTCCGGGGTGGCGGTCGGAACCAAGGTCCGGGGTGGCGGTCGGAACCAAGGTCCAGCGTGGCGGTCGGAACCAAAGTCCGGTGTGGCGGTCGGAACCAGGTTCCATGGTGGCGGTCGGAACCAAAGTCCGGGGTGGCGGTCGGAACCACGCTCCGGGGTGACGGTCGGAACCAAGGTCCGGGGTGGCGGTCGGAACCAAAGACCGGTGTGGCGGTCGGAACCAGGTTCCATGGTGGCGGTCGGAACCAAAGTCCGGGGTGGCGGTCGGAACCACGGTCCGGGGTGACGGTCGGAACCAAGGTCCGGGGTGGCGGTCGGAACCAAGTTCCGTGGTGGCGGTCGGAACCAATGTCCGGGGTGGCGGTCAGAACCAAGGTCCGGGGTGGCGGTCGGAACCAACGTCCGGGGTGGCGGTTGGAACCAAGGACCGGGGTGGCGGTCGGAACCACGTTCCGGGGTGGCGGTCGGATCCAATGTCCAGGGTGGCGGTCGGAACCAAGGTCCGGGGTGGCGGTCGGAACCAAGGTCCGGGGTGGCGGTCGGAACCAACGTCCGGGGTGGCGGTCAGAACCAAGGTCCGGGGTGGCGGTCGGAACCAAGGTCCGGCATGGCGGTCGGAACCAAGGTCCGGGGTGGCGATCGGAACCAACGTCCGGGGTGGCGGTTGGAACCAAGGACCGGGGTGGCGGTCGGAACCACGTTCCGGGGTGGCGGTCGGATCCAATGTCCAGGGTGGCGATCGGAACCAAGGTCCGGGGTGGCGGTAGGAACCAAGGTCCGGGGTGGCGGACGGAACCAAGGTCCGGGGGGGCGTTCGGAACCAAGGTCCAGGGTGGCGGTCGGAACCAAGGTCCGAGGTGGTGGTCGGAACCAAGGTCCGGGGTGGTGGTCGGAACCAAGGTCCGGGGTGGTGGTCGGAACCAAGGTCCGGGGTGGCGGTCGGAACCAAGGTCCAGGGTGGCGTTCGGAACCAAGTTACCGGGTGGCGGCCGGAACCATGGGCCGGGGTGGCGGTCGGAAGTAAGGTCCGGGGTGGCGGTCGGAAGTAAGGTCAGGGGTGGCGGTCGGAAGTAAGGTCCGGGGTGGCGGTCGGAAGTAAGGTCCGGGGTGGCGGTCGGAATCAAGGTCCAGGGTGGCGGTCGGAAGTAAGGTCCGGGGTGGCGGTCGGAATCAAGGTCCGGGGTGCCGGTCGGAACCAAGGTCCGGGGTGGTGGTCGGAACCAAGGTCCTGGGTGGCGGTCGGAACCAAGGTCCGGGGTGGCGGTCGGAACCAAGGTCCGGGGTGGCGGTCGGAACCAAGGTCTGGGGTGGCGGTCGGAACCAAGGTCCGAGGTGGCGGCCGGAACCAAGGTCCGGGGTGGCGGTCGGAACCAAGGGCCGGGGTGGCGGTCGGAACCAAGGTCCGGGGTGGCGGTCGGAACCAATGTCCGGGGTGGCGGTCGGAACCAATGTCCGAGGTGGCGGTTGGAACCAAGGTCCGGGGTGGCGGTCGGAACCAAGGTCCGGGGTGGCGGTCGGAACCAAGGTCCAGCGTGGCGGTCGGAACCAAAGTCCGGGGTGGCGGTCGGAACCACGCTCCGGGGTGACGGTCGGAACCAAGGTCCGGGGTGGCGGTCGGAACCAAAGACCGGTGTGGCGGTCGGAACCAGGTTCCATGGTGGCGGTCGGAACCAAAGTCCGGGGTGGCGGTCGGAACCACGGTCCGGGGTGACGGTCGGAACCAAGGTCCGGGGTGGCGGTCGGAACCAAGTTCCGTGGTGGCGGTCGGAACCAATGTCCGGGGTGGCGGTCAGAACCAAGGTCCGGGGTGGCGGTTGGAACCAAGGACCGGGGTGGCGGTCGGAACCACGTTCCGGGGTGGCGGTCGGATCCAATGTCCAGGGTGGCGGTCGGAACCAAGGTCCGGGGTGGCGGTCGGAACCAAGGTCCGGGGTGGCGGTCGGAACCAACGTCCGGGGTGGCGGTCAGAACCAAGGTCCGGGGTGGCGGTCGGAACCAAGGTCCGGCATGGCGGTCGGAACCAAGGTCCGGGGTGGCGATCGGAACCAACGTCCGGGGTGGCGGTTGGAACCAAGGACCGGGGTGGCGGTCGGAACCACGTTCCGGGGTGGCGGTCGGATCCAATGTCCAGGGTGGCGATCGGAACCAAGGTCCGGGGTGGCGGTAGGAACCAAGGTCCGGGGTGGCGGACGGAACCAAGGTCCGGGGGGGCGTTCGGAACCAAGGTCCGGGGTGGCGGTCGGAACAATGTCAGGTGTGGCGTTCGAACCACCTTCCGGTGAGGCGGTCGGAACCAAGGTCCGGGGTGACAGTCAGAACTAAGGTCCAACGTGGCGGTCGGAACCTGGGTCCGGTGTGGCGATCGGAACAAATCCGGGGTGACGGTCGGACCCAAGGTCCGGGGGGTGGTCGGAAACAAAGTCCGGGGTGGCAGTCGGATCCAAGGTGCGGGGAGGCAGTCGGAACCAAGGCCCGGGCTGGCAGTCGGAACCAAGGTCCGGGGGGTCGGGTGGAACCATGGTCCGGGGGTGCAGTCGGAACCAAGGTCCGGTCTCGCGTTCGGAACCAAGGTCCGGGGTGGCGGTCGGAACCAAGGTCTGGGTTGGCGGTCGGAACCAAGGTCCGAGGTGGCGGTCGGAACCAAGGTTCGGGGTGGTGGTCGGAACCAAGGTCCGTGGTGGCGGTCGGAACCAAGGTACAGGGTGGCGTTCGGAACCAACTTACTGGGTGGCGGCAGGAACCATGGGCCGGGGTGGAGGTCGGAAGTAAGGTCCGGGGAGGCGGTCGGAACCAAGGCCCGGGCTGGCAGTCGGAACCAAGGTCCGGGGGGTCGGGCGGAACCATGGTCCGGGGGTGCAGTCGGAACCAAGGGCCGGTCTCGCGTTCGGAATCAAGGTCCGGGGTGGCGGTCGGAACCAAGGTCTGTGTTGGCGGTCGGAACGAAGGTCCGAGGTGGCGGTCGGAACCAAGGTTCGGGGTGGTGGTCGGAACCAAGGTTCGGGGTGGCGATCGGAACCAAGGTTCCGGGTGGCGTTCGGAACCAAGTTACTGGGTGGCGGCCGGAACCATGGGCCGGGGTGGCGGTCGGAAGTAAGGTCCGGGGTGGCGGTCGGAAGTAAGGTCCGGGGTGGCGGTCGGAAGTAAGGTCCGGGGTGGCGGTCGGAAGTAAGGTCCGGGGTGGCGGTCGGATCCAAGGTCCGGGGTGGCGGTCGGATCCAAGGTGCGGGGAGGCGGTCGGAACCAAGGCCCAGGCTGGCAGTCGGAACCAAGGTCCGGGGGGTCGGGCGGAACAATGGTCCGGGGGTGCAGTCGGAACCAAGGTCTGGGCTCGCGTTCGGAACCAATGTCCGGGGAGGCGGTCGGAACCAAGGCCCGGGCTGGCAGTCGGAACCAAGGTCCGGGGGGTCGGGCGGAACCATGGTCCGGGGGTGCAGTCGGAACCAAGGTCCGGGCTCGCGTTCGGAACCAAGGCCCGGGGTGGCGGTCGGAACCAAGGTCTGGGTTGGCGGTCGGAACCAAGGTCCGAGGTGGCGGTCGGAACCAAGGTCCGGGGCGGTGGTCGGAACCAAGGTCCGGGGTGGCGGTCGGAACCAAGGTCCAGGGTGGCGTTCGGAACCAAGTTACTGGGTGGCGGCCGGAACCATGGGCCGGGGTGGCGGTCGGAAGTAAGGTCCGGGGTGGCGGTCGGAAGTAAGGTCCGGGGTGGCGGTCAGAAGTAAGGTCCGGGGTGGCGGTCGGAATCAAGGTCCGGGGTGGCAGTCGGAACCAAGGTCCGGGCTGGAGGTCGGAACCAAGGTCCGGGGGGGCGGTCGGAACCAAAGTCCGGGGTGGCGCTCGGAACCACGTTCCGGGGTGGCGGTCGGAACCACGGTCCGGGGTGGCGGTCGGAACCAAGGTCCGGGGTGGCGGTCGGATCCAAGGTCCAGGGTGGCGGTTGGAACCAAGGACCGGGGTGGCGCTCGGAACCACGTTCCGGGGTGGCGGTCGGAACCAAGGTCCGGGGGGGCGGACGGATCCAAGGTCCGGGGTGGCGTTCTGAACCAAGGTCCGGGGTGGCGGTCGGAACCAAGGTCCGGGGTGGCGGTCCGAACCAATGTCCGGGGTGGCGGTCGGAACCAATGTCCGAGGTGGCGGTCGGAACCAAGGTCCGGGGTGGCGGTCGGAACCAAGTTCCGGGGTGGTGGTCGGAACCAAGGTCCGGGGTGGCGGTCGGAACCAAGGTCCGGGGTGGCGGTCGGAACCAAGGTCCGGAGTGGCGGTCGGAACCAACGTCCGGGTTGGCGGTCGGAACCAAGGTCCGGGGTGGAGGTCGGAACCTGGGTCCAGGGTGGCGATCGGAACCAATCCGGGGTGGCGGTCGGAACCAAGGTCCGGGGTGGAGGTCGGAACCAAGGTCCGGGGGGGCGGTCGGAACCAAAATCCGGGGTGGCAGTCGGATCCAAGGTGCGGGGAGGCGGTCGGAACCAAGGCCCGGGCTGGCAGTCGGAACCAAGGTCCGGGGGGTCGGGCGGAACAATGGTCCGGGGGTGCAGTCGGAACCAAGTTACGGGGTGGCGGTCGGAACCAAGGGCGGGGGTGGCGCGCGGAATCAAGGTCCGGGGTGGCGGTCGGACCCAAGGTCCGGGGTGGTGGTCGGAACTAAGGTCCGGGTTGGCGGTCGAAACAAAGGTCCCGGGTCGTGGGCGGAACCATGGTCCGGGGTGGCGGTCGGAAACAAGGTCCGGGGTGGCGGTCGGAAGTAAGGTCCGGGGTGGCGGTCGGAACCAAGGTCCGGGGTGGTGGTCGGAACCAAGGTCCGAGGTGGCGGTCGGAACCAAGGTCCGGGGTGGCGGTCGGAACAAAGGTCCGGGGTCGTGGGCGGAACCATGGTCCGGGGTGGCGGTCGGAAACAAGGTCCGGGGTGGCGGTCGGAAGTAAGGTCCGGGGTGGCGGTCGGAACCAAGGTCCGGGGTGGTGGTCGGAACCAAGGTCCGAGGTGGCGGTCGGAACCAAGGTCCGGGGTGGCGGTCGGATCCAAGGTCCGGGGTGGCGGTTGGAACCAAGGTCCAAGGTGGCGGTCGGATCCAAGGTCCAGGCTGGCGGTTGGAACCAAGGACCGGGGTAGCGCTCGGAACCACGTTCCGGGGTGGCGGTCGGAACCAAGGTCCGGGGTGGCGGTCGGAACCAAGGTCCGGGGGGGCGGACGGATCCAAGGTCCGGGGTGGCGTTCTGAACCAAGGTCCGGGGTGGCGGTCGGAACCAAGGTCCGGGGTGGCGGTCGGAACCAATGCCCGGGGTGGCGGTCGGAAACAATGTCCGAGGTGGCGGTCGGAACCAAGGTCCGGGGTGGCGGTCGGAACCAAGGTCCGGGGTGGCGGTCGGAACCAAGGTCCGGGGTGGCGGTCGGAACCAATTTCCGGGGTGGCGGTCGGAACCAAGGTCCGGGGTGGCGGTCGGAACCAATTTCCGGGGTGGCGGTCGGAACCAAGGTCCGGAGTGGCGGTCGGAACCAACGTCAGGGGTGGCGGTCGGAACCATGGTCCGGGGGGGCGTTCGGAACCAAGGTCCGGGGTGGCAGTCGGAAACAATGTCAGGTTTGGCGTTCGAACCACCTTCCGTTGAGGCAGTCGGAACCAAGGTCCGGGGTGACAGTCAGAACTAAGGTCCAAGGTGGCGGTCGGAACCTGGGTCCGGGGTGGCGATCGGAACGAATCCGGGGTGGCGGTCGGAACAAAGGTCCGGGGTGGAGATCGGAACCAAGGTCCAGGGGGGCGGTCGGAACCAAAGTCCGGGGTGGCAGTCGGATCCAAGGTGCGGGGAGGCGGTCGGAACCAAGGCCCGGGCTGGCAGTCGGAACCAAGTTCCGGGGGGTCGGGCGGAACCATGGTCCGGGGGTGCAGTCGGAACCAAGGTCCGGGCTCGCGTTCGGAACCAAGGCCCGGGGTGGCGGTCGGAACCAAGGTCTGGGTTGGCGGTCGGAACCAAGGTCCGAGGTGGCGGTCGGAACCAAGGTCCGGGGCGGTGGTCGGAACCAAGGTCCGGGGTGGCGGTCGGAACCAAGGTCCGGGGGGGCGGTCGGAACCAAAGTCCGGGGTGGCGGTCAGAAGTAAGGTCCGGGGTGGCGGTCGGAAGTAAGGTCCGGGGTGGCGGTCGGAAGTAAGGTCCGGGGTGCCGGTCGGAATCAAGGTCCGGGGTGGCAGTCGGAACCAAGGTCCGGGGTGGAGGTCGGAACCAAGGTCCGGGGGGGCGGTCGGAACCAAAGTCCGGGGTGGCGCTCGGAACCACGTTCCGGGGTGGCGGTCGGAACCACGGTCCGGGGTGGCGGTCGGAACCAAGGTCCGGGGTGGCGGTCGGATCCAAGGTCCAGGGTGGCGGTTGGAACCAAGGTCCGGGGGGGCGGTCGGAACCAAAGTCCGGGGTGGCGCTCGGAACCACGTTCCGGGGTGGCGGTCGGAACCACGGTCCGGGGTGGCGGTCGGAACCAAAGTCCGGGGTGGCGGTCGGATCCAAGGTGCGGGGAGGCGGTCGGAACCAAGGCCCGGACTGGCAGTCGGAACCAAGGTCCGGGGGGTCGGGCGGAACAATGGTCCGGCGGTGCAGTCGGAACCAAGGTCCGGGCTCGCGTTCGGAACCAAGGTCCGGGGTGGCGGTCGGAACCAAGGTCTGGGTTGGCGGTCGGAACCAAGGTCCGAGGTGGCGGTCGGAACCAAGGTCCGGGGTGGTGGTCGGAACCAAGGTCCGGGGTGGCAGTCGGAACCAAGGTCCAGGGTGGCGTTCGGAACCAAGTTACTGGGTGGCGGCCGGAACCATGGGCCGGGGTGGCGGTCGGAAGTAAGGTCCGGGGTGGCGGTCGGAAGTAAGGTCAGGGGTGGCGGTCGGAAGTAAGGTCCGGGGTGGCGGTCGGAAGTAAGGTCCGGGGTGGCGGTCGGAATCAAGGTCCGGGGTGGCGGTCGGAAGTAAGGTCCGGGGTGGCGGTCGGAATCAAGGTCCGGGGTGCCGGTCGGAACCAAGGTCCGGGGTGGTGGTCGGAACCAAGGTCCGGGGTGGCGGTCGGAACCAAGGTCCAGGGTGGCGGTCGGAACCAAGGTCCGGGGTGGCGGTCGGAGCCAAGGTCTGGGGTGGCGGTCGGAACCAAGGTCCGAGGTGGCGGTCGGCACCAAGGTCCGGGGTGGCGGTCGGAACAAAGTTCCGGCGTGGCGGTCGGAACCAAGGTCTGCGGTGGCGGTCGGAACCAAGGTCCGGGGTGGCGGTTGGAACCATGGACCGGGGTGGCGGTCGGAACCACGTTCCGGGGTGGCAGTCGGAACCAAGGTCCAGGGTGGCGGTCGGAACCAAGGTCCGGGTGGGCGGACGGAACCAAGGTCTGGGTTGGCGGTCGGAACCAAGGTCCGAGGTGGCGGTCGGAACCAAGGTCCGGGGCGGTGGTCGGAACCAAGGTCCGGGGTGGCGGTCGGAACCAAGGTCCGGGGGGGCGGTCGGAACCAAAGTCCGGGGTGGCGGTCAGAAGTAAGGTCCGGGGTGGCGGTCGGAAGTAAGGTCCGGGGTGGCGGTCGGAAGTAAGGTCCGGGGTGCCGGTCGGAATCAAGGTCCGGGGTGGCAGTCGGAACCAAGGTCCGGGGTGGAGGTCGGAACCAAGGTCCGGGGGGGCGGTCGGAACCAAAGTCCGGGGTGGCGCTCGGAACCACGTTCCGGGGTGGCGGTCGGAACCACGGTCCGGGGTGGCGGTCGGAACCAAGGTCCGGGGTGGCGGTCGGATCCAAGGTCCAGGGTGGCGGTTGGAACCAAGGTCCGGGGGGGCGGTCGGAACCAAAGTCCGGGGTGGCGCTCGGAACCACGTTCCGGGGTGGCGGTCGGAACCACGGTCCGGGGTGGCGGTCGGAACCAAAGTCCGGGGTGGCGGTCGGATCCAAGGTGCGGGGAGGCGGTCGGAACCAAGGCCCGGACTGGCAGTCGGAACCAAGGTCCGGGGGGTCGGGCGGAACAATGGTCCGGCGGTGCAGTCGGAACCAAGGTCCGGGCTCGCGTTCGGAACCAAGGTCCGGGGTGGCGGTCGGAACCAAGGTCTGGGTTGGCGGTCGGAACCAAGGTCCGAGGTGGCGGTCGGAACCAAGGTCCGGGGTGGTGGTCGGAACCAAGGTCCGGGGTGGCAGTCGGAACCAAGGTCCAGGGTGGCGTTCGGAACCAAGTTACTGGGTGGCGGCCGGAACCATGGGCCGGGGTGGCGGTCGGAAGTAAGGTCCGGGGTGGCGGTCGGAAGTAAGGTCAGGGGTGGCGGTCGGAAGTAAGGTCCGGGGTGGCGGTCGGAAGTAAGGTCCGGGGTGGCGGTCGGAATCAAGGTCCGGGGTGGCGGTCGGAAGTAAGGTCCGGGGTGGCGGTCGGAATCAAGGTCCGGGGTGCCGGTCGGAACCAAGGTCCGGGGTGGTGGTCGGAACCAAGGTCCGGGGTGGCGGTCGGAACCAAGGTCCAGGGTGGCGGTCGGAACCAAGGTCCGGGGTGGCGGTCGGAGCCAAGGTCTGGGGTGGCGGTCGGAACCAAGGTCCGAGGTGGCGGTCGGCACCAAGGTCCGGGGTGGCGGTCGGAACAAAGTTCCGGCGTGGCGGTCGGAACCAAGGTCTGCGGTGGCGGTCGGAACCAAGGTCCGGGGTGGCGGTTGGAACCATGGACCGGGGTGGCGGTCGGAACCACGTTCCGGGGTGGCAGTCGGAACCAAGGTCCAGGGTGGCGGTCGGAACCAAGGTCCGGGTGGGCGGACGGAACCAAGGTCCGGGGTGGCGATCTGAACCAAGGTCCGGGGTGGCGGTCGGAACCAAGGTCCGGGGTGGCGGTCGGAACCAAGGTCCGGGGTGGCGTTCGGAACCAAGTTACGGGGTGGCGGTCGGAACCAAGGGCCGGGGTGGCGCGCGGAATCAAGGTCCGGGGTGGCGGTCAGACCCAAGGTCCGGGGTGGTGGTCGGAACTAAGGTCCGGGTTGGCGGTCGAAACAAAGATCCCGGGTCGTGGGCGGAACCATGGTCCGGTGTGGCGGTCGGAAACAAGGTCCGGGGTGGCGGTCGGAAGTAAGGTCCGGGGTGGCGGTCGGAACCAAGGTCCGGGGTGGTGGTCGGAACCAAGGTCCGAGGTGGCGGTCGGAACCAAGGTCCGGGGTGGCGGTCGGAACAAAGGTCCGGGGTCGTGTGCGGAACCATGGTCCGGGGTGGCGGTCGGAAACAAGGTCCGGGGTGGCGGTCGGAAGTAAGGTCCGGGGTGGCGGTCGGAACCAAGGTCCGGGGTGGTGGTCGGAACCAAGGTCCGAGGTGGCGGTCGGAACCAAGGTCCGGGGTGGCGGTCGGATCCAAGGTCCGGGGTGGCGGTTGGAACCAAGGTCCAAGGTGGCGGTCGGAACCAAGGTCCGGGGTGGCGGTCGGATCCAAGGTCCAGGGTGGCGGTTGGAACCAAGGACCGGGGTGGCGCTCGGAACCACGTTCCGGGGTGGCGGTCGGAAACAATGTCCGAGGTGGCGGTCGGAACCAAGGTCCGGGGTGGCGGTCGGAACCAAGTTGCGGGGTGGTGGTCGGAACCAAGGTCCGGGGTGGCGGTCGGAACCAAGGTCCGGCGTGGAGGTCAGATCCAATGTCCGGGGTGGCGGTCGGAACCAATGTCCGAGGTGGCGGTCGGAACCAAGGTCCGGGGTGGCGGTCGGAACCAAGGTCCGGGGTGGCGGTCGGAACCAAGGTCCGGGGTGGCGGTCGGAACCAATTTCCGGGGTGGCGGTCGGAACCAAGGTCCGGAGTGGCGGTCGGAACCAACGTCAGGGGTGGCGGTCGGAACCAAGGTCCGGGGTGGCGGTCGGAAACAATGTCAGGTTTGGCGTTCGAACCACCTTCCGTTGAGGCAGTCGGAACCAAGGTCCGGGGTGACAGTCAGAACTAAGGTCCAAGGTGGCGGTCGGAACCTGGGTCCGGGGTGGCGATCGGAACGAATCCGGGGTGGCGGTCGGAACAAAGGTCCGGGGTGGAGATCGGAACCAAGGTCCAGGGGGGCGGTCGGAACGAAAGTCCGGGGTGGCAGTCGGATCCAAGGTGCGGGGAGGCGGTCGGAACCAAGGCCCGGGCTGGCAGTCGGAACCAAGGTCCGGGGGGTCGGGCGGAACCATGGTCCGGGGGTGCAGTCGGAACCAAGGTCCGGGCTCGCGTTCGGAACCAAGGCCCGGGGTGGCGGTCGGAACCAAGGTCTGGGTTGGCGGTCGGAACCAAGGTCCGAGGTGGCGGTCGGAACCAAGGTCCGGGGCGGTGGTCGGAACCAAGGTCCGGGGTGGCGGTCGGAACCAAGGTCCAGGGTGGCGTTCGGAACCAAGTTACTGGGTGGCGGCCGGAACCATGGGCCGGGGTGGCGGTCGGAAGTAAGGTCCGGGGTGGCGGTCGGAAGTAAGGTCCGGGGTGGCGGTCAGAAGTAAGGTCCGGGGTGGCGGTCGGAATCAAGGTCCGGGGTGGCAGTCGGAACCAAGGTCCGGGCTGGAGGTCGGAACCAAGGTCCGGGGGGGCGGTCGGAACCAAAGTCCGGGGTGGCGCTCGGAACCACGTTCCGGGGTGGCGGTCGGAACCACGGTCCGGGGTGGCGGTCGGAACCAAGGTCCGGGGTGGCGGTCGGATCCAAGGTCCAGGGTGGCGGTTGGAACCAAGGAGCGGGGTGGCGCTCGGAACCACGTTCCGGGGTGGCGGTCGGAACCAAGGTCCGGGGGGGCGGACGGATCCAAGGTCCGGGGTGGCGTTCTGAACCAAGGTCCGGGGTGGCGGTCGGAACCAAGGTCCGGGGTGGCGGTCGGAACCAATGTCCGGGGTGGCGGTCGGAACCAATGTCCGAGGTGGCGGTCGGAACCAAGGTCCGGGGTGGCGGTCGGAACCAAGTTCCGGGGCGGTGGTCGGAACCAAGGTCCGGGGTGGCGGTCGGAACCAAGGTCCGGGGTGGCGGTCGGAACCAAGGTCCGGAGTGGCGGTCGGAACCAACGTCCGGGTTGGCGGTCGGAACCAAGGTCCGGGGTGGAGGTCGGAACCTGGGTCCAGGGTGGCGATCGGAACCAATCCGGGGTGGCGGTCTGAACCAAGGTCCGGGGTGGAGGTCGGAACCAAGGTCCGGGGGGGCGGTCGGAACCAAAATCCGGGGTGGCAGTCGGATCCAAGGTGCGGGGAGGCGGTCGGAACCAAGGCCCGGGCTGGCAGTCGGAACCAAGGTCCGGGGGGTCGGGCGGAACAATGGTCCGGGGGTGCAGTCGGAACCAAGTTACGGGGTGGCGGTCGGAACCAAGGGCCGGGGTGGCGCGCGGAATCAAGGTCCGGGGTGGCGGTCGGACCCAAGGTCCGGGGTGGTGGTCGGAACTAAGGTCCGGGTTGGCGGTCGAAACAAAGGTCCCGGGTCGTGGGCGGAACCATGGTCCGGGGTGGCGGTCGGAAACAAGGTCCGGGGTGGCGGTCGGAAGTAAGGTCCGGGGTGGCGGTCGGAACCAAGGTCCGGGGTGGTTGTCGGAACCAAGGTCCGAGGTGGCGGTCGGAACCAAGGTCCGGGGTGGCGGTCGGAACAAAGGTCCGGGGTCGTGGGCGGAACCATGGTCCGGGGTGGCGGTCGGAAACAAGGTCCGGGGTGGCGGTCGGAAGTAAGGTCCGGGGTGGTGGTCGGAACCAAGGTCCGGGGTGGTGGTCGGAACCAAGGTCCGAGGTGGCGGTCGGAACCAAGGTCCGGGGTGGCGGTCGGATCCAAGGTCCGGGGTGCCGGTTGGAACCAAGGTCCAAGGTGGCGGTCGGATCCAAGGTCCAGGGTGGCGGTTGGAACCAAGGACCGGGGTAGCGCTCGGAACCACGTTCCGGGGTGGCGGTCGGAACCAAGGTCCGGGGTGGCGGTCGGAACCAAGGTCCGGGGGGGCGGACGGATCCAAGGTCCGGGGTGGCGTTCTGAACCAAGGTCCGGGGTGGCGGTCGGAACCAAGGTCCGGGGTGGCGGTCGGAACCAATGCCCGGGGTGGCGGTCGGAAACAATGTCCGAGGTGGCGGTCGGAACCAAGGTCCGGGGTGGCGGTCGGAACCAAGGTCCGGGGTGGCGGTCGGAACCAAGGTCCGGGGTGGCGGTCGGAACCAATTTCCGGGGTGGCGGTCGGAACCAAGGTCCGGGGTGGCGGTCGGAACCAATTTCCGGGGTGGCGGTCGGAACCAAGGTCCGGAGTGGCGGTCGGAACCAACGTCAGGGGTGGCGGTCGGAACCAAGGTCCGGGGGGGCGTTCGGAACCAAGGTCCGGGGTGGCGGTCGGAAACAATGTCAGGTTTGGCGTTCGAACCACCTTCCGTTGAGGCAGTCGGAACCAAGGTCCGGGGTGACAGTCAGAACTAAGGTCCAAGGTGGCGGTCGGAACCTGGGTCCGGGGTGGCGATCGGAACGAATCCGGGGTGGCGGTCGGAACAAAGGTCCGGGGTGGAGATCGGAACCAAGGTCCAGGGGGGCGGTCGGAACCAAAGTCCGGGGTGGCAGTCGGATCCAAGGTGCGGGGAGGCGGTCGGAACCAAGGCCCGGGCTGGCAGTCAGAACCAAGGTCCGGGGGGTCGGGCGGAACCATGGTCCGGGGGTGCAGTCGGAACCAAGGTCCGGGCTCGCGTTCGGAACCAAGGCCCGGGGTGGCGGTCGGAACCAAGGTCTGGGTTGGCGGTCGGAACCAAGGTCCGAGGTGGCGGTCGGAACCAAGGTCCGGGGCGGTGGTCGGAACCAAGGTCCGGGGTGGCGGTCGGAACCAAGGTCCGGGGGGGCGGTCGGAACCAAAGTCCGGGGTGGCGGTCAGAAGTAAGGTCCGGGGTGGCGGTCGGAAGTAAGGTCCGGGGTGGCGGTCGGAAGTAAGGTCCGGGGTGGCGGTCGGAATCAAGGTCCGGGGTGGCAGTCGGAACCAAGGTCCGGGGTGGAGGTCGGAACCAAGGTCCGGGGGGGCGGTCGGAACCAAAGTCCGGGGTGGCGCTCGGAACCACGTTCCGGGGTGGCGGTCGGAACCACGGTCCGGGGTGGCGGTCGGAACCAAGGTCCGGGGTGGCGGTCGGATCCAAGGTCCAGGGTGGCGGTTGGAACCAAGGTCCGGGGGGGCGGTCGGAACCAAAGTCCGGGGTGGCGCTCGGAACCACGTTCCGGGGTGGCGGTCGGAACCACGGTCCGGGGTGGCGGTCGGAACCAAAGTCCGGGGTGGCAGTCGGATCCAAGGTGCGGGGAGGCGGTCGGAACCAAGGCCCGGACAGGCAGTCGGAACCAAGGTCCGGGGGGTCGGGCGGAACAATGGTCCGGGGGTGCAGTCGGAACCAAGGTCCGGGCTCGCGTTCGGAACCAAGGTCCGGGGTGGCGGTCGGAACCAAGGTCTGGGTTTGCGGTCGGAACCAAGGTCCGAGGTGGCGGTCGGAACCAAGGTCCGGGGTGGTGGTCGGAACCAAGGTCCGGGGTGGCAGTCGGAACCAAGGTCCAGGGTGGCGTTCGGAACCAAGTTACTGGGTGGCGGCCGGAACCATGGGCCGGGGTGGCGGTCGGAAGTAAGGTCCGGGGTGGCGGTCGGAAGTAAGGTCAGGGGTGGCGGTCGGAAGTAAGGTCCGGGGTGGCGGTCGGAAGTAAGGTCCGGGGTGGCGGTCGGAATCAAGGTCCGGGGTGGCGGTCGGAAGTAAGGTCCGGGGTGGCGGTCGGAATCAAGGTCCGGGGTGCCGGTCGGAACCAAGGTCCGGGGTGGTGGTCGGAACCAAGGTCCGGGGTGGCGGTCGGAACCAAGGTCCAGGGTGGCGGTCGGAACCAAGGTCCGGGGTGGCGGTCGGAGCCAAGGTCTGGGGTGGCGGTCGGAACCAAGGTCCGAGGTGGCGGTCGGCACCAAGGTCCGGGGTGGCGGTCGGAACCAAGGTCCGGCGTGGCGGTCGGAACCAAGGTCCGCGGTGGCGGTCGGAACCAAGGTCCGGGGTGGCGGTTGGAACCATGGACCGGGGTGGCGGTCGGAACCACGTTCCGGGGTGGCAGTCGGAACCAAGGTCCAGGGTGGCGGTCGGAACCAAGGTCCAGGTGGGCGGACGGAACCAAGGTCCGGGGTGGCGATCTGAACCAAGGTCCGGGGTGGCGGTCGGAACCAAGGTCCGGGGTGGCGGTCGGAACCAAGGTCCGGGGTGGCGGTCGGAACCAATGTCCGGGGTGGCGGTCGGAACCAATGTCCGAGGTGGCGGTCGGAACCAAGGTCCGGGGTGGCGGTCGGAACCAAGGTCCGGGGTGGCGGTCGGAACCAAGGTCCAGCGTGGCGGTCGGAACCAAAGTCCGGTGTGGCGGTCGGAACCAGGTTCCATGGTGGCGGTCGGAACCAAAGTCCGGGGTGGCGGTCGGAACCACGGTCCGTGGTGACGGTCGGAACCAAGGTCCGGGGTGGCGGTCGGAACCAAGGTCCGGGGTGGCGGTCGGAACCAAGGTCCGGGGTGGCGGTCGGAACCAAGTTCCGTGATGGCGGTCGGAACCAATGTCCGGGGTGGCGGTCGGAACCAAGGTCCGGGGTGGCGGTCGGAACCAAGGTCCGGGGTGGCGGTCGGAACCAACGTGCGGGGTGGCGGTCAGAACCAAGGTCCGGGGTGGCGGTCGGAACCAAGGTCCGGCGTGGCGGTCGGATCCAAGGTCCGGGGTGGCGGTCGGAACCAACGTCCGGTGTGGCGGTTGGAACCAAGGACCGGGGTGGCGGTCGGAACCACGTTCCGGGGTGGCGGTCGGATCCAATGTCCAGGGTGGCGGTCGGAACCAAGGTCCGGGGTGGCGGTAGGAACCAAGGTCCGGGGTGGCGGTCCGAACCAAGGTCCGGGGTGGCGGTCGGAACCAAGGTCCGGGGTGGCGGACGGAACCAAGGTCCGGGGGGGCGTTCGGAACCAAGGTCCGGGGTGGCGGTCGGAAACAATGTCAGGTGTGGCGTTCGAACCACCTTCCGGTGAGGCGGTCGGAACCAAGGTCCGGGGTGACAGTCAGAACTAAGGTCCAAGGTGGCGGTCGGAACCTGGGTCCGGTGTGGCGATCGGAACAAATCCGGGGTGGCGGTCGGAACCAAGGTCCGGGGTGGAGGTCGGAACCAAGGTCCGGGGGGTGGTCGGAAACAAAGTCCGGGGTGGCTTTCGGATCCAAGGTGCGGGGAGGCAGTCGGAACCAAGGCCCGGGCTGGCAGTCGGAACCAAGGTCCGAGGGGTCGGGCGGAACCATGGTCCGGGGGTGCAGTCGGAACCTAGGTCCGGCGTGGCGGTCGGAACCAAGTTCCGTGGTGGCGGTCGGAACCAAGGTCTGGGTTGGCGGTCGGAACCAAGGTCCGAGGTGGCGGTCGGAACCAAGGTTCGGGGTGGTGGTCGGAACCAAGGTCCGTGGTGGCGGTCGGAACCAAGGTACAGGGTGGCGTTAGGAACCAACTTACTGGGTGGCGGCCGGAACCATGGGCCGGGGTGGCGGTCGGAAGTAAGGTCCGGGGTGGCGGTCGGAAGTAAGGTCAGGGGTGGCGGTCGGAAGTAAGGTCCAGGGTGGCGGTCGGAAGTAAGGTCCGGGGTGGCGGTCGGAATCAAGGTCCGGGGTGGCGGTCGGAAGTAAGGTCCGGGGTGCCGGTCGGAACCAAGGTCTGGGGTGGCGGTCGGAACCAAGGTCCGGGGTGGCGGTCGGAACCAAGGTCCGGGGTGGCGGTCGGAACCAAGGTCCTGGGTGGCGGTCGGAACCAAGGTCTGGGGTGGCGGTCGGAACCAAGGTCCGAGGTGGCGGTCGGCACCAAGGTCCGGGATGGCGGTCGGAACCAAGGTCCGGTGTGGCGGTCGGAACCAAGGTCCGCGGTGGCGGTCGGAACCAAGGTCCGGGGTGGCGGTAGGAACCAAGGACCGGGGTGGCGGTCGGAACCACGTTCCGGGGTGGCAGTCGGAACCAAGGTCCAGGGTGGCGGTCGGAACCATGGTCCAGGTGGGCGGACGGAACCAAGGTCCGGGGTGGCGTTCAGAACCAAGGTCCGGGGTGGCGGTCGGAACCAAGGTCCGGGGTGGCGGTCGGAACCAAGGTCCGGGGTGGCGGTCGGAACCAATGTCCGGGGTGGCGGTCGGAACCAATGTCCGAGGTGGCGGTCGGAACCAAGGTCCGGGGTGGCGGTCGGAACCAAGGTCCGGGGTGGCGGTCGGAACCAAGGTCCAGCGTGGCGGTCGGAACCAAAGTCCGGTGTGGCGGTCGGAACCAGGTTCCATGGTGGCGGTCGGAACCAAAGTCCGGGGTGGCGGTCGGAACCACGGTCCGGGGTGACGGTCGGAACCAAGGTCCGGGGTGGCGGTCGGAACCAAGGTCCGGGGTGGCGGTCGGAACCTAGGTCCGGCGTGGCGGTCGGAACCAAGTTCCGTGGTGGCGGTCGGAACCAATGTCCGGGGTGGCGGTCGGAACCAAGGTCCGGGGTGGCGGTCGGAACCAAGGTCCGGCGTGGCGGTCGGAACCACGTTCCGGGGTGGCGTTCGGATCCAATGTCCAGGGTGGCGGTCGGAACCAAGGTCCGGGGTGGCGGTAGGAACCAAGGTCCGGGGTGGCGGTCGGAACCAAGGTCCGGGGTGGCGGTCGGAACCAAGGTCCGGGGTGGCGGACGGAACCAAGGTCCGGGGGGGCGTTCGGAACCAAGGTCCGGGGTGGCGGTCGGAAACAATGTCAGGTGTGGCGTTCGAACCACCTTCCGGTGAGTCGGTCGGAACCAAGGTCCGGGGTGACAGTCAGAACTAAGGTCCAAGGTGGCGGTCGGAACCTGGGTCCGGGGTGGCGATCGGAACGAATCCGGGGTGGCGGTCGGAACAAAGGTCCGGGGTGGAGATCGGAACCAAGGTCCAGGGGGGCGGTCGGAACCAAAGTCCGGGGTGGCAGTCGGATCCAAGGTGCGGGGAGGCGGTCGGAACCAAGGCCCGGGCTGGCAGTCGGAACCAAGGTCCGGGGGGTCGGGCGGAACCATGGTCCGGGGGTGCAGTCGGAACCAAGGTCCGGGCTCGCGTTCGGAACCAAGGCCCGGGGTGGCGGTCGGAATCAAGGTCTGGGTTGGCGGTCGGAACCAAGGTCCGAGGTGGCGGTCGGAACCAAGGTCCGGGGCGGTGGTCGGAACCAAGTTCCGGGGTGGCGGTCGGAACCAAGGTCCAGGGTGGCGTTCGGAACCAAGTTACTGGGTGGCGGCCGGAACCATGGGCCGCGGTGGCGGTCGGAAGTAAGGTCCGGGGTGGCGGTCGGAAGTAAGGTCCGGGGTGGCGGTCGGAAGTAAGGTCCGGGGTGGCGGTCGGAATCAAGGTCCGGGGTGGCAGTCGGAACCAAGGTCCGGGCTGGAGGTCGGAACCAAGGTCCGGGGGGGCGGTCGGAACCAAAGTCCGGGGTGGCGCTCGGAACCACGTTCCGGGGTGGCGGTCGGAACCACGGTCCGGGGTGGCGGTCGGAACCAAGGTCCGGGGTGGCGGTCGGATCCAAGGTCCAGGGTGGCGGTTGGAACCAAGGACCGGGGTGGCGCTCGGAACCACGTTCCGGGGTGGCGGTCGGAACCAAGGTCCGGGGGGGCGGACGGATCCAAGGTCCGGGGTGGCGTTCTGAACCAAGGTCCGGGGTGGCGGTCGGAACCAAGGTCCGGGGTGTCGGTTGGAACCAATGTCCGGGGTGGCGGTCGGAACCAATGTCCGAGGTGGCGGTCGGAACCAAGGTCCGGTGTGGCGGTCGGAACCAAGTTCCGGGGTGGTGGTCGGAACCAAGGTCCGGGGTGGCGGTCGGAACCAAGGTCCGGGGTGGCGGTCGGAACCAAGGTCCGGAGTGGCGGTCGGAACCAACGTCCGGGGTGGTGGTCGGAACCAAGGTCCGGGGTGGAGGTCGGAACCTGG
Organism: Mustelus asterias; assembly: GCF_964213995.1. Classification (NCBI taxonomy): domain Eukaryota; kingdom Metazoa; phylum Chordata; class Chondrichthyes; order Carcharhiniformes; family Triakidae; genus Mustelus; species Mustelus asterias. The sequence goes on from NW_027590231.1 coordinate 381,895, forward strand.
GTCCAGGGTGGCAATCGGAACCAATCCGGGGTGGCGGTCGGAACCAAGGTCCGGGGTGGAGGTCGGAACCAAGGTCCGGGGGGGCGGTCGGAACCAAAGTCCGGGGTGGCAGTCGGATCCAAGGTGCGGGGAGGCGGTCGGAACCAAGGCCCGGGCTGGCAATCGGAACCAAGGTCCGGGGGGTCGGGCGGAACAATGGTCCGGGGGTGCAGTCGGAACCAAGGTCCGGGCTCGCGTTCGGAACCAAGTTACGGGGTGGCGGTCGGAACCAAGGGCCGGGGTGGCGCGCGGAATCAAGGTCCGGGGTGGCGGTCGGACCCAAGGTCCGGGGTGGTGGTCGGAACTAAGGTCCGGGTTGGCGGTCGAAACAAAGGTCCCGGGTCGTGGGCGGAACCATGGTCCGGGGTGGCGGTCGGAAACAAGGTCCGGGGTGGCGGTCGGAAGTAAGGTCCGGGGTGGCGGTCGGAACCAAGGTCCGGGGTGGTGGTCGGAACCAAGGTCCGAGGTGGCGGTCGGAACCAAGGTCCGGGGTGGCGGTCGGAACAAAGGTCCGGGGTCGTGGGCGGAACCATGGTCCGGGGTGGCGGTCGGAAACAAGGTCCGGGGTGGCGGTCGGAAGTAAGGTCCGGGGTGGCGGTCGGAACCAAGGTCCGGGGTGGTGGTCGGAAAAAAGGTCCGAGGTGGCGGTCGGAACCAAGGTCCGGGGTGGCGGTCGGATCCAAGGTCCGGGGTGGCGGTTGGAACCAAGGTCCAAGGTGGCAGTCGGAACCAAGGTCCGGGGTGGCGGTCGGATCCAAGGTCCAGGGTGGCGGTTGGAACCAAGGACCGGGGTGGCGCTCGGAACCACGTTCCGGGGTGGCGGTCGGAACCAAGGTCCGGGGTGGCGGTCGGAACCAAGGTCCGGGGGGGCGGACGGATCCAAGATCCGGGGTGGCGTTCTGAACCAAGGTCCGGGGTGGCGGTCGGAACCAAGGTCCGGGGTGGCGGTCGGAACCAATGTCCGGGGTGGCGGTCGGAAACAATGTCCGAGGTGGCGGTCGGAACCAAGGTCCGGGGTGGCGGTCGGAACAACGTTCCGGGGTGGTGGTCGGAACCAAGGTCCGGGGTGGCGGTCGGAACCAAGGTCCGGGGTGGTGGTCGGATCCAATGTCCGGGGTGGCGGTCGGAACCAATGTCCGAGGTGGCGGTCGGAACCAAGGTCCGGGGTGGCGGTCGGAACCAAGGTCCGGGGTGGCGGTCGGAACCAAGGTCCGGGGTGGCGGTCGGAACCAATTTCCGGGGTGGCGGTCGGAACCAAGGTCCGGAGTGGCGGTCGGAACCAACGTCAGGGGTGGCGGTCGGAACCAAGGTCCGGGGGGGCGTTCGGAACCAAGGTCCGGGGTGGCGGTCGGAAACAATGTCAGGTTTGGCGTTCGAACCACCTTCCGTTGAGGCAGTCGGAACCAAGGTCCGGGGTGACAGTCAGAACTAAGGTCCAAGGTGGCGGTCGGAACCTGGGTCCGGGGTGGCGATCGGAACGAATCCGGGGAGGCGGTCGGAACAAAGGTCCGGGGTGGAGATCGGAACCAAGGTCCAGGGGGGCGGTCGGAACGAAAGTCCGGGGTGGCAGTCGGATCCAAGGTGCGGGGAGGCGGTCGGAACCAAGGCCCGGGCTGGCAGTCGGAACCAAGGTCCGGGGGGTCGGGCGGAACCATGGTCCGGGGGTGCAGTTGGAACCAAGGTCCGGGCTCGCGTTCGGAACTAAGGCCCGGGGTGGCGGTCGGAACCAAGGTCTGGGTTGGCGGTCGGAACCAAGGTCCGAGGTGGCGGTCGGAACCAAGGTCCGGGGCGGTGGTCGGAACCAAGGTCCGGGGTGGCGGTCGGAACCAAGGTCCAGGGTGGCGTTCGGAACCAAGTTACTGGGTGGCGGCCGGAACCATGGGCCGGGGTGGCGGTCGGAAGTAAGGTCCGGGGTGGCGGTCGGAAGTAAGGTCCGGGGTGGCGGTCGGAAGTAAGGTCCGGGGTGGCGGTCGGAATCAAGGTCCGGGGTGGCAGTCGGAACCAAGGTCCGGGGTGGAGGTCGGAACCAAGGTCCGGGGGGGGCGGTCGGAACCAAAGTCCGGGGTGGCGCTCGGAACCACGTTCCGGGGTGGCGGTCGGAACCACGGTCCGGGGTGGCGGTCGGAACCAAGTTCCGGGGTGGCGGTCGGATCCAAGGTCCAGGGTGGCGGTTGGAACCAAGGTCCGGGGGGGCGGTCGGAACCAAAGTCCGGTGTGGCGCTCGGAACCAGGTTCCGGGGTGGCGGTCGGAACCACGGTCCGGGGTGGCGGTCGGAACCAAGGTCCGGGGTGGCGGTCGGATCCAAGGTCCAGGGTGGCGGTTGGAACCAAGGTCCGGGGGGGCGGTCGGAACCAAAGTCCGGGGTGGCAGTCGGATCCATGGTGCGGGGAGGCGGTCGGAACCAAGGCCCGGGCTGGCAGTCGGAACCAAAGTCCGGGGGGTCGGGCGGAACAATGGTCCGGGGGTGCAGTCGGAACCAAGGTCCGGGCTCGCGTTCGGAACCAAGGTCCGGGGTGGCGGTCGGAACCAAGGTCCGGGGTGACGGTCGGAACCAAGGTCCGGGGTGGCGGTCGGAACCAAGGTCCGGGGTGGCGGTCGGAACCTAGGACCGGCGTGGCGGTCGGAACCAAGTTCCGTGGTGGCGGTCGGAACCAATGTCCGGGGTGGCGGTCGGAACCAAGGTCCGGGGTGGCGGTCGGAACCAAGGTCCGGCGTGGCGGTCGGAACCACGTTCCGGGGTGGCGTTCGGATCCAATGTCCAGGGTGGCGGTCGGAACCAAGGTCCGGGGTGGCGGTAGGAACCAAGGTCCGGGGTGGCGGTCGGAACCAAGGTCCGGGGTGGCGGTCGGAACCAAGGTCCGGGGTGGCGGACGGAACCAAGGTCCGGGGGGGCGTTCGGAACCAAGGTCCGGGGTGGCGGTCGGAAACAATGTCAGGTGTGGCGTTCGAACCACCTTCCGGTGAGTCGGTCGGAACCAAGGTCCGGGGTGACAGTCAGAACTAAGGTCCAAGGTGGCGGTCGGAACCTGGGTCCGGGGTGGCGATCGGAACGAATCCGGGGTGGCGGTCGGAACAAAGGTCCGGGGTGGAGATCGGAACCAAGGTCCAGGGGGGCGGTCGGAACCAAAGTCCGGGGTGGCAGTCGGATCCAAGGTGCGGGGAGGCGGTCGGAACCAAGGCCCGGGCTGGCAGTCGGAACCAAGGTCCGGGGGGTCGGGCGGAACCATGGTCCGGGGGTGCAGTCGGAACCAAGGTCCGGGCTCGCGTTCGGAACCAAGGCCCGGGGTGGCGGTCGGAACCAAGGTCTGGGTTGGCGGTCGGAACCAAGGTCCGAGGTGGCGACGGAACCAAGGTCCGGGGCGGTGGTCGGAACCAAGTTCCGGGGTGGCGGTCGGAACCAAGGTCCAGGGTGGCGTTCGGAACCAAGTTACTGGGTGGCGGCCGGAACCATGGGCCGCGGTGGCGGTCGGAAGTAAGGTCCGGGGTGGCGGTCGGAAGTAAGGTCCGGGGTGGCGGTCGGAAGTAAGGTCCGGGGTGGCGGTCGGAATCAAGGTCCGGGGTGGCAGTCGGAACCAAGGTCCGGGCTGGAGGTCGGAACCAAGGTCCGGGGGGGCGGTCGGAACCAAAGTCCGGGGTGGCGCTCGGAACCACGTTCCGGGGTGGCGGTCGGAACCACGGTCCGGGGTGGCGGTCGGAACCAAGGTCCGGGGTGGCGGTCGGATCCAAGGTCCAGGGTGGCGGTTGGAACCAAGGACCGGGGTGGCGCTCGGAACCACGTTCCGGGGTGGCGGTCGGAACCAAGGTCCGGGGGGGCGGACGGATCCAAGGTCCGGGGTGGCGTTCTGAACCAAGGTCCGGGGTGGCGGTCGGAACCAAGGTCCGGGGTGTCGGTTGGAACCAATGTCCGGGGTGGCGGTCGGAACCAATGTCCGAGGTGGCGGTCGGAACCAAGGTCCGGTGTGGCGGTCGGAACCAAGTTCCGGGGTGGTGGTCGGAACCAAGGTCCGGGGTGGCCGTCGGAACCAAGGTCCGGGGTGGCGGTCGGAACCAAGGTCCGGAGTGGCGGTCGGAACCAACGTCCGGGGTGGTGGTCGGAACCAAGGTCCGGGGTGGAGGTCGGAACCTGGGTCCAGGGTGGCAATCGGAACCAATCCGGGGTGGCGGTCGGAACCAAGGTCCGGGGTGGAGGTCGGAACCAAGGTCCGGGGGGGCGGTCGGAACCAAAGTCCGGGGTGGCAGTCGGATCCAAGGTGCGGGGAGGCGGTCGGAACCAAGGCCCGGGCTGGCAATCGGAACCAAGGTCCGGGGGGTCGGGCGGAACAATGGTCCGGGGGTGCAGTCGGAACCAAGGTCCGGGCTCGCGTTCGGAACCAAGTTACGGGGTGGCGGTCGGAACCAAGGGCCGGGGTGGCGCGCGGAATCAAGGTCCGGGGTGGCGGTCGGACCCAAGGTCCGGGGTGGTGGTCGGAACTAAGGTCCGGGTTGGCGGTCGAAACAAAGGTCCCGGGTCGTGGGCGGAACCATGGTCCGGGGTGGCGGTCAGAAACAAGGTCCGGGGTGGCGGTCGGAAGTAAGGTCCGGGGTGGCGGTCGGAACCAAGGTCCGGGGTGGTGGTCGGAACCAAGGTCCGAGGTGGCGGTCGGAACCAAGGTCCGGGGTGGCGGTCGGAACAAAGGTCCGGGGTCGTGGGCGGAACCATGGTCCGGGGTGGCGGTCGGAAACAAGGTCCGGGGTGGCGGTCGGAAGTAAGGTCCGGGGTGGCGGTCGGAACCAAGGTCCGGGGTGGTGGTCGGAACCAAGGTCCGAGGTGGCGGTCGGAACCAAGGTCCGGGGTGGTGGTCGGAACCAAGGTCCGAGGTGGCGGTCGGAACCAAGGTCCGGGGTGGCGGTCGGATCCAAGGTCCGGGGTGGCGGTTGGAACCAAGGTCCAAGGTGGCGGTCGGAACCAAGGTCCGGGGTGGCGGTCGGATCCAAGGTCCAGGGTGGCGGTTGGAACCAAGGACCGGGGTGGCGCTCGGAACCACGTTCCGGGGTGGCGGTCGGAACCAAGGTCCGGGGTGGCGGTCGGAACCAAGGTCCGGGGTGGCGGTCGGAACCAATTTCCGGGGTGGCCGTCGGAACCAAGGTCCGGAGTGGCGGTCGGAACCAACGTCAGGGGTGGCGGTCGGAACCAAGGTCCGGGGGGGCGTTCGGAACCAAGGTCCGGGGTGGCGGTCGGAAACAATGTCAGGTTTGGCGTTCGAACCACCTTCCGTTGAGGCAGTCGGAACCAAGGTCCGGGGTGACAGTCAGAACTAAGGTCCAAGGTGGCGGTCGGAACCTGGGTCCGGGGTGGCGATCGGAACGAATCCGGGGAGGCGGTCGGAACAAAGGTCCGGGGTGGAGATCGGAACCAAGGTCCAGGGGGGCGGTCGGAACGAAAGTCCGGGGTGGCAGTCGGATCCAAGGTGCGGGGAGGCGGTCGGAACCAAGGCCCGGGCTGGCAGTCGGAACCAAGGTCCGGGGGGTCGGGCGGAACCATGGTCCGGGGGTGCAGTTGGAACCAAGGTCCGGGCTCGCGTTCGGAACTAAGGCCCGGGGTGGCGGTCGGAACCAATGTCTGGGTTGGCGGTCGGAACCAAGGTCCGAGGTGGCGGTCGGAACCAAGGTCCGGGGCGGTGGTCGGAACCAAGGTCCGGGGTGGCGGTCGGAACCAAGGTCCAGGGTGGCGTTCGGAACCAAGTTACTGGGTGGCGGCCGGAACCATGGGCCGGGGTGGCGGTCGGAAGTAAGGTCCGGGGTGGCGGTCGGAAGTAAGGTCCGGGGTGGCGGTCGGAAGTAAGGTCCGGGGTGGCGGTCGGAATCAAGGTCCGGGGTGGCAGTCGGAACCAAGGTCCGGGGTGGAGGTCGGAACCAAGGTCCGGGGGGGGCGGTCGGAACCAAAGTCCGGGGTGGCGCTCGGAACCACGTTCCGGGGTGGCGGTCGGAACCACGGTCCGGGGTGGCGGTCGGAACCAAGTTCCGGGGTGGCGGTCGGATCCAAGGTCCAGGGTGGCGGTTGGAACCAAGGTCCGGGGGGGCGGTCGGAACCAAAGTCCGGTGTGGCGCTCGGAACCAGGTTCCGGGGTGGCGGTCGGAACCACGGTCCGGGGTGGCGGTCGGAACCAAGGTCCGGGGTGGCGGTCGGATCCAAGGTCCAGGGTGGCGGTTGGAACCAAGGTCCGGGGGGGCGGTCGGAACCAAAGTCCGGGGTGGCAGTCGGATCCATGGTGCGGGGAGGCGGTCGGAACCAAGGCCCGGGCTGGCAGTCGGAACCAAAGTCCGGGGGGTCGGGCGGAACAATGGTCCGGGGGTGCAGTCGGAACCAAGGTCCGGGCTCGCGTTCGGAACCAAGGTCCGGGGTGGCGGTCGGAACCAAGGTCTGGGTTGGCGGTCGGAACCAAGGTCCGAGGTGGCGGTCGGAACCAAGGTCCAGGGTGGTGGTCGGAACCAAGGTCCGGGGTGGCAGTCGGAACCAAGGTCCAGGGTGGCGTTCGGAACCAAGTTACTGGGTGGCGGCCGGATCCATGGGCCGGGGTGGCGGTCGGAAGTAAGGTCCGGGGTGGCGGTCGGAAGTAAGGTCAGGGGTGGCGGTCGGAAGTAAGGTCCGGGGTGGCGGTCGGAAGTAAGGTCCGGGGTGGCGGTCGGAATCAAGGTCCGGGGTGGCGGTCGGAAGTAAGGTCCGGGGTGGCGGTCGGAATCAAGGTCCGGGGTGCCGGTCGGAACCAAGGTCCGGGGTGGTGGTCGGAACCAAGGTCCGGGGTGGCGTTCGGAACCAAGGTCCGGGGTGGCGGTCGGAACCAAGGTCCGGGGTGGCGGTCGGAGCCAAGGTCTGGGGTGGCGGTCGGAACCAAGGTCCGAGGTGGCGGTCGGCACCAAGGTCCGGGGTGGCGGTCGGAACCAAGGTCCGGCGTGGCGGTCGGAACCAAGGTCCGCGGTGGCGGTCGGAACCAAGGTCCGGGGTGGCGGTTGGAACCAAGGACCGGGGTGGCGGTCGGAACCACGTTCCGGGGTGGCAGTCGGAACCAAGGTCCAGGGTGGCGGTCGGAACCAAGGTCCAGGTGGGCGGACGGAACCAAGGTCCGGGGTGGCGATCTGAACCAAGGTACGGGGTGGCGGTCGGAACCAAGGTCCGGGGTGGCGGTCGGAACCAAGGTCCGGGGTGGCGGTCGGAACCAATGTCCGGGGTGGCGGTCGGAACCAATGTCCGAGGTGGCGGTCGGAACCAAGGTCCGGGGTGGCGGTCGGAACCAAGGTCCGGGGTGGCGGTCGGAACCAAGGTCCAGCGTGGCGGTCGGACCCAAAGTCCGGTGTGGCGGTCGGAACCAGGTTCCATGGTGGCGGTCGGAACCAAAGTCCGGGGTGGCGGTCGGAACCACGGTCCGGGGTGACGGTCGGAACCAAGGTCCGGGGTGGCGGTCGGAACCAAGGTCCGGTGTGGCGGTCGGAACCAAGGTCCGGGGTGGCGGTCGGAACCAAGTTCCGTGGTGGCGGTCGGAACCAATGTCCGGGGTGGCGGTCGGAACCAAGGTCCGGGGTGGCGGTCGGAACCAAGGTCCGGGGTGGCGGTCGGAACCAACGTGCGGGGTGGCGGTCAGAACCAAGGTCCGGGGTGGCGGTCGGAACCAAGGTCCGGCGTGGCGGTCGGATCCAAGGTCCGGGGTGGCGGTCGGAACCAACGTCCGGTGTGGCGGTTGGAACCAAGGACCGGGGTGGCGGTCGGAACCACGTTCCGGGGTGGCTGTCGGATCCAATGTCCAGGGTGGCGGTCGGAACTAAGGTCCGGGGTGGCGGTAGGAACCAAGGTCCGGGGTGGCGGTCGGAACCAAGGTCCGGGGTGGCGGTCGGAACCAAGGTCCGGGGTGGCGGACGGAACCAAGGTCCGGGGGGGCGTTCGGAACCAAGGTCCGGGGTGGCGGTCGGAAACAATGTCAGGTGTGGCGTTCGAACCACCTTCCGGTGAGGCGGTCGGAACCAAGGTCCGGGGTGACAGTCAGAACTAAGGTCCAACGTGGCGGTCGGAACCTGGGTCCGGTGTGGCGATCGGAACAAATCCGGGGTGGCGGTCGGAACCAAGGTTCGGGGTGGTGGTCGGAACCAAGGTCCGTGGTGGCGGTCGGAACCAAGGTACAGGGTGGCGTTAGGAACCAACTTACTGGGTGGCGGCCGGAACCATGGGCCGGGGTGGCGGTCGGAAGTAAGGTCCGGGGTGGCGGTCGGAAGTAAGGTCAGGGGTGGCGGTCGGAAGTAAGGTCCAGGGTGGCGGTCGGAAGTAAGGTCCGGGGTGGCGGTCGGAATCAAGGTCCGGGGTGGCGGTCGGAAGTAAGGTCCGGGGTGCCGGTCGGAACCAAGGTCTGGGGTGGCGGTCGGAACCAAGGTCCGGGGTGGCGGTCGGAACCAAGGTCCGGGGTGGCGGTCGGAACCAAGGTCCTGGGTGGCGGTCGGAACCAAGGTCTGGGGTGGCGGTCGGAACCAAGGTCCGAGGTGGCGGTCGGCACCAAGGTCCGGGGTGGCGGTCGGAACCAAGGTCCGGTGTGGCGGTCGGAACCAAGGTCCGCGGTGGCGGTCGGAACCAAGGTCCGGGGTGGCGGTTGGAACCAAGGACCGGGGTGGCGGTCGGAACCACGTTCCGGGGTGGCAGTCGGAACCAAGGTCCAGGGTGGCGGTCGGAACCATGGTCCAGGTGGGCGGACGGAACCAAGGTCCGGGGTGGCGTTCAGAACCAAGGTCCGGGGTGGCGGTCAGAACCAAGGTCCGGGGTGGCGGTCGGAACCAAGGTCCGGGGTGGCGGTCGGAACCAATGTCCGGGGTGGCGGTCGGAACCAATGTCCGAGGTGGCGGTCGGAACCAAGGTCCGGGGTGGCGGTCGGAACCAAGGTCCGGGGTGGCGGTCGGAACCAAGGTCCAGCGTGGCGGTCGGAACCAAAGTCCGGTGTGGCGGTCGGAACCAGGTTCCATGGTGGCGGTCGGAACCAAAGTCCGGGGTGGCGGTCGGAACCACGGTCCGGGGTGACGGTCGGAACCAAGGTCCGGGGTGGCGGTCGGAACCAAGGTCCGGGGTGGCGGTCGGAACCTAGGTCCGGCGTGGCGGTCGGAACCAAGTTCCGTGGTGGCGGTCGGAACCAATGTCCGGGGTGGCGGTCGGAACCAAGGTCCGGGGTGGCGGTCGGAACCAAGGTCCGGCGTGGCGGTCGGAACCACGTTCCGGGGTGGCGTTCGGATCCAATGTCCAGGGTGGCGGTCGGAACCAAGGTCCGGGGTGGCGGTAGGAACCAAGGTCCGGGGTGGCGGTCGGAACCAAGGTCCGGGGTGGCGGTCGGAACCAAGGTCCGGGGTGGCGGACGGAACCAAGGTCCGGGGGGGCGTTCGGAACCAAGGTCCGGGGTGGCGGTCGGAAACAATGTCAGGTGTGGCGTTCGAACCACCTTCCGGTGAGTCGGTCGGAACCAAGGTCCGGGGTGACAGTCAGAACTAAGGTCCAAGGTGGCGGTCGGAACCTGGGTCCGGGGTGGCGATCGGAACGAATCCGGGGTGGCGGTCGGAACAAAGGTCCGGGGTGGAGATCGGAACCAAGGTCCAGGGGGGCGGTCGGAACCAAAGTCCGGGGTGGCAGTCGGATCCAAGGTGCGGGGAGGCGGTCGGAACCAAGGCCCGGGCTGGCAGTCGGAACCAAGGTCCGGGGGGTCGGGCGGAACCATGGTCCGGGGGTGCAGTCGGAACCAAGGTCCGGGCTCGCGTTCGGAACCAAGGCCCGGGGTGGCGGTCGGAACCAAGGTCCGAGGTGGCGGTCGGAACCAAGGTCCGGGGCGGTGGTCGGAACCAAGTTCCGGGGTGGCGGTCGGAACCAAGGTCCAGGGTGGCGTTCGGAACCAAGTTACTGGGTGGCGGCCGGAACCATGGGCCGCGGTGGCGGTCGGAAGTAAGGTCCGGGGTGGCGGTCGGAAGTAAGGTCCGGGGTGGCGGTCGGAAGTAAGGTCCGGGGTGGCGGTCGGAATCAAGGTCCGGGGTGGCAGTCGGAACCAAGGTCCGGGCTGGAGGTCGGAACCAAGGTCCGGGGGGGCGGTCGGAACCAAAGTCCGGGGTGGCGCTCGGAACCACGTTCCGGGGTGGCGGTCGGAACCATGGTCCGGGGTGGCGGTCGGAACCAAGGTCCGGGGTGGCGGTCGGAACCACGGTCCGTGGTGACGGTCGGAACCAAGGTCCGGGGTGGCGCTCGGAACCAAGGTCCGGGGTGGCGGTCGGAACCAAGGTCCGGGGTGGCGGTCGGAACCAAGTTCCGTGATGGCGGTCGGAACCAATGTCCGGGGTGGCGGTCGGAACCAAGGTCCGGGGTGGCGGTCGGAACCAAGGTCCGGGGTGGCGGTCGGAACCAACGTGCGGGGTGGCGGTCAGAACCAAGGTCCGGGGTGGCGGTCGGAACCAAGGTCCGGCGTGGCGGTCGGATCCAAGGTCCGGGGTGGCGGTCGGAACCAACGTCCGGTGTGGCGGTTGGAACCAAGGACCGGGGTGGCGGTCGGAACCACGTTCCGGGGTGGCGGTCGGATCCAATGTCCAGGGTGGCGGTCGGAACCAAGGTCCGGGGTGGCGGTAGGAACCAAGGTCCGGGGTGGCGGTCCGAACCAAGGTCCGGGGTGGCGGTCGGAACCAAGGTCCGGGGTGGCGGACGGAACCAAGGTCCGGGGGGGCGTTCGGAACCAAGGTCCGGGGTGGCGGTCGGAAACAATGTCAGGTGTGGCGTTCGAACCACCTTCCGGTGAGGCGGTCGGAACCAAGGTCCGGGGTGACAGTCAGAACTAAGGTCCAAGGTGGCGGTCGGAACCTGGGTCCGGTGTGGCGATCGGAACAAATCCGGGGTGGCGGTCGGAACCAAGGTCCGGGGTGGAGGTCGGAACCAAGGTCCGGGGGGTGGTCGGAAACAAAGTCCGGGGTGGCTTTCGGATCCAAGGTGCGGGGAGGCAGTCGGAACCAAGGCCCGGGCTGGCAGTCGGAACCAAGGTCCGAGGGGTCGGGCGGAACCATGGTCCGGGGGTGCAGTCGGAACCTAGGTCCGGCGTGGCGGTCGGAACCAAGTTCCGTGGTGGCGGTCGGAACCAAGGTCTGGGTTGGCGGTCGGAACCAAGGTCCGAGGTGGCGGTCGGAACCAAGGTTCGGGGTGGTGGTCGGAACCAAGGTCCGTGGTGGCGGTCGGAACCAAGGTACAGGGTGGCGTTAGGAACCAACTTACTGGGTGGCGGCCGGAACCATGGGCCGGGGTGGCGGTCGGAAGTAAGGTCCGGGGTGGCGGTCGGAAGTAAGGTCAGGGGTGGCGGTCGGAAGTAAGGTCCAGGGTGGCGGTCGGAAGTAAGGTCCGGGGTGGCGGTCGGAATCAAGGTCCGGGGTGGCGGTCGGAAGTAAGGTCCGGGGTGCCGGTCGGAACCAAGGTCTGGGGTGGCGGTCGGAACCAAGGTCCGGGGTGGCGGTCGGAACCAAGGTCCGGGGTGGCGGTCGGAACCAAGGTCCTGGGTGGCGGTCGGAACCAAGGTCTGGGGTGGCGGTCGGAACCAAGGTCCGAGGTGGCGGTCGGCACCAAGGTCCGGGGTGGCGGTCGGAACCAAGGTCCGGCGTGGCGGTCGGAACCAAGGTCCGCGGTGGCGGTCGGAACCAAGGTCCGGGGTGGCGGTTGGAACCAAGGACCGGGGTGGCGGTCGGAACCACGTTCCGGGGTGGCAGTCGGAACCAAGGTCCAGGGTGGCGGTCGGAACCATGGTCCAGGTGGGCGGACGGAACCAAGATCCGGGGTGGCGTTCAGAACCAAGGTCCGGGGTGGCGGTCGGAACCAAGGTTCGGGGTGGCGGTCGGAACCAAGGTCCGGGGTGGCGGTCGGAACCAATGTCCGGGGTGGCGGTCGGAACCAATGTCCGAGGTGGCGGTCGGAACCAAGGTCCGGGGTGGCGGTCGGAACCAAGGTCCGGGGTGGCGGTCGGAACCAAGGTCCAGCGTGGCGGTCGGAACCAAAGTCCGGTGTGGCGGTCGGAACCAGGTTCCATGGTGGCGGTCGGAACCAAAGTCCGGGGTGGCGGTCGGAACCACGGTCCGGGGTGACGGTCGGAACCAAGGTCCGGGGTGGCGGTCGGAACCAAGGTCCGGGGTGGCGGTCGGAACCTAGGTCCGGCGTGGCGGTCGGAACCAAGTTCCGTGGTGGCGGTCGGAACCAATGTCCGGGGTGGCGGTCGGAACCAAGGTCCGGGGTGGCGGTCGGAACCAAGGTCCGGCGTGGCGGTCGGAACCACGTTCCGGGGTGGCGTTCGGATCCAATGTCCAGGGTGGCGGTCGGAACCAAGGTCCGGGGTGGCGGTAGGAACCAAGGTCCGGGGTGGCGGTCGGAACCAAGGTCCGGGGTGGCGGTCGGAACCAAGGTCCGGGGTGGCGGACGGAACCAAGGTCCGGGGGGGCGTTCGGAACCAAGGTCCGGGGTGGCGGTCGGAAACAATGTCAGGTGTGGCGTTCGAACCACCTTCCGGTGAGTCGGTCGGAACCAAGGTCCGGGGTGACAGTCAGAACTAAGGTCCAAGGTGGCGGTCGGAACCTGGGTCCGGGGTGGCGATCGGAACGAATCCGGGGTGGCGGTCGGAACAAAGGTCCGGGGTGGAGATCGGAACCAAGGTCCAGGGGGGCGGTCGGAACCAAAGTCCGGGGTGGCAGTCGGATCCAAGGTGCGGGGAGGCGGTCGGAACCAAGGCCCGGGCTGGCAGTCGGAACCAAGGTCCGGGGGGTCGGGCGGAACCATGGTCCGGGGGTGCAGTCGGAACCAAGGTCCGGGCTCGCGTTCGGAACCAAGGCCCGGGGTGGCGGTCGGAACCAAGGTCTGGGTTGGCGGTCGGAACCAAGGTCCGAGGTGGCGGTCGGAACCAAGGTCCGGGACGGTGGTCGGAACCAAGTTCCGGGGTGGCGGTCGGAACCAAGGTCCAGGGTGGCGTTCGGAACCAAGTTACTGGGTGGCGGCCGGAACCATGGGCCGCGGTGGCGGTCGGAAGTAAGGTCCGGGGTGGCGGTCGGAAGTAAGGTCCGGGGTGGCGGTCGGAAGTAAGGTCCGGGGTGGCGGTCGGAATCAAGGTCCGGGGTGGCAGTCGGAACCAAGGTCCGGGCTGGAGGTCGGAACCAAGGTCCGGGGGGGCGGTCGGAACCAAAGTCCGGGGTGGCGCTCGGAACCACGTTCCGGGGTGGCGGTCGGAACCACGGTCCGGGGTGGCGGTCGGAACCAAGGTCCGGGGTGGCGGTCGGATCCAAGGTCCAGGGTGGCGGTTGGAACCAAGGACCGGGGTGGCGCTCGGAACCACGTTCCGGGGTGGCGGTCGGAACCAAGGTCCGGGGGGGCGGACGGATCCAAGGTCCGGGGTGGCGTTCTGAACCAAGGTCCGGGGTGGCGGTCGGAACCAAGGTCCGGGGTGTCGGTTGGAACCAATGTCCGGGGTGGCGGTCGGAACCAATGTCCGAGGTGGCGGTCGGAACCAAGGTCCGGTGTGGCGGTCGGAACCAAGTTCCGGGGTGGTGGTCGGAACCAAGGTCCGGGGTGGCGGTCGGAACCAAGGTCCGGGGTGGCGGTCGGAACCAAGGTCCGGAGTGGCGGTCGGAACCAACGTCCGGGGTGGTGGTCGGAACCAAGGTCCGGGGTGGAGGTCGGAACCTGGGTCCAGGGTGGCAATCGGAACCAATCCGGGGTGGCGGTCGGAACCAAGGTCCGGGGTGGAGGTCGGAACCAAGGTCCGGGGGGGCGGTCGGAACCAAAGTCCGGGGTGGCAGTCGGATCCAAGGTGCGGGGAGGCGGTCGGAACCAAGGCCCGGGCTGGCAATCGGAACCAAGGTCCGGGGGGTCGGGCGGAACAATGGTCCGGGGGTGCAGTCGGAACCAAGGTCCGGGCTCGCGTTCGGAACCAAGTTACGGGGTGGCGGTCGGAACCAAGGGCCGGGGTGGCGCGCGGAATCAAGGTCCGGGGTGGCGGTCGGACCCAAGGTCCGGGGTGGTGGTCGGAACTAAGGTCCGGGTTGGCGGTCGAAACAAAGGTCCCGGGTCGTGGGCGGAACCATGGTCCGGGGTGGCGGTCGGAAACAAGGTCCGGGGTGGCGGTCGGAAGTAAGGTCCGGGGTGGCGGTCGGAACCAAGGTCCGGGGTGGTGGTCGGAACCAAGGTCCGAGGTGGCGGTCGGAACCAAGGTCCGGGGTGGCGGTCGGAACAAAAGTCCGGGGTCGTGGGCGGAACCATGGTCCGGGGTGGCGGTCGGAAACAAGGTCCGGGGTGGCGGTCGGAAGTAAGGTCCGGGGTGGCGGTCGGAACCAAGGTCCGGGGTGGTGGTCGGAACCAAGGTCCGAGGTGGCGGTCGGAACCAAGGTCCGGGGTGGCGGTCGGATCCAAGGTCCGGGGTGGCGGTTGGAACCAAGGTCCAAGGTGGCAGTCGGAACCAAGGTCCGGGGTGGCGGTCGGATCCAAGGTCCAGGGTGGCGGTTGGAACCAAGGACCGGGGTGGCGCTCGGAACCACGTTCCGGGGTGGCGGTCGGAACCAAGGTCCGGGGTGGCGGTCGGAACCAAGGTCCGGGGGGGCGGACGGATCCAAGATCCGGGGTGGCGTTCTGAACCAAGGTCCGGGGTGGCGGTCGGAACCAAGGTCCGGGGTGGCGGTCGGAACCAATGTCCGGGGTGGCGGTCGGAAACAATGTCCGAGGTGGCGGTCGGAACCAAGGTCCGGGGTGGCGGTCGGAACAACGTTCCGGGGTGGTGGTCGGAACCAAGGTCCGGGGTGGCGGTCGGAACCAAGGTCCGGGGTGGTGGTCGGATCCAATGTCCGGGGTGGCGGTCGGAACCAATGTCCGAGGTGGCGGTCGGAACCAAGGTCCGGGGTGGCGGTCGGAACCAAGGTCCGGGGTGGCGGTCGGAACCAAGGTCCGGGGTGGCGGTCGGAACCAATTTCCGGGGTGGCGGTCGGAACCAAGGTCCGGAGTGGCGGTCGGAACCAACGTCAGGGGTGGCGGTCGGAACCAAGGTCCGGGGGGGCGTTCGGAACCAAGGTCCGGGGTGGCGGTCGGAAACAATGTCAGGTTTGGCGTTCGAACCACCTTCCGTTGAGGCAGTCGGAACCAAGGTCCGGGGTGACAGTCAGAACTAAGGTCCAAGGTGGCGGTCGGAACCTGGGTCCGGGGTGGCGATCGGAACGAATCCGGGGAGGCGGTCGGAACAAAGGTCCGGGGTGGAGATCGGAACCAAGGTCCAGGGGGGCGGTCGGAACGAAAGTCCGGGGTGGCAGTCGGATCCAAGGTGCGGGGAGGCGGTCGGAACCAAGGCCCGGGCTGGCAGTCGGAACCAAGGTCCGGGGGGTCGGGCGGAACCATGGTCCGGGGGTGCAGTTGGAACCAAGGTCCGGGCTCGCGTTCGGAACTAAGGCCCGGGGTGGCGGTCGGAACCAAGGTCTGGGTTGGCGGTCGGAACCAAGGTCCGAGGTGGCGGTCGGAACCAAGGTCCGGGGCGGTGGTCGGAACCAAGGTCCGGGGTGGCGGTCGGAACCAAGGTCCAGGGTGGCGTTCGGAACCAAGTTACTGGGTGGCGGCCGGAACCATGGGCCGGGGTGGCGGTCGGAAGTAAGGTCCGGGGTGGCGGTCGGAAGTAAGGTCCGGGGTGGCGGTCGGAAGTAAGGTCCGGGGTGGCGGTCGGAATCAAGGTCCGGGGTGGCAGTCGGAACCAAGGTCCGGGGTGGAGGTCGGAACCAAGGTCCGGGGGGGGCGGTCGGAACCAAAGTCCGGGGTGGCGCTCGGAACCACGTTCCGGGGTGGCGGTCGGAACCACGGTCCGGGGTGGCGGTCGGAACCAAGTTCCGGGGTGGCGGTCGGATCCAAGGTCCAGGGTGGCGGTTGGAACCAAGGTCCGGGGGGGCGGTCGGAACCAAAGTCCGGTGTGGCGCTCGGAACCAGGTTCCGGGGTGGCGGTCGGAACCACGGTCCGGGGTGGCGGTCGGAACCAAGGTCCGGGGTGGCGGTCGGATCCAAGGTCCAGGGTGGCGGTTGGAACCAAGGTCCGGGGGGGCGGTCGGAACCAAAGTCCGGGGTGGCAGTCGGATCCATGGTGCGGGGAGGCGGTCGGAACCAAGGCCCGGGCTGGCAGTCGGAACCAAAGTCCGGGGGGTCGGGCGGAACAATGGTCCGGGGGTGCAGTCGGAACCAAGGTCCGGGCTCGCGTTCGGAACCAAGGTCCGGGGTGGCGGTCGGAACCAAGGTCCGGGGTGACGGTCGGAACCAAGGTCCGGGGTGGCGGTCGGAACCAAGGTCCGGGGTGGCGGTCGGAACCAAGGTCCGGGGTGGCAGTCGGAACCAAGGTCCAGGGTGGCGTTCGGAACCAAGTTCCGGGGTGGCGGTCGGAAGTAAGGTCCGGGGTGGCGGTCCGAACCAAGGTCCGGGGTGGCGGTCGGAACCAAGGTCCGGGGTGGCGGACGGAACCAAGGTCCGGGGGGGCGTTCGGAACCAAGGTCCGGGGTGGCGGTCGGAAACAATGTCAGGTGTGGCGTTCGAACCACCTTCCGGTGAGGCGGTCGGAACCAAGGTCCGGGGTGACAGTCAGAACTAAGGTCCAAGGTGGCGGTCGGAACCTGGGTCCGGTGTGGCGATCGGAACAAATCCGGGGTGGCGGTCGGAACCAAGGTCCGGGGTGGAGGTCGGAACCAAGGTCCGGGGGGTGGTCGGAAACAAAGTCCGGGGTGGCTTTCGGATCCAAGGTGCGGGGAGGCAGTCGGAACCAAGGCCCGGGCTGGCAGTCGGAACCAAGGTCCGAGGGGTCGGGCGGAACCATGGTCCGGGGGTGCAGTCGGAACCTAGGTCCGGCGTGGCGGTCGGAACCAAGTTCCGTGGTGGCGGTCGGAACCAAGGTCTGGGTTGGCGGTCGGAACCAAGGTCCGAGGTGGCGGTCGGAACCAAGGTTCGGGGTGGTGGTCGGAACCAAGGTCCGTGGTGGCGGTCGGAACCAAGGTACAGGGTGGCGTTAGGAACCAACTTACTGGGTGGCGGCCGGAACCATGGGCCGGGGTGGCGGTCGGAAGTAAGGTCCGGGGTGGCGGTCGGAAGTAAGGTCAGGGGTGGCGGTCGGAAGTAAGGTCCAGGGTGGCGGTCGGAAGTAAGGTCCGGGGTGGCGGTCGGAATCAAGGTCCGGGGTGGCGGTCGGAAGTAAGGTCCGGGGTGCCGGTCGGAACCAAGGTCTGGGGTGGCGGTCGGAACCAAGGTCCGGGGTGGCGGTCGGAACCAAGGTCCGGGGTGGCGGTCGGAACCAAGGTCCTGGGTGGCGGTCGGAACCAAGGTCTGGGGTGGCGGTCGGAACCAAGGTCCGAGGTGGCGGTCGGCACCAAGGTCCGGGGTGGCGGTCGGAACCAAGGTCCGGCGTGGCGGTCGGAACCAAGGTCCGCGGTGGCGGTCGGAACCAAGGTCCGGGGTGGCGGTTGGAACCAAGGACCGGGGTGGCGGTCGGAACCACGTTCCGGGGTGGCAGTCGGAACCAAGGTCCAGGGTGGCGGTCGGAACCATGGTCCAGGTGGGCGGACGGAACCAAGGTCCGGGGTGGCGTTCAGAACCAAGGTCCGGGGTGGCGGTCGGAACCAAGGTCCGGGGTGGCGGTCGGAACCAAGGTCCGGGGTGGCGGTCGGAACCAATGTCCGGGGTGGCGGTCGGAACCAATGTCCGAGGTGGCGGTCGGAACCAAGGTCCGGGGTGGCGGTCGGAACCAAGGTCCGGGGTGGCGGTCGGAACCAAGGTCCAGCGTGGCGGTCGGAACCAAAGTCCGGTGTGGCGGTCGGAACCAGGTTCCATGGTGGCGGTCGGAACCAAAGTCCGGGGTGGCGGTCGGAACCACGGTCCGGGGTGACGGTCGGAACCAAGGTCCGGGGTGGCGGTCGGAACCAAGGTCCGGGGTGGCGGTCGGAACCTAGGTCCGGCGTGGCGGTCGGAACCAAGTTCCGTGGTGGCGGTCGGAACCAATGTCCGGGGTGGCGGTCGGAACCAAGGTCCGGGGTGGCGGTCGGAACCAAGGTCCGGCGTGGCGGTCGGAACCACGTTCCGGGGTGGCGTTCGGATCCAATGTCCAGGGTGGCGGTCGGAACCAAGGTCCGGGGTGGCGGTAGGAACCAAGGTCCGGGGTGGCGGTCGGAACCAAGGTCCGGGGTGGCGGTCGGAACCAAGGTCCGGGGTGGCGGACGGAACCAAGGTCCGGGGGGGCGTTCGGAACCAAGGTCCGGGGTGGCGGTCGGAAACAATGTCAGGTGTGGCGTTCGAACCACCTTCCGGTGAGTCGGTCGGAACCAAGGTCCGGGGTGACAGTCAGAACTAAGGTCCAAGGTGGCGGTCGGAACCTGGGTCCGGGGTGGCGATCGGAACGAATCCGGGGTGGCGGTCGGAACAAAGGTCCGGGGTGGAGATCGGAACCAAGGTCCAGGGGGGCGGTCGGAACCAAAGTCCGGGGTGGCAGTCGGATCCAAGGTGCGGGGAGGCGGTCGGAACCAAGGCCCGGGCTGGCAGTCGGAACCAAGGTCCGGGGGGTCGGGCGGAACCATGGTCCGGGGGTGCAGTCGGAACCAAGGTCCGGGCTCGCGTTCGGAACCAAGGCCCGGGGTGGCGGTCGGAACCAAGGTCTGGGTTGGCGGTCGGAACCAAGGTCCGAGGTGGCGGTCGGAACCAAGGTCCGGGACGGTGGTCGGAACCAAGTTCCGGGGTGGCGGTCGGAACCAAGGTCCAGGGTGGCGTTCGGAACCAAGTTACTGGGTGGCGGCCGGAACCATGGGCCGCGGTGGCGGTCGGAAGTAAGGTCCAGGGTGGCGGTCGGAAGTAAGGTCCGGGGTGGCGGTCGGAAGTAAGGTCCGGGGTGGCGGTCGGAATCAAGGTCCGGGGTGGCAGTCGGAACCAAGGTCCGGGCTGGAGGTCGGAACCAAGGTCCGGGGGGGCGGTCGGAACCAAAGTCCGGGGTGGCGCTCGGAACCACGTTCCGGGGTGGCGGTCGGAACCACGGTCCGGGGTGGCGGTCGGAACCAAGGTCCGGGGTGGCGGTCGGATCCAAGGTCCAGGGTGGCGGTTGGAACCAAGGACCGGGGTGGCGCTCGGAACCACGTTCCGGGGTGGCGGTCGGAACCAAGGTCCGGGGGGGCGGACGGATCCAAGGTCCGGGGTGGCGTTCTGAACCAAGGTCCGGGGTGGCGGTCGGAACCAAGGTCCGGGGTGTCGGTTGGAACCAATGTCCGGGGTGGCGGTCGGAACCAATGTCCGAGGTGGCGGTCGGAACCAAGGTCCGGTGTGGCGGTCGGAACCAAGTTCCGGGGTGGTGGTCGGAACCAAGGTCCGGGGTGGCGGTCGGAACCAAGGTCCGGGGTGGCGGTCGGAACCAAGGTCCGGAGTGGCGGTCGGAACCAACGTCCGGGGTGGTGGTCGGAACCAAGGTCCGGGGTGGAGGTCGGAACCTGGGTCCAGGGTGGCAATCGGAACCAATCCGGGGTGGCGGTCGGAACCAAGGTCCGGGGTGGAGGTCGGAACCAAGGTCCGGGGGGGCGGTCGGAACCAAAGTCCGGGGTGGCAGTCGGATCCAAGGTGCGGGGAGGCGGTCGGAACCAAGGCCCGGGCTGGCAATCGGAACCAAGGTCCGGGGGGTCGGGCGGAACAATGGTCCGGGGGTGCAGTCGGAACCAAGGTCCGGGCTCGCGTTCGGAACCAAGTTACGGGGTGGCGGTCGGAACCAAGGGCCGGGGTGGCGCGCGGAATCAAGGTCCGGGGTGGCGGTCGGACCCAAGGTCCGGGGTGGTGGTCGGAACTAAGGTCCGGGTTGGCGGTCGAAACAAAGGTCCCGGGTCGTGGGCGGAACCATGGTCCGGGGTGGCGGTCGGAAACAAGGTCCGGGGTGGCGGTCGGAAGTAAGGTCCGGGGTGGCGGTCGGAACCAAGGTCCGGGGTGGTGGTCGGAACCAAGGTCCGAGGTGGCGGTCGGAACCAAGGTCCGGGGTGGCGGTCGGAACAAAGGTCCGGGGTCGTGGGCGGAACCATGGTCCGGGGTGGCGGTCGGATCCAAGGTCCAGGGTGGCGGTTGGAACCAAGGTCCGGGGGGGCGGTCGGAACCAAAGTCCGGTGTGGCGCTCGGAACCAGGTTCCGGGGTGGCGGTCGGAACCACGGTCCGGGGTGGCGGTCGGAACCAAGGTCCGGGGTGGCGGTCGGATCCAAGGTCCAGGGTGGCGGTTGGAACCAAGGTCCGGGGGGGCGGTCGGAACCAAAGTCCGGGGTGGCAGTCGGATCCATGGTGCGGGGAGGCGGTCGGAACCAAGGCCCGGGCTGGCAGTCGGAACCAAAGTCCGGGGGGTCGGGCGGAACAATGGTCCGGGGGTGCAGTCGGAACCAAGGTCCGGGCTCGCGTTCGGAACCAAGGTCCGGGGTGGCGGTCGGAACCAAGGTCTGGGTTGGCGGTCGGAACCAAGGTCCGAGGTGGCGGTCGGAACCAAGGTCCAGGGTGGTGGTCGGAACCAAGGTCCGGGGTGGCAGTCGGAACCAAGGTCCAGGGTGGCGTTCGGAACCAAGTTACTGGGTGGCGGCCGGATCCATGGGCCGGGGTGGCGGTCGGAAGTAAGGTCCGGGGTGGCGGTCGGAAGTAAGGTCAGGGGTGGCGGTCGGAAGTAAGGTCCGGGGTGGCGGTCGGAAGTAAGGTCCGGGGTGGCGGTCGGAATCAAGGTCCGGGGTGGCGGTCGGAAGTAAGGTCCGGGGTGGCGGTCGGAATCAAGGTCCGGGGTGCCGGTCGGAACCAATGTCCGGGGTGGTGGTCGGAACCAAGGTCCGGGGTGGCGTTCGGAACCAAGGTCCGGGGTGGCGGTCGGAACCAAGGTCCGGGGTGGCGGTCGGAGCCAAGGTCTGGGGTGGCGGTCGGAACCAAGGTCCGAGGTGGCGGTCGGCACCAAGGTCCGGGGTGGCGGTCGGAACCAAGGTCCGGCGTGGCGGTCGGAACCAAGGTCCGCGGTGGCGGTCGGAACCAAGGTCCGGGGTGGCGGTTGGAACCAAGGACCGGGGTGGCGGTCGGAACCACGTTCCGGGGTGGCAGTCGGAACCAAGGTCCAGGGTGGCGGTCGGAACCAAGGTCCAGGTGGGCGGACGGAACCAAGGTCCGGGGTGGCGATCTGAACCAAGGTACGGGGTGGCGGTCGGAACCAAGGTCCGGGGTGGCGGTCGGAACCAAGGTCCGGGGTGGCGGTCGGAACCAATGTCCGGGGTGGCGGTCGGAACCAATGTCCGAGGTGGCGGTCGGAACCAAGGTCCGGGGTGGCGGTCGGAACCAAGGTCCGGGGTGGCGGTCGGAACCAAGGTCCAGCGTGGCGGTCGGACCCAAAGTCCGGTGTGGCGGTCGGAACCAGGTTCCATGGTGGCGGTCGGAACCAAAGTCCGGGGTGGCGGTCGGAACCACGGTCCGGGGTGACGGTCGGAACCAAGGTCCGGGGTGGCGGTCGGAACCAAGGTCCGGTGTGGCGGTCGGAACCAAGGTCCGGGGTGGCGGTCGGAACCAAGTTCCGTGGTGGCGGTCGGAACCAATGTCCGGGGTGGCGGTCGGAACCAAGGTCCGGGGTGGCGGTCGGAACCAAGGTCCGGGGTGGCGGTCGGAACCAACGTGCGGGGTGGCGGTCAGAACCAAGGTCCGGGGTGGCGGTCGGAACCAAGGTCCGGCGTGGCGGTCGGATCCAAGGTCCGGGGTGGCGGTCGGAACCAACGTCCGGTGTGGCGGTTGGAACCAAGGACCGGGGTGGCGGTCGGAACCACGTTCCGGGGTGGCTGTGGGATCCAATGTCCAGGGTGGCGGTCGGAACTAAGGTCCGGGGTGGCGGTAGGAACCAAGGTCCGGGGTGGCGGTCGGAACCAAGGTCCGGGGTGGCGGTCGGAACCAAGGTCCGGGGTGGCGGACGGAACCAAGGTCCGGGGGGGCGTTCGGAACCAAGGTCCGGGGTGGCGGTCGGAAACAATGTCAGGTGTGGCGTTCGAACCACCTTCCGGTGAGGCGGTCGGAACCAAGGTCCGGGGTGACAGTCAGAACTAAGGTCCAACGTGGCGGTCGGAACCTGGGTCCGGTGTGGCGATCGGAACAAATCCGGGGTGGCGGTCGGAACCAAGGTCCGGGGTGGAGGTCGGAACCAAGGTCCGGGGGGTGGTCGGAAACAAAGTCCGGGGTGGCTTTCGGATCCAAGGTGCGGGGAGGCAGTCGGAACCAAGGCCCGGGCTGGCAGTCGGAACCAAGGTCCGAGGGGTCGGGCGGAACCATGGTCCGGGGGTGCAGTCGGAACCAAGGTCCGGTCTCGCGTTCGGAACCAAGGTCCGGGGTGGCGGTCGGAACCAAGGTCTGGGTTGGCGGTCGGAACCAAGGTCCGAGGTGGCGGTCGGAACCAAGGTTCGGGGTGGTGGTCGGAACCAAGGTCCGTGGTGGCGGTCGGAACCAAGGTACAGGGTGGCGTTAGGAACCAACTTGCTGGGTGGCGGCCGGAACCATGGGCCGGGGTGGCGGTCGGAAGTAAGGTCCGGGGTGGCGGTCGGAAGTAAGGTCAGGGGTGGCGGTCGGAAGTAAGGTCCAGGGTGGTGGTCGGAAGTAAGGTCCGGGGTGGCGGTCGGAATCAAGGTCCGGGGTGGCGGTCGGAACCAAGGCCCGGGCTGGCAGTCGGAACCAAGGTCCGGGGGGTCGGGCGGAACCATGGTCCGGGGGTGCAGTTGGAACCAAGGTCCGGGCTCGCGTTCGGAACTAAGGCCCGCGGTGGCGGTCGGAACCAAGGTCTGGGTTGGCGGTCGGAACCAAGGTCCGAGGTGGCGGTCGGAACCAAGGTCCGGGGCGGTGGTCGGAACCAAGGTCCGGGGTGGCGGTCGGAACCAAGGTCCGGGGTGGCGTTCGGAACCAAGTTACTGGGTGGCGGCCGGAACCATGGGCCGGGTTGGCGGTCGGAAGTAAGGTCCGGGGTGGCGGTCGGAAGTAAGGTCCGGGGTGGCGGTCGGAAGTAAGGTCCGGGGTGGCGGTCGGAATCAAGGTCCGGGGTGGCAGTCGGAACCAAGGTCCGGGGTGGAGGTCGGAACCAAGGTCCGGGGGGGGCGGTCGGAACCAAAGTCCGGGGTGGCGCTCGGAACCACGTTCCGGGGTGGCGGTCGGAACCACGGTCCGGGGTGACGGTCGGAACCAAGGTCCGGGGTGGCGGTCGGATCCAAGGTCCAGGGTGGCGGTTGGAACCAAGGTCCGGGGGGGCGGTCGGAACCAAAGTCCGGGGTGGCAGTCGGATCCAAGGTGCGGGGAGGCGGTCGGAACCAAGGCCCGGGCTGGCAGTCGGAACCAAAGTCCGGGGGGTCGGGCGGAACAATGGTCCGGGGGTGCAGTCGGAACCAAGGTCCGGGCTCGCGTTCGGAACCAAGGTCCGGGGTGGCGGTCGGAACCAAGGTCTGGGTTGGCGGTCGGAACCAAGGTCCGAGGTGGCGGTCGGAACCAAGGTCCAGGGTGGTGGTCGGAACCAAGGTCCGGGGTGGCAGTCGGAACCAAGGTCCAGGGTGGCGTTCGGAACCAAGTTACTGGGTGGCGGCCGGATCCATGGGCCGGGGTGGCGGTCGGAAGTAAGGTCCGGGGTGGCGGTCGGAAGTAAGGTCAGGGGTGGCGGTCGGAAGTAAGGTCCGGGGTGGCGGTCGGAAGTAAGGTCCGGGGTGGCGGTCGGAATCAAGGTCCGGGGTGGCGGTCGGAAGTAAGGTCCGGGGTGGCGGTCGGAATCAAGGTCCGGGGTGCCGGTCGGAACCAAGGTCCGGGGTGGTGGTCGGAACCAAGGTCCGGGGTGGCGGTCGGAACCAAGGTCCGGGGTGGCGGTCGGAACCAAGGTCCGGGGTGGCGGTCGGAGCCAAGGTCTGGGGTGGCGGTCGGAACCAAGGTCCGAGGTGGCGGTCGGCACCAAGGTCCGGGGTGGCGGTCGGAACCAAGGTCCGGCGTGGCGGTCGGAACCAAGGTCCGCGGTGGCGGTCGGAACAAAGGTCCGGGGTGGCGGTTGGAACCAAGGACCGGGGTGGCGGTCGGAACCACGTTCCGGGGTGGCAGTCGGAACCAAGGTACAGGGTGGCGGTCGGAACCAAGGTCCAGGTGGGCGGACGGAACCAAGGTCCGGGGTGGCGATCTGAACCAAGGTCCGGGGTGGCGGTCGGAACCAAGGTCCGGGGTGGCGGTCGGAACCAAGGTCCGGGGTGGCGGTCGGAACCAATGTCCGGGGTGGCGGTCGGAACCAATGTCCGAGGTGGCGGTCGGAACCAAGGTCCGGGGTGGCGGTCGGAACCAAGGTCCGGGGTGGCGGTCGGAACCAAGGTCCAGCGTGGCGGTCGGACCCAAAGTCCGGTGTGGCGGTCGGAACCAGGTTCCATGGTGGCGGTCGGAACCAAAGTCCGGGGTGGCGGTCGGAACCACGGTCCGGGGTGACGGTCGGAACCAAGGTCCGGGGTGGCGGTCGGAACCAAGGTCCGGTGTGGCGGTCGGAACCAAGGTCCGGGGTGGCGGTCGGAACCAAGTTCCGTGGTGGCGGTCGGAACCAATGTCCGGGGTGGCGGTCGGAACCAAGGTCCGGGGTGGCGGTCGGAACCAAGGTCCGGGGTGGCGGTCGGAACCAACGTGCGGGGTGGCGGTCAGAACCAAGGTCCGGGGTGGCGGTCGGAACCAAGGTCCGGCGTGGCGGTCGGATCCAAGGTCCGGGGTGGCGGTCGGAACCAACGTCCGGTGTGGCGGTTGGAACCAAGGACCGGGGTGGCGGTCGGAACCACGTTCCGGGGTGGCTGTCGGATCCAATGTCCAGGGTGGCGGTCGGAACTAAGGTCCGGGGTGGCGGTAGGAACCAAGGTCCGGGGTGGCGGTCGGAACCAAGGTCCGGGGTGGCGGTCGGAACCAAGGTCCGGGGTGGCGGACGGAACCAAGGTCCGGGGGGGCGTTCGGAACCAAGGTCCGGGGTGGCGGTCGGAAACAATGTCAGGTGTGGCGTTCGAACCACCTTCCGGTGAGGCGGTCGGAACCAAGGTCCGGGGTGACAGTCAGAACTAAGGTCCAACGTGGCGGTCGGAACCTGGGTCCGGTGTGGCGATCGGAACAAATCCGGGGTGGCGGTCAGAACCAAGGTCCGGGGTGGAGGTCGGAACCAAGGTCCGGGGGGTGGTCGGAAACAAAGTCCGGGGTGGCTTTCGGATCCAAGGTGCGGGGAGGCAGTCGGAACCAAGGCCCGGGCTGGCAGTCGGAACCAAGGTCCGAGGGGTCGGGCGGAACCATGGTCCGGGGGTGCAGTCGGAACCAAGGTCCGGTCTCGCGTTCGGAACCAAGGTCCGGGGTGGCGGTCGGAACCAAGGTCTGGGTTGGCGGTCGGAACCAAGGTCCGAGGTGGCGGTCGGAACCAAGGTTCGGGGTGGTGGTCGGAACCAAGGTCCGTGGTGGCGGTCGGAACCAAGGTACAGGGTGGCGTTAGGAACCAACTTGCTGGGTGGCGGCCGGAACCATGGGCCGGGGTGGCGGTCGGAAGTAAGGTCCGGGGTGGCGGTCGGAAGTAAGGTCAGGGGTGGCGGTCGGAAGTAAGGTCCAGGGTGGTGGTCGGAAGTAAGCTCCGGGGTGGCGGTCGGAATCAAGATCCGGGGTGGCGGTCGGAAGTAAGGTCCGGGGTGGCGGTCGGAATCAAGGTCCGGGGTGTCGGTCGGAACCAAGGTCCGGGGTGGTGGTCGGAACCAAGGTCCGGGGTGGCGGTCGGAACCAAGGTCCGGGGTGGCGGTCGGAACCAAGGTCCGGGGTGGCGGTCGGAACCAAGGTCTGGGGTGGCGGTCGGAACCAAGGTCCGAGGTGGCGGTCGGCACCAAGGTCCGGGGTGGCGGTCGGAACCAAGGTCCGGCGTGGCGGTCGGAACCAAGGTCCGCGGTGGCGGTCGGAACCAAGGTCCGGGGTGGCGGTTGGAACCAAGGACCGGGGTGGCGGTCGGAACCACGTTCCGGGGTGGCAGTCGGAACCAAGGTCCAGGGTGGCTGTCGGAACCATGGTCCAGGTGGGCGGACGGAACCAAGGTCCGGGGTGGCGTTCTGAACCAAGGTCCGGGGTGGCGGTCGGAACCAAGGTCCGGGGTGGCGGTCGGAACCAAGGTCCGGGGTGGCGGTCGGAACCAATGTCCGGGGTGGCGGTCGGAACCAATGTCCGAGGTGGCGGTCGGAACCAAGGTCCGGGGTGGCGGTCGGAACCAAGGTCCGGGGTGGCGGTCGGAACCAAGGTCCAGCGTGGCGGTCGGAACCAAAGTCCGGTGTGGCGGTCGGAACCAGGTTCCATGGTGACGGTCGGAAGCAAAGTCCGGGGTGGCGGTCGGAACCACGGTCCGGGGTGACGGTCGGAACCAAGGTCCGGGGTGGCGGTCGGAACCAAGGTCCGGGGTGGCGGTCGGAACCTAGGTCCGGCGTGGCGGTCGGAACCAAGTTCCGTGGTGGCGGTCGGAACCAATGTCCGGGGTGGCGGTCGGAACCAAGGTCCGGGGTGGCGGTCGGAACCAAGGTCCGGCGTGGCGGTCGGAACCAAGGTCCGGGGTGGCGGTCGGAACCAACGTCCGGTGTGGCGGTTGGAACCAAGGACCGGGGTGGCGGTCGGAACCACGTTCCGGGGTGGCGTTCGGATCCAATGTCCAGGGTGGCGGTCGGAACCAAGGTCCGGGGTGGCGGTAGGAACCAAGGTCCGGGGTGGCGGTCGGAATCAAGGTCCGGGGTGGCGGTCGGAACCAAGGTCCGGGGTGGCGGACGGAACCAAGGTCCGGGGGGGCGTTCGGAACCAAGGTCCGGGGTGGCGGTCGGAAACAATGTCAGGTGTGGCGTTCGAACCACCTTCCGGTGAGTCGGTCGGAACCAAGGTCCGGGGTGACAGTCAGAACTAAGGTCCAAGGTGGCGGTCGGAACCTGGGTCCGGTGTGGCGATCGGAACAAATCCGGGGTGGCGGTCGGAACCAAGGTCCGGGGTGGAGGTCGGAACCAAGGTCCGGGGGGTGGTCGGAGACAAAGTCCGGGGTGGCAGTCGGATCCAAGGTGCGGGGAGGCAGTCGGAACCAAGGCCCGGGCTGGCAGTCGGAACCAAGGTCCGGGGGGTCGGGCGGAACCATGGTCCGGGGGTGCAGTCGGAACCAAGGTCCGGTCTCGCGTTCGGAACCAAGGTCCGGGGTGGCGGTCGGAACCAAGGTCTGGGTTGGCGGTCGGAACCAAGGTCCGAGGTGGCGGTCGGAACCAAGGTTCGTGGTGGTGGTCGGAACCAAGGTCCGTGGTGGCGGTCGGAACCAAGGTCCAGGGTGGCGTTCGGAACCAAGTTACTGGGTGGCGGCCGGAACCATGGGCCGGGGTGGCGGTCGGAAGTAAGTTCCGGGGAGGCGGTCGGAACCAAGGCCCGGGCTGGCAGTCGGAACCAAGGTCCGGGGGGTCGGGCGGAACCATGGTCCGGGGGTGCAGTCGGAACCAAGGTCCGGTCTCGCGTTCGGAACCAAGGTCCGGGGTGGCGGTCGGAACCAAGGTCTGGGTTGGCGGTCGGAACGAAGGTCCGAGGTGGCGGTCGGAACCAAGGTTCAGGGTGGCGTTCGGAACCAAGTTACTGGGTGGCGGCCGGAACCATGGTCCGGGGTGGCGGTCGGAAGTAAGGTCCGGGGTGGCGGTCGGAAGTAAGGTCCGGGGTGGCGGTCGGAAGTAAGGTCCGGGGTGGCGGTCGGATCCAAGGTCCGGGGTGGCGGTCGGATCCAAGGTGCGGGGAGGCGGTCGGAACCAAGGCCCGGGCTGGCAGTCGGAACCAAGGTCCGGGGGGTCGGGCGGAACAATGGTCCGGGGGTGCAGTCGGAACCAAGGTCTGGGCTCGCGTTCGGAACCAAGGTCCGGGGTGGCGGTCGGAACCAAGGTCTGGGTTGGCGGTCGGAACCAAGGTCCGAGGTGGCGGTCGGAACCAAGGTCCGGGGCGGTGGTCGGAACCAAGGTCCGGGGTGGCGGTCGGAACCAAGGTCCGGGGTGGCGTTCGGAACCAAGTTACTGGGTGGCGGCCGGAACCATGGGCCGGGTTGGCGGTCGGAAGTAAGGTCCGGGGTGGCGGTCGGAAGTAAGGTCCGGGGTGGCGGTCGGAAGTAAGGTCCGGGGTGGCGGTCGGAATCAAGGTCCGGGGTGGCAGTCGGAACCAAGGTCCGGGGTGGAGGTCGGAACCAAGGTCCGGGGGGGGCGGTCGGAACCAAAGTCCGGGGTGGCGCTCGGAACCACGTTCCGGGGTGGCGGTCGGAACCACGGTCCGGGGTGACGGTCGGAACCAAGGTCCGGGGTGGCGGTCGGATCCAAGGTCCAGGGTGGCGGTTGGAACCAAGGTCCGGGGGGGCGGTCGGAACCAAAGTCCGGGGTGGCAGTCGGATCCAAGGTGCGGGGAGGCGGTCGGAACCAAGGCCCGGGCTGGCAGTCGGAACCAAAGTCCGGGGGGTCGGGCGGAACAATGGTCCGGGGGTGCAGTCGGAACCAAGGTCCGGGCTCGCGTTCGGAACCAAGGTCCGGGGTGGCGGTCGGAACCAAGGTCTGGGCTGGCGGTCGGAACCAAGGTCCGAGGTGGCGGTCGGAACCAAGGTCCAGGGTGGTGGTCGGAACCAAGGTCCGGGGTGGCAGTCGGAACCAAGGTCCAGGGTGGCGTTCGGAACCAAGTTACTGGGTGGCGGCCGGATCCATGGGCCGGGGTGGCGGTCGGAAGTAAGGTCCGGGGTGGCGGTCGGAAGTAAGGTCAGGGGTGGCGGTCGGAAGTAAGGTCCGGGGTGGCGGTCGGAAGTAAGGTCCGGGGTGGCGGTCGGAATCAAGGTCCGGGGTGGCGGTCGGAAGTAAGGTCCGGGGTGGCGGTCGGAATCAAGGTCCGGGGTGCCGGTCGGAACCAAGGTCCGGGGTGGTGGTCGGAACCAAGGTCCGGGGTGGCGGTCGGAACCAAGGTCCGGGGTGGCGGTCGGAACCAAGGTCCGGGGTGGCGGTCGGAGCCAAGGTCTGGGGTGGCGGTCGGAACCAAGGTCCGAGGTGGCGGTCGGCACCAAGGTCCGGGGTGGCGGTCGGAACCAAGGTCCGGCGTGGCGGTCGGAACCAAGGTCCGCGGTGGCGGTCGGAACAAAGGTCCGGGGTGGCGGTTGGAACCAAGGACCGGGGTGGCGGTCGGAACCACGTTCCGGGGTGGCAGTCGGAACCAAGGTACAGGGTGGCGGTCGGAACCAAGGTCCAGGTGGGCGGACGGAACCAAGGTCCGGGGTGGCGATCTGAACCAAGGTCCGGGGTGGCGGTCGGAACCAAGGTCCGGGGTGGCGGTCGGAACCAAGGTCCGGGGTGGCGGTCGGAACCAATGTCCGGGGTGGCGGTCGGAACCAATGTCCGAGGTGGCGGTCGGAACCAAGGTCCGGGGTGGCGGTCGGAACCAAGGTCCGGGGTGGCGGTCGGAACCAAGGTCCAGCGTGGCGGTCGGACCCAAAGTCCGGTGTGGCGGTCGGAACCAGGTTCCATGGTGGCGGTCGGAACCAAAGTCCGGGGTGGCGGTCGGAACCACGGTCCGGGGTGACGGTCGGAACCAAGGTCCGGGGTGGCGGTCGGAACCAAGGTCCGGTGTGGCGGTCGGAACCAAGGTCCGGGGTGGCGGTCGGAACCAAGTTCCGTGGTGGCGGTCGGAACCAATGTCCGGGGTGGCGGTCGGAACCAAGGTCCGGGGTGGCGGTCGGAACCAAGGTCCGGGGTGGCGGTCGGAACCAACGTGCGGGGTGGCGGTCAGAACCAAGGTCCGGGGTGGCGGTCGGAACCAAGGTCCGGCGTGGCGGTCGGATCCAAGGTCCGGGGTGGCGGTCGGAACCAACGTCCGGTGTGGCGGTTGGAACCAAGGACCGGGGTGGCGGTCGGAACCACGTTCCGGGGTGGCTGTCGGATCCAATGTCCAGGGTGGCGGTCGGAACTAAGGTCCGGGGTGGCGGTAGGAACCAAGGTCCGGGGTGGCGGTCGGAACCAAGGTCCGGGGTGGCGGTCGGAACCAAGGTCCGGGGTGGCGGACGGAACCAAGGTCCGGGGGGGCGTTCGGAACCAAGGTCCGGGGTGGCGGTCGGAAACAATGTCAGGTGTGGCGTTCGAACCACCTTCCGGTGAGGCGGTCGGAACCAAGGTCCGGGGTGACAGTCAGAACTAAGGTCCAACGTGGCGGTCGGAACCTGGGTCCGGTGTGGCGATCGGAACAAATCCGGGGTGGCGGTCAGAACCAAGGTCCGGGGTGGAGGTCGGAACCAAGGTCCGGGGGGTGGTCGGAAACAAAGTCCGGGGTGGCTTTCGGATCCAAGGTGCGGGGAGGCAGTCGGAACCAAGGCCCGGGCTGGCAGTCGGAACCAAGGTCCGAGGGGTCGGGCGGAACCATGGTCCGGGGGTGCAGTCGGAACCAAGGTCCGGTCTCGCGTTCGGAACCAAGGTCCGGGGTGGCGGTCGGAACCAAGGTCTGGGTTGGCGGTCGGAACCAAGGTCCGAGGTGGCGGTCGGAACCAAGGTTCGGGGTGGTGGTCGGAACCAAGGTCCGTGGTGGCGGTCGGAACCAAGGTACAGGGTGGCGTTAGGAACCAACTTGCTGGGTGGCGGCCGGAACCATGGGCCGGGGTGGCGGTCGGAAGTAAGGTCCGGGGTGGCGGTCGGAAGTAAGGTCAGGGGTGGCGGTCGGAAGTAAGGTCCAGGGTGGTGGTCGGAAGTAAGCTCCGGGGTGGCGGTCGGAATCAAGATCCGGGGTGGCGGTCGGAAGTAAGGTCCGGGGTGGCGGTCGGAATCAAGGTCCGGGGTGTCGGTCGGAACCAAGGTCCGGGGTGGTGGTCGGAACCAAGGTCCGGGGTGGCGGTCGGAACCAAGGTCCGGGGTGGCGGTCGGAACCAAGGTCCGGGGTGGCGGTCGGAACCAAGGTCTGGGGTGGCGGTCGGAACCAAGGTCCGAGGTGGCGGTCGGCACCAAGGTCCGGGGTGGCGGTCGGAACCAAGGTCCGGCGTGGCGGTCGGAACCAAGGTCCGCGGTGGCGGTCGGAACCAAGGTCCGGGGTGGCGGTTGGAACCAAGGACCGGGGTGGCGGTCGGAACCACGTTCCGGGGTGGCAGTCGGAACCAAGGTCCAGGGTGGCTGTCGGAACCATGGTCCAGGTGGGCGGACGGAACCAAGGTCCGGGGTGGCGTTCTGAACCAAGGTCCGGGGTGGCGGTCGGAACCAAGGTCCGGGGTGGCGGTCGGAACCAAGGTCCGGGGTGGCGGTCGGAACCAATGTCCGGGGTGGCGGTCGGAACCAATGTCCGAGGTGGCGGTCGGAACCAAGGTCCGGGGTGGCGGTCGGAACCAAGGTCCGGGGTGGCGGTCGGAACCAAGGTCCAGCGTGGCGGTCGGAACCAAAGTCCGGTGTGGCGGTCGGAACCAGGTTCCATGGTGACGGTCGGAAGCAAAGTCCGGGGTGGCGGTCGGAACCACGGTCCGGGGTGACGGTCGGAACCAAGGTCCGGGGTGGCGGTCGGAACCAAGGTCCGGGGTGGCGGTCGGAACCTAGGTCCGGCGTGGCGGTCGGAACCAAGTTCCGTGGTGGCGGTCGGAACCAATGTCCGGGGTGGCGGTCGGAACCAAGGTCCGGGGTGGCGGTCGGAACCAAGGTCCGGCGTGGCGGTCGGAACCAAGGTCCGGGGTGGCGGTCGGAACCAACGTCCGGTGTGGCGGTTGGAACCAAGGACCGGGGTGGCGGTCGGAACCACGTTCCGGGGTGGCGTTCGGATCCAATGTCCAGGGTGGCGGTCGGAACCAAGGTCCGGGGTGGCGGTAGGAACCAAGGTCCGGGGTGGCGGTCGGAATCAAGGTCCGGGGTGGCGGTCGGAACCAAGGTCCGGGGTGGCGGACGGAACCAAGGTCCGGGGGGGCGTTCGGAACCAAGGTCCGGGGTGGCGGTCGGAAACAATGTCAGGTGTGGCGTTCGAACCACCTTCCGGTGAGTCGGTCGGAACCAAGGTCCGGGGTGACAGTCAGAACTAAGGTCCAAGGTGGCGGTCGGAACCTGGGTCCGGTGTGGCGATCGGAACAAATCCGGGGTGGCGGTCGGAACCAAGGTCCGGGGTGGAGGTCGGAACCAAGGTCCGGGGGGTGGTCGGAGACAAAGTCCGGGGTGGCAGTCGGATCCAAGGTGCGGGGAGGCAGTCGGAACCAAGGCCCGGGCTGGCAGTCGGAACCAAGGTCCGGGGGGTCGGGCGGAACCATGGTCCGGGGGTGCAGTCGGAACCAAGGTCCGGTCTCGCGTTCGGAACCAAGGTCCGGGGTGGCGGTCGGAACCAAGGTCTGGGTTGGCGGTCGGAACCAAGGTCCGAGGTGGCGGTCGGAACCAAGGTTCGTGGTGGTGGTCGGAACCAAGGTCCGTGGTGGCGGTCGGAACCAAGGTCCAGGGTGGCGTTCGGAACCAAGTTACTGGGTGGCGGCCGGAACCATGGGCCGGGGTGGCGGTCGGAAGTAAGTTCCGGGGAGGCGGTCGGAACCAAGGCCCGGGCTGGCAGTCGGAACCAAGGTCCGGGGGGTCGGGCGGAACCATGGTCCGGGGGTGCAGTCGGAACCAAGGTCCGGTCTCGCGTTCGGAACCAAGGTCCGGGGTGGCGGTCGGAACCAAGGTCTGGGTTGGCGGTCGGAACGAAGGTCCGAGGTGGCGGTCGGAACCAAGGTTCAGGGTGGCGTTCGGAACCAAGTTACTGGGTGGCGGCCGGAACCATGGTCCGGGGTGGCGGTCGGAAGTAAGGTCCGGGGTGGCGGTCGGAAGTAAGGTCCGGGGTGGCGGTCGGAAGTAAGGTCCGGGGTGGCGGTCGGATCCAAGGTCCGGGGTGGCGGTCGGATCCAAGGTGCGGGGAGGCGGTCGGAACCAAGGCCCGGGCTGGCAGTCGGAACCAAGGTCCGGGGGGTCGGGCGGAACAATGGTCCGGGGGTGCAGTCGGAACCAAGGTCTGGGCTCGCGTTCGGAACCAAGGTCCGGGGTGGCGGTCGGAACCAAGGTCTGGGTTGGCGGTCGGAACCAAGGTCCGAGGTGGCGGTAGGAAACAAGGTCCGGGGTGGTGGTCGGAACCAAGGTCCGGGGTGGTGGTCGGAACCAAGGTCCGGGGTGGCGGTCGGAACCAAGGTCCAGGGTGGCGTTCGGAACCAAGTTACTGGGTGGCGGCCGGAACCATGGGCCGGGGTGGCGGTCGGAAGTAAGGTCCGGGGTGGCGGTCGGAAGTAAGGTCAGGGGTGGCGGTCGGAAGTAAGGTCCGGGGTGGCGGTCGGAAGTAAGGTCCGGGGTGGTGGTCGGAATCAAGGTCCGGGGTGCCGGTCGGAACCAAGGTCCGGGGTGGCGGTCAGAACCAAGGTCCGGGGTGGCGGTCGGAACCAAGGTCCGGGGTGGCGGTCGGAACCAAGGTCCGGGGTGGCGGTCGGAACCAAGGTCTGGGGTGGCGGTCGGAACCAAGGTCCGAGGTGGCGGTCGGAACCAAGGTCCGGGGTGGCGGTCTTAACCAAGGTCCGTTGTGGCGATCGGAACAAATCCGGGGTGGCGGTCGGAACCAAGGTCCGGGGTGGAGGTCGGAACCAAGGTCCGGGGGGTGGTCGGAAACAAAGTCCGGGGTGGCAGTCGGATCCAAGGTGCGGGGAGGCAGTCGGAACCAAGGCCCGGGCTGGCAGTCGGAACCAAGGTCCGGGGGGTCGGGCGGAACCATGGTCCGGGGGTGCAGTCGGAACCAAGGTCCGGTCTCGCGTTCGGAACCAAGGTCCAGGGTGGCGGTCGGAACCAAGGTCTGGGTTGGCGGTCGGAACCAAGGTCCGAGGTGGCGGTCGGAACCAAGGTTCGGGGTGGTGGTCGGAACCAAGGTCCGTGGTGGCGGTCGGAACCAAGGTACAGGGTGGCGTTCGGAACCAACTTACTGGGTGGCGGCCGGAACCATGGGCCGGGGTGGCGGTCGGAAGTAAGTTCCGGGGAGGCGGTCGGAACCAAGGCCCGGGCTGGCAGTCGGAACCAAGGTCCGGGGGGTCGGGCGGAACCATGGTCCGGGGGTGCAGTCGGAACCAAGGTCCGGTCTCGCGTTCGGAACCAAGGTCCGGGGTGGCGGTCGGAACCAAGGTCTGGGTTGGCGGTCGGAACGAAGGTCCGAGGTGGCGGTCGGAACCAAGGTTCCGGGTGGTTGTCGGAACCACGGTTCGGGGTGGCGGTCGGAACCAAGGTTCAGGGTGGCGTTCGGAACCAAGTTACTGGGTGGCGGCCGGAACCATGGTCCGGGGTGGCGGTCGGAAGTAAGGTCCGGGGTGGCGGTCGGAAGTAAGGTCCGGGGTGGCGGTCGGAAGTAAGGTCCGGGGTGGCGGTCGGATCCAAGGTCCGGGGTGGCGGTCGGATCCAAGGTGCGGGGAGGCGGTCGGAACGAAGGCCCGGGCTGGCAGTCGGAACCAAGGTCCGGGGGGTCGGGCGGAACAATGGTCCGGGGGTGCAGTCGGAACCAAGGTCTGGTCTCGCGTTCGGAACCAAGGTCCGGGGTGGCGGTCGGAACCAAGGTCTGGGTTGGCGGTCGGAACCAAGGTCCGAGGTGGCGGTCGGAACCAAGGTCCGGGGTGGTGGTCGGAACCAAGGTCTGGGGTGGTGGTCGGAACCAAGGTCCGGGGTGGCGGTCGGAACCAAGGTCCAGGGTGGCGTTCGGAACCAAGTTACTGGGTGGCGGCCGGAACCATGGGCCGGGGTGGCGGTCGGAAGTAAGGTCCGGGGTGGCGGTCGGAAGTAAGGTCAGGGGTGGCGGTCGGAAGTAAGGTCCGGGGTGGCGGTCGGAAGTAAGGTCCGGGGTGGCGGTCGGAATCAAGGTCCGGGGTGCCGGTCGGAACCAAGGTCCGGGGTGGTGGTCAGAACCAATGTCCGGGGTGGCGGTCGGAACCACGGTCCGGGGTGGCGGTCGGAACGAAGGTCCGGGGTGGCGGTCGGAACCAAGGTCTGGGGTGGCGGTCGGAACCAAGGTCCGAGGTGGCGGTCGGAACCAAGGTCCGGGGTGGCGGTCGGAACCAAGGTCCGGGGTGGCTGTCGGAACCAAGGTCCGGGGTGGCGGTCGGAACCAATGTCCGGGGTGGCGGTCGGAACCAATGTCCGAGGTGGCGGTCGGAACCAAGGTCCGGGGTGGCGGTCGGAACCAAGGTCCGGGGTGGCGGTCGGGACCAAGGTCCAGCGTGGCGGTCGGAACCAAAGTCCGGTGTGGCGGTCGGAACCAGGTTCCATGGTGGCGGTCGGAACCAAAGTCCGGGGTGGCGGTCGGAACCACGCTCCGGGGTGACGGTCGGAACCAAGGTCCGGGGTGGCGGTCGGAACCAAAGTCCGTTGTGGCGGTCGGAACCAGGTTCCATGGTGGCGGTCGGAACCAAAGTCCGGGGTGGCGGTCGGAACCACGGTCCGGGGTGACGGTCGGAACCAAGGTCCGTGGTGGCGGTCGGAACCAAGTTCCGTGGTGGCGGTCGGAACCAATGTCCGGGGTGGCGGTCGGAACCAAGGTCCGGGGTGGCGGTCGGAACCAAGGTCCGGGGTGGCGGTCGGAACCAACGTCCGGGGTGGCGGTCAGAACCAAGGTCCGGGGTGGCGGTCGGAACCAAGGTCCGGCGTGGCGGTCGGAACGAAGGTCCGGGGTGGCGGTCGGAACCAACGTCCGGGGTGGCGGTTGGAACCAAGGACCGGGGTGGCGGTCGGAACCACGTTCCGGGGTGGCGGTCGGATCCAATGTCCAGGGTGGCGATCGGAACCAAGGTCCGGGGTGGCGGTAGGAACCAAGGTCCGGGGTGGCGGTCGGAACCAAGGTCCGGGGTGGCGGTCGGAACCAAGGTCCGGGGTGGCGGACGGAACCAAGGTCCGGGGGGGCGTTCGGAACCAAGGTCCGGGGTGGCGGTCGGAAACAATGTCAGGTGTGGCGTTCGAACCACCTTCCGGTGAGGCGGTCGGAACCAAGGTCCGGGGTGA
This sequence comes from Mustelus asterias, assembly GCF_964213995.1. Taxonomy (NCBI): domain Eukaryota; kingdom Metazoa; phylum Chordata; class Chondrichthyes; order Carcharhiniformes; family Triakidae; genus Mustelus; species Mustelus asterias. The sequence goes on from NW_027590231.1 coordinate 417,921, forward strand.
CAGTCAGAACTAAGGTCCAACGTGGCGGTCGGAACCTGGGTCCGGTGTGGCGATCGGAACAAATCCGGGGTGGCGGTCGGAACCAAGGTCCGGGGTGGAGGTCGGAACGAAGGTCCGGGGGGTGGTCGGAAACAAAGTCCGGGGTGGCAGTCGGATCCAAGGTGCGGCGAGGCAGTCGGAACCAAGGCCCGGGCTGGCAGTCGGAACCAAGGTCCGGGGGGTCGGGCGGAACCATGGTCCGGGGGTGCAGTCGGAACCAAGGTCCGGTCTCGCGTTCGGAACCAAGGTCCGGGGTGGCGGTCGGAACCAAGGTCTGGGTTGGCGGTCGGAACCAAGGTCCGAGGTGGCGGTCGGAACCAAGGTTCGGGGTGGTGGTCGGAACCAAGGTCCGGGGTGGCGGTCGGAACCAAGGTCCAGGGTGGCGTTCGGAACCAAGGTCCGGGGGGTCGGGCGGAACAATGGTCCGGGGGTGCAGTCGGAACCAAGGTCTGGGCTCGCGTTCGGAACCAAGGTCCGGGGTGGCGGTCGGAACCAAGGTCTGGGTTGGCGGTCGGAACCAAGGTCCGAGGTGGCGGTCGGAACCAAGGTCCGGGGTGGTGGTCGGAACCAAGGTCCGGGGTCGTGGTCGGAACCAAGGTCCGGGGTGGCGGTCGGAACCAAGGTCCAGGGTGCCGTTCGGAACCAAGTTACTGGGTGGCGGCCGGAACCATGGGCCGGGCTGGCGGTCGGAATTAAGGTCCGGGGTGGCGGTCGGAAGTAAGGTCAGGGGTGGCGGTCGGAAGTAAGGTCCGGGGTGGCGGTCGGAAGTAAGGTCCGGGGTGGCGGTCGGAATCAAGGTCCGGGTTGCCGGTCGGAACCAAGGTCCGGGGTGGTGGTCAGAACCCATGTCCGGGGTGGCGGTCGGAACCAAGGTCCGGGGTGGCGGTCGGAACCAAGGTCCGGGGTGGCGGTCGGAACCAAGGTCTGGGGTGGCGGTCGGAACCAAGGTCCGAGGTGGCGGTCGGAACCAAGGTACAGGGTGGCGTTCGGAACCAACTTACTGGGTGGCGGCCGGAACCATGGGCCGGGGTGGCGGTCGGAAGTAAGTATCGGGGAGGCGGTCGGAACCAAGGCCCGGGCTGGCAGTCGGAACCAAGGTCCGGGGGGTCGGGCGGAACCATGGTCCGGGGGTGCAGTCGGAACCAAGGTCTGGGCTCGCGTTCGGAACCAAGGTCCGGGGTGGCGGACGGAACCAAGGTCTGGGTTGGCGGTCGGAACCAAGGTCCGAGGTGGCGGTCGGAACCAAGGTCCGGGGTGGTGGTCGGAACCAAGGTCCGGGGTGGTGGTCGGAACCAAGGTCCGGGGTGGCGGTCGGAACCAAGGTCCAGGGTGCCGTTCGGAACCAAGTTACTGGGTGGCGGCCGGAACCATGGGCCGGGTTGCCGGTCGGAACCAAGGTCCGGGGTGGTGGTCAGAACCCATGTCCGGGGTGGCGGTCGGAACCAAGGTCCGGGGTGGCGGTCGGAACCAAGGTCCGGGGTGGCGGTCGGAACCAAGGTCTGGGGTGGCGGTCGGAACCAAGGTCCGAGGTGGCGGTCGGAACCAAGGTACAGGGTGGCGTTCGGAACCAACTTACTGGGTGGCGGCCGGAACCATGGGCCGGGGTGGCGGTCGGAAGTAAGTTCCGGGGAGGCGGTCGGAACCAAGGCCCGGGCTGGCAGTCGGAACCAAGGTCCGGGGGGTCGGGCGGAACCATGGTCCGGGGGTGCAGTCGGAACCAAGGTCCGGTCTCGCGTTCGGAACCAAGGTCCGGGGTGGCGGTCGGAACCAAGGTCTGGGTTGGCGGTCGGAACGAAGGTCCGAGGTGGCGGTCGGAACCAAGGTTCGGGGTGGTGGTCGGAACCAAGGTTCGGGGTGGCGGTCGGAACCAAGGTTCAGGGTGGCGTTCGGAACCAAGTTACTGGGTGGCGGCCGGAACCATGGTCCGGGGTGGCGGTCGGAAGTAAGGTCCGGGGTGGCGGTCGGAAGTAAGGTCCGGGGTGGCGGTCGGAAGTAAGGTCCGGGGTGGCGGTCGGATCCAAGGTCCGGGGTGGCGGTCGGATCCAAGGTGCGGGGAGGCGGTCGGAACGAAGGCCCGGGCTGGCAGTCGGAACCAAGGTCCGGGGGGTCGGGCGGAACAATGGTCCGGGGGTGCAGTCGGAACCAAGGTCTGGGCTCGCGTTCGGAACCAAGGTCCGGGGTGGCGGTCGGAAGTAAGGTCAGGGGTGGCGGTCGGAAGTAAGGTCCGGGGTGGCGGTCGGAAGTAAGGTCAGGGGTGGCGGTCGGAAGTAAGGTCCGGGGTGGCGGTCGGAAGTAAGGTCCGGGGTGGCGGTCGGAATCAAGGTCCGGGGTGGTGGTCAGAACCAATGTCCGGGGTGGCGGTCGGAACCAATGTCCGGGGTGGCGGTCGGAACCAAGGTCCGGGGTGGCGGTCGGAACCAAGGTCCGGGGTGGCGGTCGGAACCAAGGTCTGGGGTGGCGGTCGGAACCAATGTCCGAGGTGGCGGTCGGAACCAAGGTCCGGGGTGGCGGTCGGAACCAAGGTCCGGGGTGGCGGTCGGAACCAAGGTCCGGGGTGGCGGTCGGAACCAATGTCCGGGGTGGCGGTCGGAACCAATGTCCGAGGTGGCGGTCGGAACCAAGGTCCGGGGTGGCGGTCGGAACCAAGGTCCGGGGTGGCGGTCGGAACCAAGGTCCAGCGTGGCGGTCGGAACCAAAGTCCGGTGTGGCGGTCGGAACCAGGTTCCATGGTGGCGGTCGGAACCAAAGTCCGGGGTGGCGGTCGGAACCACGCTCCGGGGTGACGGTCGGAAGCAAGGTCCGGGGTGGCGGTCGGAACCAAAGTCCGTTGTGGCGGTCGGAACCAGGTTCCATGGTGGCGGTCGGAACCAAAGTCCGGGGTGGCGGTCGGAACCACGGTCCGGGGTGACGGTCGGAACCAGTGTCCGGGGTGGCGGTCGGAACCAAGTTCCGTGGTGGCGGTCGGAACCAATGTCCGGGGTGGCGGTCGGAACAAAGGTCCGGGGTGGCGGTCGGAACCAAGGTCCGGGGTGGCGGTCGGAACCAACGTCCGGGGTGGCGGTCAGAACCAAGGTCCGGGGTGGCAGTCGGAACCAAGGTCCGGCGTGGCGGTCGGAACGAAGGTCCGTGGTGGCGGTCGGAACCAACGTCCGGGGTGGCGGTTGGAACCAAGGACCGGGGTGGCGGTCGGAACCACGTTCCGGGGTGGCGGTCGGATCCAATGTCCAGGGTGGCGATCGGAACCAAGGTCCGGGGTGGCGGTAGGAACCAAGGTCCGGGGTGGCGGTCGGAACCAAGGTCCGGGGTGGCGGTCGGAACCAAGGTCCGGGGTGGCGGACAGAACCAAGGTCCGGGGGGGCGTTCGGAACCAAGGTCCGGGGTGGCGGTCGGAAACAATGTCAGGTGTGGCGTTCGAACCACCTTCCGGTGAGGCGGTCGGAACCAAGGTCCGGGGTGACAGTCAGAACTAAGGTCCAACGTGGCGGTCGGAACCTGGGTCCGGTGTGGCGATCGGAACAAATCCGGGGTGGCGGTCGGAACCAAGGTCCGGGGTGGAGGTCGGAACGAAGGTCCGGGGGGTGGTCGGAAACAAAGTCCGGGGTGGCAGTCGGATCCCAGGTGCGGCGAGGCAGTCGGAACCAAGGCCCGGGCTGGCAGTCGGAACCAAGGTCCGGGGGGTCGGGCGGAACCATGGTCCGGGGGTGCAGTCGGAAGCAAGGTCCGGTCTCGCGTTCGGAACCAAGGTCCGGGGTGGCGGTCGGAACCAAGGTCTGGGTTGGCGGTCGGAACCAAGGTCCGAGGTGGCGGTCGGAACCAAGGTTCGGGGTGGTGGTCGGAACCAAGGTCCGGGGTGGCGGTCGGAACCAAGGTCCAGGGTGGCGTTCGGAACCAAGGTCCGGGGGGTCGGGCGGAACAATGGTCCGGGGGTGCAGTCGGAACCAAGGTCTGGGCTCGCGTTCGGAACCAAGGTCCGGGGTGGCGGTCGGAACCAAGGTCTGGGTTGGCGGTCGGAACCAAGGTCCGAGGTGGCGGTCGGAACCAAGGTCCGGGGTGGTGGTCGGAACCAAGGTCCGGGGTGGTGGTCGGAACCAAGGTCCGGGGTGGCGGTCGGAACCAAGGTCCAGGGTGGCGTTCGGAACCAAGTTACTGGGTGGCGGCCGGAACCATGGGCCGGGCTGGCGGTCGGAAGTAAGGTCCGGGGTGGCGGTCGGAAGTAAGGTCAGGGGTGGCGGTCGGAAGTAAGGTCCGGGGTGGCGGTCGGAAGTAAGGTCCGGGGTGGCGGTCGGAATCAAGGTCCGGGTTGCCGGTCGGAACCAAGGTCCGGGGTGGTGGTCAGAACCAATGTCCGGGGTGGCGGTCGGAACCAAGGTCCGGGGTGGCGGTCGGAACCAAGGTCCGGGGTGGCGGTCGGAACCAAGGTCTGGGGTGGCGGTCGGAACCAAGGTCCGAGGTGGCGGTCGGAACCAAGGTCCGGGGTGGCGGTCGGAACCAATGTCCGGGGTGGCGGTCGGAACCAATGTCCGAGGTGGCGGTCGGAACCAAGGTCCGGGGTGGCGGTCGGAACCAAGGTCCGGGGTGGCGGTCGGAACCAAGGTCCAGCGTGGCGGTCGGAACCAAAGTCCGGTGTGGCGGTCGGAACCAGGTTCCATGGTGGCGGTCGGAACCAAAGTCCGGGGTGGCGGTCGGAACCACGCTCCGGGGTGACGGTCGGAAGCAAGGTCCGGGGTGGCGGTCGGAACCAAAGTCCGTTGTGGCGGTCGGAACCAGGTTCCATGGTGGCGGTCGGAACCAAAGTCCGGGGTGGCGGTCGGAACCACGGTCCGGGGTGACGGTCGGAACCAATGTCCGGGGTGGCGGTCGGAACCAAGTTCCGTGGTGGCGGTCGGAACCAATGTCCGGGGTGGCGGTCGGAACAAAGGTCCGGGGTGGCGGTCGGAACCAAGGTCCGGGGTGGCGGTCGGAACCAACGTCCGGGGTGGCGGTCAGAACCAAGGTCCGGGGTGGCAGTCGGAACCAAGGTCCGGCGTGGCGGTCGGAACGAAGGTCCGTGGTGGCGGTCGGAACCAACGTCCGGGGTGGCGGTTGGAACCAAGGACCGGGGTGGCGGTCGGAACCACGTTCCGGGGTGGCGGTCGGATCCAATGTCCAGGGTGGCGATCGGAACCAAGGTCCGGGGTGGCGGTAGGAACCAAGGTCCGGGGTGGCGGTCGGAACCAAGGTCCGGGGTGGCGGTCGGAACCAAGGTCCGGGGTGGCGGACGGAACCAAGGTCCGGGGGGGCGTTCGGAACCAAGGTCCGGGGTGGCGGTCGGAAACAATGTCAGGTGTGGCGTTCGAACCACCTTCCGGTGAGGCGGTCGGAACCAAGGTCCGGGGTGACAGTCAGAACTAAGGTCCAACGTGGCGGTCGGAACCTGGGTCCGGTGTGGCGATCGGAACAAATCCGGGGTGGCGGTCGGAACCAAGGTCCGGGGTGGAGGTCGGAACGAAGGTCCGGGGGGTGGTCGGAAACAAAGTCCGGGGTGGCAGTCGGATCCCAGGTGCGGCGAGGCAGTCGGAACCAAGGCCCGGGCTGGCAGTCGGAACCAAGGTCCGGGGGGTCGGGCGGAACCATGGTCCGGGGGTGCAGTCGGAACCAAGGTCCGGTCTCGCGTTCGGAACCAAGGTCCGGGGTGGCGGTCGGAACCAAGGTCTGGGTTGGCGGTCGGAACCAAGGTCCGAGGTGGCGGTCGGAACCAAGGTTCGGGGTGGTGGTCGGAACCAAGGTCCGGGGTGGCGGTCGGAACCAAGGTCCAGGGTGGCGTTCGGAACCAAGGTCCGGGGGGTCGGGCGGAACAATGGTCCGGGGGTGCAGTCGGAACCAAGGTCTGGGCTCGCGTTCGGAACCAAGGTCCGGGGTGGCGGTCGGAACCAAGGTCTGGGTTGGCGGTCGGAACCAAGGTCCGAGGTGGCGGTCGGAACCAAGGTCCGGGGTGGTGGTCGGAACCAAGGTCCGGGGTGGTGGTCGGAACCAAGGTCCGGGGTGGCGGTCGGAACCAAGGTCCAGGGTGGCGTTCGGAACCAAGTTACTGGGTGGCGGCCGGAACCATGGGCCGGGCTGGCGGTCGGAAGTAAGGTCCGGGGTGGCGGTCGGAAGTAAGGTCAGGGGTGGCGGTCGGAAGTAAGGTCCGGGGTGGCGGTCGGAAGTAAGGTCCGGGGTGGCGGTCGGAATCAAGGTCCGGGTTGCCGGTCGGAACCAAGGTCCGGGGTGGTGGTCAGAACCAATGTCCGGGGTGGCGGTCGGAACCAAGGTCCGGGGTGGCGGTCGGAACCAAGGTCCGGGGTGGCGGTCGGAACCAAGGTCTGGGGTGGCGGTCGGAACCAAGGTCCGAGGTGGCGGTCGGAACCAAGGTCCGGGGTGGCGGTCGGAACCAAGGTCCGGGGTGGCGGTCGGAACCAAGGTCCGGGGTGGCGGTCGGAACCAATGTCCGGGGTGGCGGTCGGAACCAATGTCCGAGGTGGCGGTCGGAACCAAGGTCCGGGGTGGCGGTCGGAACCAAGGTCCGGGGTGGCGGTCGGAACCAAGGTCCAGCGTGGCGGTCGGAACCAAAGTCCGGTGTGGCGGTCGGAACCAGGTTCCATGGTGGCGGTCGGAACCAAAGTCCGGGGTGGCGGTCGGAACCACGCTCCGGGGTGACGGTCGGAACCAAGGTCCGGGGTGGCGGTCGGAACCAAAGTCCGGTGTGGCGGTCGGAACCAGGTTCCATGGTGGCGGTCGGAACCAAAGTCCGGGGTGGCGGTCGGAACCACGGTCCGGGGTGACGGTCGGAACCAAGGTCCGGGGTGGCGGTCGGAACCAAGTTCCGTGGTGGTGGTCAGAACCAATGTCCGGGGTGGCGGTCGGAACCAATGTCCGGGGTGGCGGTCGGAACCAAGGTCCGGGGTGGCGGTCGGAACCAAGGTCCGGGGTGGCGGTCGGAACCAAGGTCTGGGCTGGCGGTCGGAACCAATGTCCGAGGTGGCGGTCGGAACCAAGGTCCGGGGTGGCGGTCGGAACCAAGGTCCGGGGTGGCGGTCGGAACCAAGGTCCGGGGTGGCGGTCGGAACCAATGTCCGGGGTGGCGGTCGGAACCAATGTCCGAGGTGGCGGTCGGAACCAAGGTCCGGGGTGGCGGTCGGAACCAAGGTCCGGGGTGGCGGTCGGAACCAAGGTCCAGCGTGGCGGTCGGAACCAAAGTCCGGTGTGGCGGTCGGAACCAGGTTCCATGGTGGCGGTCGGAACCAAAGTCCGGGGTGGCGGTCGGAACCACGCTCCGGGGTGACGGTCGGAAGCAAGGTCCGGGGTGGCGGTCGGAACCAAAGTCCGTTGTGGCGGTCGGAACCAGGTTCCATGGTGGCGGTCGGAACCAAAGTCCGGGGTGGCGGTCGGAACCACGGTCCGGGGTGACGGTCGGAACCAATGTCCGGGGTGGCGGTCGGAACCAAGTTCCGTGGTGGCGGTCGGAACCAATGTCCGGGGTGGCGGTCGGAACAAAGGTCCGGGGTGGCGGTCGGAACCAAGGTCCGGGGTGGCGGTCGGAACCAACGTCCGGGGTGGCGGTCAGAACCAAGGTCCGGGGTGGCAGTCGGAACAAAGGTCCGGCGTGGCGGTCGGAACGAAGGTCCGTGGTGGCGGTCGGAACCAACGTCCGGGGTGGCGGTTGGAACCAAGGACCGGGGTGGCGGTCGGAACCACGTTCCGGGGTGGCGGTCGGATCCAATGTCCAGGGTGGCGATCGGAACCAAGGTCCGGGGTGGCGGTAGGAACCAAGGTCCGGGGTGGCGGTCGGAACCAAGGTCCGGGGTGGCGGTCGGAACCAAGGTCCGGGGTGGCGGACGGAACCAAGGTCCGGGGGGGCGTTCGGAACCAAGGTCCGGGGTGGCGGTCGGAAACAATGTCAGGTGTGGCGTTCGAACCACCTTCCGGTGAGGCGGTCGGAACCAAGGTCCGGGGTGACAGTCAGAACTAAGGTCCAACGTGGCGGTCGGAACCTGGGTCCGGTGTGGCGATCGGAACAAATCCGGGGTGGCGGTCGGAACCAAGGTCCGGGGTAGAGGTCGGAACGAAGGTCCGGGGGGTGGTCGGAAACAAAGTCCGGGGTGGCAGTCGGATCCCAGGTGCGGCGAGGCAGTCGGAACCAAGGCCCGGGCTGGCAGTCGGAACCAAGGTCCGGGGGGTCGGGCGGAACCATGGTCCGGGGGTGCAGTCGGAACCAAGGTCCGGTCTCGCGTTCGGAACCAAGGTCCGGGGTGGCGGTCGGAACCAAGGTCTGGGTTGGCGGTCGGAACCAAGGTCCGAGGTGGCGGTCGGAACCAAGGTTCGGGGTGGTGGTCGGAACCAAGGTCCGGGGTGGCGGTCGGAACCAAGGTCCAGGGTGGCGTTCGGAACCAAGGTCCGGGGGGTCGGGCGGAACAATGGTCCGGGGGTGCAGTCGGAACCAAGGTCTGGGCTCGCGTTCGGAACCAAGGTCCGGGGTGGCGGTCGGAACCAAGGTCTGGGTTGGCGGTCGGAACCAAGGTCCGAGGTGGCGGTCGGAACCAAGGTCCGGGGTGGTGGTCGGAACCAAGGTCCGGTGTGGTGGTCGGAACCAAGGTCCGGGGTGGCGGTCGGAACCAAGGTCCAGGGTGGCGTTCGGAACCAAGTTACTGGGTGGCGGCCGGAACCATGGGCCGGGCTGGCGGTCGGAAGTAAGGTCCGGGGTGGCGGTCGGAAGTAAGGTCAGGGGTGGCGGTCGGAAGTAAGGTCCGGGGTGGCGGTCGGAATCAAGGTCCGGGTTGCCGGTCGGAACCAAGGTCCGGGGTGGTGGTCAAAACCAATGTCCGGGGTGGCGGTCGGAACCAAGGTCCGGGGTGGCGGTCGGAACCAAGGTCCGGGGTGGCGGTCGGAACCAAGGTCTGGGGTGGCGGTCGGAACCAAGGTCCGAGGTGGCGGTCGGAACCAAGGTCCGGGGTGGCGGTCGGAACCAAGGTCCGGGGTGGCGGTCGGAACCAAGGTCCGGGGTGGCGGTCGGAACCAATGTCCGGGGTGGCGGTCGGAACCAATGTCCGAGGTGGCGGTCGGAACCAAGGTCCGGGGTGGCGGTCGGAACCAAGGTCCGGGGTGGCGGTCGGAACCAAGGTCCAGCGTGGCGGTCGGAACCAAAGTCCGGTGTGGCGGTCGGAACCAGGTTCCATGGTGGCGGTCGGAACCAAAGTCCGGGGTGGCGGTCGGAACCACGCTCCGGGGTGACGGTCGGAACCAAGGTCCGGGGTGGCGGTCGGAACCAAAGTCCGGTGTGGCGGTCGGAACCAGGTTCCATGGTGGCGGTCGGAACCAAAGTCCGGGGTGGCGGTCGGAACCACGGTCCGGGGTGACGGTCGGAACCAAGGTCCGGGGTGGCGGTCGGAACCAAGTTCCGTGGTGGCGGTCGGAACCAATGTCCGGGGTGGCGGTCGGAACCAAGGTCCGGGGTGGCGGTCGGAACCAAGGTCCGGGGTGGCGGTCGGAACCAACGTGCGGGGTGGCGGTCAGAACCAAGGTCCGGGGTGGCGGTCGGAACCAAGGTCCGGCGTGGCGGTCGGAACCAAGGTCCGGGGTGGCGGTCGGAACCAACGTCCGGCGTGGCGGTCGGAACCAAGGTCCGGGGTGGCGATCGGAACCAAGGTCCGGGGTGGCGATCGGAACCAAGGTCCGGGGTGGCGGTAGGAACCAAGGTCCGGGGTGGCGGTCGGAACCAAGGTCCGGGGTGGCGGTCGGAACCAAGGTCCGGGGTGGCGGACGGAACCAAGGTCCGGGGGGGCGTTCGGAACCAAGGTCCGGGGTGGCGGTCGGAAACAATGTCAGGTGTGGCGTTCGAACCACCTTCCGGTGAGGCGGTCGGAACCAAGGTCCGGGGTGACAGTCAGAACTAAGGTCCAACGTGGCGGTCGGAACCTGGGTCCGGTGTGGCGATCGGAACAAATCCGGGGTGGCGGTCGGAACCAAGGTCCGGGGTGGAGGTCGGAACGAAGGTCCGGGGGGTGGTCGGAAACAAAGTCCGGGGTGGCAGTCGGATCCAAGGTGCAGCGAGGCAGTCGGAACCAAGGCCCGGGCTGGCAGTCGGAACCAAGGTCCGGGGGGTCGGGCGGAACCATGGTCCGGGGGTGCAGTCGGAACCAAGGTCCGGTCTCGCGTTCGGAACCAAGGTCCGGGGTGGCGGTCGGAACCAAGGTCTGGGTTGGCGGTCGGAACCAAGGTCCGAGGTGGCGGTCGGAACCAAGGTTCGGGGTGGTGGTCGGAACCAAGGTCCGGGGTGGCGGTCGGAACCAAGGTCCAGGGTGGCGTTCGGAACAAAGTTACTGGTTGGCGGCCGGAACCATGGGCCGGGGTGGCGGTCGGAAGTAAGGTCCGGGGAGGCGGTCGGAACCAAGGCCCGGGCTGGCAGTCGGAACCAAGGTCCGGGGGGTCGGGCGGAACCATGGTCCGGGGGTGCAGTCGGAAGCAAGGTCCGGTCTCGCGTTCGGAACCAAGGTCCGGGGTGGCGGTCGGAACCAAGGTCTGGGTTGGCGGTCGGAACCAAGGTCCGAGGTGGCGGTCGGAACCAAGGTTCGGGGTGGTGGTCGGAACCAAGGTCCGGGGTGGCGATCGGAACCAAGGTTCAGGGTGGCGTTCGGAACCAAGTTACTGGGTGCGGCCGGAACCATGGGCCGGGGTGGCGGTCGGAAGTAAGGTCCGGGGTGGCGGTGGGAAGTAAGGTCCGGGGTGGCGGTCGGAAGTAAGGTCCGGGGTGGCGGTCGGAAGTAAGGTCCGGGGTGGCGGTCGGATCCAAGGTCCGGGGTGGCGGTTGGAAGTAAGGTCCGGGGTGGCGGTCGGAATCAAGGTCCGGGGTGGAGGTCGGAACCAAGGTCCGGGGGGGCGGTCGGAACCAAAGTCCGGGGTGGCGGTCGGAACCAAGGTCCGGGGTGGCGGTCGGAACCAAGGTCCGGCGTGGCGGTCGGAACCAAGGTCCGGAGTGGCGGTCGGGACCAAGGTCCGGGGTGGCGGTTGGAACCAAGGACCGGGGTGGCGGTCGGAACCACGTTCCGGGGTGGCGGTCGGATCCAATGTCCAGGGTGGCGGTCGGAACCAAGGTCCGGGGGGGCGGACGGAACCAAGGTCCGGGGTGGCGTTCTGAACCAAGGTCCGGGGTGGCGGTCCGAACCAAGGTCCAGAGTGGCGGTCGGAACCAAGGTCCGGGGTGGCGGTCGGAACAAATGTCCGGGGTGGCGGTCGGAACCAATGTCCGAGGTGGCGGCCGGAACCAAGGTCCGGGGTGGCGGTCGGAACCAAGGTCCGGGGTGGCGGTCGGAACCAAGGTCCGGGGTGGCGTTCGGAACCAAGGTCCGGGGTGGCGGTCGGAAACAATGTCAGGTGTGGTGTTCGAACCACCTTCCGGTGAGGCGGTCGGAACCAAGGTCCGGGGTGACAGAACTAAGGTCCAACGTGGCGGTCGGAAGCAAGGTCCGGGGTGGAGGTCGGAACTAAGGTCCGGGGGGTGGTCGGAAACAAAGTCCGGGGTGGCAGTCGGATCCAAGGTGCGGGGAGGCAGTCGGAACCAAGGCCCGGGCTGGCAGTCGGAACCAAGGTCCGGGGGGTCGGGCGGAACGATGGTCCGGGGGTGCAGTCGGAACCAAGGTCCGGTCTCGCGTTCGGAACCAAGGTCCGGGGTGGCGGTCGGAACCATGGTCTGGGTTGGCGGTCGGAACCAAGGTCCGAGGTGGCGGTCGGAACCAAGGTTCGGGGTGGTGGTCGGAACCAAGGTCCGGGGTGGCGGTCGGAACCAAGGTCCAGGGTGGCGTTCGGAACCAAGTTACTGGGTGGCGGCCGGAACCATGGGCCGGGGTGGCGGTCGGAAGTAAGGTCCGGGGAGGCGGTCGGAACCAAGGCCCGGGCTGGCAGTCGGAACCAAGGTCCGGGGGGTCGGGCGGAACCATGGTCCGGGGGTGCAGTCGGAAACAAGGTCCGGTCTCGCGTACGGAACCAAGGTCCGGGGTGGCGGTCGGAACCAAGGTCTGGGTTGGCGGTCGGAACCAAGGTCCGAGGTGGCGGTCGGAACCAAGGTTCGGGGTGGTGGTCGGAACCAAGGTCCGGGGTGGCGATGGGAACCAAGGTTCAGGGTGGCGTTCGGAACCAAGTTACTGGGTGGCGGCCGGAACCATGGGCCGGGGTGGCGGTCGGAAGTAAGGTCCGGGGTGGCGGTCGGAAGTAAGGTCCGGGGTGGCGGTCGGAAGTAAGGTCCGGGGTGGCGGTCGGAAGTAAGGTCCGGGGTGGCGGTCGGATCCAAGGTCCGGGGTGGCGGTTGGAAGTAAGGTCCGGGGTGGCGGTCGGAATCAAGGTCCGGGGTGGCGGTCGGAACCAAGGTCCGGGGTGGAGGTCGGAACCAAGGTCCGGGGGGGCGGTCGGAACCAAAGTCCGGGGTGGCGGTCGGAACCAAGGTCCGTCGTGGAGGTCGGAACCAAGGTCCGGGGTGGCGGTCGGAACCAAGGTCCGGGGTGGCGGTCGGAACCAAGGTCCGGCGTGGCGGTCGGAACCAAGGTCCGGGGTGGCGGTCGGGACCAAGGTCCGGGGTGGCGGTTGGAACCAAGGACCGGGGTGGCGGTCGGAACCACGTTCCGGGGTGGCGGTCGGATCCAATGTCCAGGGTGGCGGTCGGAATCAAGGTCCGGGGTGGCGGTTGGAACCAAGGTCCGGGGTGGCGGTCGGAACCAAGGTCCGGGGTGGCGGTCGGAACCAAGGTCCGGGGGGGTGGACGGAACCAAGGTCCGGGGTGGCGTTCTGAACCAAGGTCCGGGGTGGCGGTCCGAACCAAGGTCCGGAGTGGCGGTCGGAACCAAGGTCCGGGGTGGCGGTCGGAACCAATGTCCGAGGTGGCGGCCGGAACCAAGGTCCCGGGTGGCGGTCGGAACCAAGGTCCGGGGTGGCGGTCGGAACCAAGGTCCGGGATGGCGTTCGGAACCAAGGTCCGGGGTGGCGGTCAGAAACAATGTCAGGTGTGGCGTTCGAACCACCTTCCGGTGAGGCGGTCGGAACCAAGGTCCGGGGTGACAGTCAGAACTAAGGTCCAACGTGGCGGTCGGAACCAAGGTCCGGGGTGGAGGTCGGAACCAAGGTCCGGGGGGTGGTCGGAAACAAAGTCCAGGGTGGCAGTCGGATCCAAGGTGCGGGGAGGCAGTCGGAACCAAGGCCCGGGCTGGCAGTCGGAACCAAGGTCCGGGGGGTCGGGCGGAACCATATTCCGGGGGTGCAGTCGGAACCAAGGTCCGGTCTCGCGTTCGGAACCAAGGTCCGGGGTGGCGGTCGGAACCAAGGTCTGGGTTGGCGGTCGGAACCAAGGTCCGAGGTGGCGGTCGGAACCAAGGTTCGGGGTGGTGGTCGGAACCAAGGTCCGGGGTGGCGGTCGGAACCAAGGTCCAGGGTGGCGTTCGGAACCAAGTTACTGGGTGGCGGCCGGAACCATGGGCCGGGGTGGCGGTCGGAAGTAAGGTCCGGGGAGGCGGTCGGAACCAAGGCCCGGGCTGGCAGTCGGAACCAAGGTCCGGGGGGTCGGGCGGAACCATGGTCCGGGGGTGCAGTCGGAACCAAGGTCCGGTCTCGCGTTCGGAACCAAGGTCCGGGGTGGCGGTCGGAACCAAGGTCTGGGTTGGCGGTCGGAACCAAGGTCCGAGGTTGCGGTCGGAACCAAGGTTCGGGGTGGTGGTCGGAACCAAGTTACTGGGTGGCGGCCGGAACCATGGGCCGGGGTGGCGGTCGGAAGTAAGGTCCGGGGTGGCGGTCGGAAGTAAGGTCCGGGGTGGCGGTCGGAAGTAAGGTCCGGGGTGGCGGTCGGATCCAAGGTCCGGGGTGGCGGTTGGAAGTAAGGTCCGGGGTGGCGGTCGGAATCAAGGTCCGGGGTGGCGGTCGGAACCAAGGTCCGGGGTGGAGGTCGGAACCAAGGACCGGGGGGGCGGTCGGAACCAAAATCTGGGGTGGCGGTCGTAACCAAGGTCCGGGGTGGCGGTCGGAACCAAGGTCCGGCGTGGCGGTCGGAACCAAGGTCCGGGGTGGCGGTCGGAAACAAGGTCCGGGGTGACGGTTGGAACCAAGGACCGGGGTGGCGGTCGGAACCACATTCCGGGGTGGCGGTCGGATCCAATTTCCAGGGTGGCGGTCGGAATCAAGGTCCGGGGTGGCGGTTGGAACCAAGGTCCGGGGTGGCGGTCGGAACCAAGGTCCGGGGTGGCGGTCGGAACCAAGGTCCGGGGGGGCGGACGGAACCAAGGTCCGGGGTGGCGTTCTGAACCAAGGTCCGGGGTGGCGGTCCGAACCAAGGTCCGGAGTGGCGGTCGGAACCAAGGTCCGGGGTGGCGGTCGGAACAAATGTCCGGGGTGGCGGTCGGAACCAATGTCCGAGGTGGCGGCCGGAACCAAGGTCCGGGGTGGCGGTCGGAACCAAGGTCCAGGGTGGCGGTCGGAATCAAGGTCCGGGGTAGCGGTCGGAACCAAGGTCCGGGGTGGCGGTCGGAACCAAAGTCCGGGGTGGCGGTCGGAACCAAGTTCCGTGGTGGCGGTCGGAACCAAGGTCCGGGGGGGGCGGTCGGGACCAACGTCCGGCGTGGCGGTCGGAACCAAGGTCAGGGGTGGCGGTGGGAACCACGTTCTGGGGTGGCGGTCGGAACCAAGGTCCGGGGTGGCGGTCGGAACCAAGGTCCGGGGTGGCATTCGGAACCAAGTTACGGGGTGGCGGTCGGAACCAAGGGCCGGGGTGGCGCGCGGAATCAAGGTCCGGGGTGGCGGTCGGACCCAAGGTCCGGGGTGGTGGTCGGAACTAAGGTCCGGGTTGGCGGTCGAAACAAAGGTCCCGGGTGGTGGTCGGAACCAAGGTCCGAGGTGGCGGTCGGAACCAAGGTCCGGGGTGGAGGTCGGATCCAAGGTCCGGGGTGGCGGTCGGAAGTAAGGTCCGGGGTTGCGGTCGGACCCAAGGTCCGGGGTGGTGGTCGGAACCAAGGTCCGAGGTGGCGGTCGGAACCAAGGTCCGGGGTGGCGGTCGGAACAAAGGTCCGTGGTCGTGGGCGGAACCATGGTCCGGGGTGGCGGTCGGAAACAAGGTCCGGGGTGGCGGTCGGAAGTAAGGTCCGGGGTGGCGGTCGGAACCAAGGTCCGGGGTGGTGGTCGGAACCAAGGTCCGAGGTGGTGGTCGGAACCAAGGTCCGGGGTGGCGGTCGGATCCAAGGTCCGGGGTGGCGGTTGGAACCAAGGTCCAAGGTGGCGGTCGGAACCAAGGTCCGGGGTGGCGGTCGGATCCAAGGTCCAGGGTGGCGGTTGGAAACAAGGACCGGGGTGGCGCTCGGAACCACGTTCCGGGGTGGCGGTCGGAACCAAGGTCCGGGGTGGCGGTCGGAACCAAGGTCCGGGGGGGCGGACGGATCCAAGGTCCGGGGTGGCGTTCTGAACCAAGGTCCGGGGTGGCGGTCGGAACCAAGGTCCGGGGTGGCGGTCGGAACCAATGTCCGGGGTGGCGGTCGGAACCAATGTCCGAGGTGGCGGTCGGAACCAAGGTCCGGGGTGGCGGTCGGAACCAAGTTCCGGGGTGGTGGTCGGAACCAAGTTCCGGGGTGGCGGTCGGAACCAAGGTCCGGGGTGGTGGTCGGATCCAATGTCCGGGGTGGCGGTCGGAACCAATGTCCGAGGTGGCGGTCGGAACCAAGGTCCGGGGTGGCGGTCGGAACCAAGGTCCGGGGTGGCGGTCGGAAACAATGTCAGGTGTGGCGTTCGAACCACCTTCCGGTGAGGCGGTCGGAACCAAGGTCCGGGGTGACAGTCAGAACTAAGGTCCAACGTGGCGGTCGGAACCTGGGTCCGGTGTGGCGATCGGAACTAATCCGGGGTGGCGGTCGGAACCAAGGTCCGGGGTGGAGGTCGGAACGAAGGTCCGGGGGGTGGTCGGAAACAAAGTCCGGGGTGGCAGTCGGATCCAAGGTGCGGCGAGGCAGTCGGAACCAAGGCCCGGGCTTGCAGTCGGATCCAATGTCCAGGGTGGCAGTCGGAACCAAGGTCCGGTCTCGCGTTCGGAACCAAGGTCCGGGGTGGCGGTCGGAACCAAGGTCTGGGTTGGCGGTCGGAACCAAGGTCCGAGGTGGCGGTCGGAACCAAGGTTCGGTGTGGTGGTCGGAACCAAGGTCCGGGGTGGCGGTCGGAACCAAGGTGCAGGGTGGCGGTCGGAACCAAGTTACTGGGTGGCGGCCGGAACCATGGGCCGGGGTGGCGGTCGGAAGTAAGGTCCGGGGAGGCGGTTGGAACCAAGGCCCGGGCTGGCAGTCGGAACCAAGGTCCGGGGAGTCGGGCGGAACCATGGTCCGGGGGTGCAGTCGGAAGCAAGGTCCGGTCTCGCGTTCGGAACCAAGGTCCGGGGTGGCGGTCGGAACCAAGGTCTGGGTTGGCGGTCGGAACCAAGGTCCGAGGTGGCGGTCGGAACCAAGGTTCGGGGTGGTGGTCGGAACCAAGGTCCGGGGTGGCGATCGGAACCAAGGTTCAGGGTGGCGTTCGGAACCAAGTTACTGGGTGGCGGCCGGAACCATGGGCCGGGGTGGCGGTCGGAAGTAAGGTCCGGGGTGGCGGTCGGAAGTAAGGTCCGGGGTGGCGGTCGGAAGTAAGGTCCGGGGTGGCGGTCGAATCCAAGGTCCGGGGTGGCGGTTGGAAGTAAGGTCCGGGGTGGCGGTCGGAATCAAGGTCCGGGGTGGCGGTCGGAACCAAGGTCCGGGGTGGAGGTCGGAACCAAGGTCCGGGGGACGGTCGGAACCAAAGTCCGGGGTGGCGGTCGGAACCAAGGTCCGGGGTGGTGGTCGGAACCAAGGTCCGGCGTGGCGGTCGGAACCAAGGTCCGGGTTGGCGGTTGGGACCAAGGTCCGGGGTGGCGGTTGGAACCAAGGACCGGGGTGGCGGTCGGAACCACGTTCCGGGGTGGCGGTCGGAACCAAGGTTCAGGGTGGCGTTCGGAACCAAGTTACTGGGTGGCCGCCGGAACCATGGGCCGGGGTGGCGGTCGGAAGTAAGGTCCGGGGTGGCGGTCGGAAGTAAGGTCCGGGGTGGCGGTCGGAAGTAAGGTCCGGGGTGGCGGTCGGAAGTAAGGTCCGGGGTGGCGGTCGGATCCAAGGTCCGTGGTGGCGGTCGGAACCAAGGTCCGGGGGGGGCGGTCGGGACCAACGTCCGGCGTGGCGGTCGGAACCAAGGTCAGGGGTGGCGGTGGGAACCACGTTCTGGGGTGGCGGTCGGAACCAAGGTCCGGGGTGGCGGTCGGAACGAAGGGCCGGGGTGGCGCACGGAATCAAGGTCCGGGGTGGCGGTCGGACCCAAGGTCCGGGGTGGTGGTCGGAACTAAGGTCCGGGTTGGCGGTCGAAACAAAGGTCCCGGGTCGTGGGCGGAACCATGGTCCGGGGTGGCGGTCGGAAACAAGGTCCGGGGTGGCGGTCGGAAGTAAGGTCCGGGGTGGCGGTCGGAACCAATGTCCGGGGTGGCGGTCGGAACCAATGTCCGAGGTGGCGGTCGGAACCAAGGTCCGGGGTGGCGGTCGGAACCAAGTTCCGGGGTGGTGGTCGGAACCAAGTTCCGGGGTGGCGGTTGGAACCAAGGTCCGGGGTGGTGGTCGGATCCAATGTCCGGGGTGGCGGTCGGAACCAATGTCCGAGGTGGCGGTCGGAACCAAGGTCCGGGGTGGCGGTCGGAACCAAGGTCCGGGGTGGCGGTCGGAAGTAAGGTCCGGGGTGGCGGTCGGACCCAAGGTCCGGGGTGGTGGTCGGAACCAAGGTCCGAGGTGGCGGTCGGAACCAAGGTCCGGGGTGGCGGTCGGAACAAAGGTCCGGGGTCGTGGGCGGAACCATGGTCCGGGGTGGCGGTCGGAAACAAGGTCCGGGGTGGCGGTCGGAAGTAAGGTCCGGGGTGGCGGTCGGAACCAAGGTCCGGGGTGGTGGTCGGAACCAAGGTCCGAGGTGGCGGTCGGAACCAAGGTCCGGGGTGGCGGTCGGATCCAAGGTCCGGGGTGGCGGTTGGAACCAAGGTCCAAGGTGGCGGTCAGAACCAAGGTCCGGGGTGGCGGTCGGATCCAAGGTCCAGGGTGGCGGTTGGAACCAAGGACCGGGGTGGCGCTCGGAACCACGTTCCGGGGTGGCGGTCGGAACCAAGGTCCGGGGTGGCGGTCGGAACCAAGGTCCGGGGGGGTGGACGGATCCAAGGTCCGGGGTGGCGTTCTGAACCAAGGTCCGGGGTGGCGGTCGGAACCAAGGTCCGGGGTGGCGGTCGGAACCAATGTCCGGGGTGGCGGTCGGAACCAATGTCCGAGGTGGCGGTCGGAACCAAGGTCCGGGGTGGCGGTCGGAACCAAGTTCCGGGGTGGTGGTCGGAACCAAGTTCCGGGGTGGCGGTCGGAACCAAGGTCCGGGGTGGTGGTCGGATCCAATGTCCGGGGTGGCGGTCGGAACCAATGTCCGAGGTGGCGGTCGGAACCAAGGTCCGGGGTGGCGGTCGGAACCAAGGTCCGGGGTGGCGGTCGGAACCAAGGTCCGGGGTGGCGGTCGGAACCAATTTCCGGGGTGGCGGTCGGAACCAAGGTCCGGAGTGGCGGTCGGAACCAACGTCAGGGGTGGCGGTCGGAACCAAGGTCCGTGGGGGCGTTCGGAACCAAGGTCCGGGGTGGCGGTCGGAAACAATGTCAGGTTTGGCGTTCGAACCACCTTCCGTTGAGGCAGTCGGAACCAAGGTCCGGGGTGACAGTCAGAACTAAGGTCCAAGGTGGCGGTCGGAACCTGGGTCCGGTGTGGCGATCGGAACGAATCCGGGGTGGCGGTCGGAACAAAGGTCCGGGGTGGAGATCGGAACCAAGGTCCAGGGGAGCGGTCGGAACCAAAGTCCGGGGTGGCAGTCGGATCCAAGGTGCGGGGAGGCGGTCGGAACCAAGGCCCGGGCTGGCAGTCGGAACCAAGGTCCGGGGGGTCGGGCGGAACCATGGTCCGGGGGTGCAGTCGGAACCAAGGTCCGGGCTCGCGTTCGGAACCAAGGCCCGGGGTGGCGGTCGGAACCAAGGTCTGGGTTGGCGGTCGGAACCAAGGTCCGAGGTGGCGGTCGGAACCAAGGTCCGGGGCGGTGGTCGGAACCAAGGTCCGGGGTGGCGGTGGGAACCAAGGTCCAGGGTGGCGTTCGGAACCAAGTTACTGGGTGACGGCCGGAACCATGGGCCGGGGTGGCGGTCGGAAGTAAGGTCCGGGGTGGCGGTCGGAAGTAAGGTCCGGGGTGGTGGTCGGAAGTAAGGTCCGGGGTGGCGGTCGGAATCAAGGTCCGGGGTGGCAGTCGGAACCAAGGTCCGGGGTGGAGGTCGGAACCAAGGTCCGGGGGGGCGGCCGGAACCAAAGTCCGGGGTGGCGCTCGGAACCACGTTCCGGGGTGGCGGTCGGAACCAAGGTCCGGGGTGGCGGTCGGAACCAAGGTCCGGGGTGGCGGTCGGATCCAAGGTCCAGGGTGGCGGTTGGAACCAAGGACCGGGGTGGCGCTCGGAACCACGTTCCGGGTTGGCGGTCGGAACCAAGGTCCGGGGTGGCGGTCGGAAACAAGGTCCGGGGGGGCGGACGGATCCAAGGTCCGGGGTGGCGTTCTGAACCAAGGTCCGGGGTGGCGGTCGGAACCAAGGTCCGGGGTCGCAGTCGGAACCAATGTCCGGGGTGGCGGTCGGAACCAATGTCCGAGGTGGCGGTCGGAACCAAGGTCCGGGGTGGCGGTCGGAACCAAGTTCCGGGGTGGTGGTCGGAACCAATGTCCGGGGTGGCGGTCGGAACCAAGGTCCGGGGTGGTGGTCGGATCCAATGTCCGGGGTGGCGGTCGGAACCAATGTCCGAGGTGGCGGTCGGAACCAAGGTCCGGGGTGGCGGTCGGAACCAAGGTCCGGGGTGGCGGTCGGAACCAAGGTCCGGGGTGGCGGTCGGAACCAATTTCCGTGGTGGCGGTCGGAACCAAGGTCCGGAGTGGCGGTCGGAACCAACGTCAGGGGTGGCGGTCGGAACGAAGGTCCGGGGGGGCGTTCGGAACCAAGGTCCGGGGTGGCGGTCGGAAACAATGTCAGGTTTGGCGTTCGAACCACCTTCCGTTGAGGCAGTCGGAACCAAGGTCCGGGGTGACAGTCAGAACTAAGGTCCAAGGTGGCGGTCGGAACCTGGGTCCGGGGTGGCGATCGGAACGAATCCGGGGTGGCGGTCGGAACAAAGGTCCGGGGTGGAGATCGGAACCAAGGTCCAGGGGGGCGGTCGGAACCAAAGTCCGGGGTGGCAGTCGGATCCAAGGTGCGGGGAGGCGGTCGGAACCAAGGCCCGGGCTGGCAGTCGGAACCAAGGTCCGGGGGGTCGGGCGGAACCATGGTCCGGGGTGGCGGTTGGAACCAAGGACCGGGGTGGCGGTCGGAACCACGTTCCGGGGTGGCGGTCGGAACCAAGGTCTGGGTTGGCGGTCGGAACCAAGGTCCGAGGTGGCGGTCGGAACCAAGGTCCGGGGCGGTGGTCAGAACCAAGGTCCGGGGTGGCGGTCGGAACCAAGGTCCAGGGTGGCGTTCGGAACCAAGTTACTGGGTGGCGGCCGGAACCATGGGCCGGGGTGGCGGTCGGAAGTAAGGACCGGGGTGGCGGTCGGAAGTAAGGTCCGGGGTGGCGGTCGGAAGTAAGGTCCGGGGTGGCGGTCGGAATCAAGGTCCGGGGTGGCAGTCGGAACCAAGGTCCGGGGTGGAGGTCGGAACGAATGTCCGGGGGGGCGGTCGGAACCAAAGTCCGGGGTGGCGGTCGGAACCAAGGTCCGGGGTGGCGGTCGGAACCAAGGTCCGGCGTGGCGGTCGGAACCAAGGTCCGGGGTGGCGGTCGGAACCAAGGTCTGGGTTGGCGGTCGGAACCAAGGTCCGAGGTTGCGGTCGGAACCAAGGTTCGGGGTGGTGGTCGGAACAAAGGTCCGGGGTGGCGGTCGGAACCAAGGTTCAGGGTGGCGTTCGGAACCAAGTTACTGGGTGGCGGCCGGAACCATGGGCCGGGGTGGCGGTCGGAAGTAAGGTCCGGGGTGGCGGTCGGAAGTAAGGTCCGGGGTGGCGGTCGGAAGTAAGGTCCGGGGTGGCGGTCGGATCCAAGGTCCGGGGTGGCGGTTGGAAGTAAGGTCCGGGGTGGCGGTCGGAATCAAGGTCCGGGGTGGCGGTCGGAACCAAGGTCCGGGGTGGAGGTCGGAACCAAGGACCGGGGGGGCGGTCGGAACCAAAATCCGGGGTGGCGGTCGGAACCAAGGTCCGGGGTGGCGGTCGGAACCAAGGTCCGGCGTGGCGGTCGGAACCAAGGTCCGGGGTGGCGGTCGGAAACAAGGTCCGGGGTGACGGTTGGAACCAAGGACCGGGGTGGCGGTCGGAACCACATTCCGGGGTGGCGGTCGGATCCAATTTCCAGGGTGGCGGTCGGAATCAAGGTCCGGGGTGGCGGTTGGAACCAAGGTCCGGGGTGGCGGTCGGAACCAAGGTCCGGGGTGGCGGTCGGAACCAAGGTCCGGGGGGGCGGACGGAACCAAGGTCCGGGGTGGCGTTCTGAACCAAGGTCCGGGGTGGCGGTCCGAACCAAGGTCCGGAGTGGCGGTCGGAACCAAGGTCCGGGGTGGCGGTCGGAACAAATGTCCGGGGTGGCGGTCGGAACCAATGTCCGAGGTGGCGGCCGGAACCAAGGTCCGGGGTGGCGGTCGGAACCAAGGTCCAGGGTGGCGGTCGGAATCAAGGTCCGGGGTAGCGGTCGGAACCAAGGTCCGGGGTGGCGGTCGGAACCAAAGTCCGGGGTGGCGGTCGGAACCAAGTTCCGTGGTGGCGGTCGGAACCAAGGTCCGGGGGGGGCGGTCGGGACCAACGTCCGGCGTGGCGGTCGGAACCAAGGTCAGGGGTGGCGGTGGGAACCACGTTCTGGGGTGGCGGTCGGAACCAAGGTCCGGGGTGGCGGTCGGAACCAAGGTCCGGGGTGGCATTCGGAACCAAGTTACGGGGTGGCGGTCGGAACCAAGGGCCGGGGTGGCGCGCGGAATCAAGGTCCGGGGTGGCGGTCGGACCCAAGGTCCGGGGTGGTGGTCGGAACTAAGGTCCGGGTTGGCGGTCGAAACAAAGGTCCCGGGTGGTGGTCGGAACCAAGGTCCGAGGTGGCAGTCGGAACCAAGGTCCGGGGTGGAGGTCGGATCCAAGGTCCGGGGTGGCGGTCGGAAGTAAGGTCCGGGGTTGCGGTCGGACCCAAGGTCCGGGGTGGTGGTCGGAACCAAGGTCCGAGGTGGCGGTCGGAACCAAGGTCCGGGGTGGCGGTCGGAACAAAGGTCCGGGGTCGTGGGCGGAACCATGGTCCGGGGTGGCGGTCGGAAACAAGGTCCGGGGTGGCGGTCGGAAGTAAGGTCCGGGGTGGCGGTCGGAACCAAGGTCCGGGGTGGTGGTCGGAACCAAGGTCCGAGGTGGCGGTCGGAACCAAGGTCCGGGGTGGCTGTCGGATCCAAGGTCCGGGGTGGCGGTTGGAACCAAGGTCCAAGGTGGCGTTCGGAACCAAGGTCCGGGGTGGCGGTCGGATCCAAGGTCCAGGGTGGCGGTTGGAAACAAGGACCGGGGTGGCGCTCGGAACCACGTTCCGGGGTGGCGGTCGGAACCAAGGTCCGGGGTGGCGGTCGGAACCAAGGTCCGGGGGGGCGGACGGATCCAAGGTCCGGGGTGGCGTTCTGAACCAAGGTCCGGGGTGGCGGTCGGAACCAAGGTCCGGGGTGGCGGTCGGAACCAATGTCCGGGGTGGCGGTCGGAACCAATGTCCGAGGTGGCGGTCGGAACCAAGGTCCGGGGTGGCGGTCGGAACCAAGTTCCGGGGTGGTGGTCGGAACCAAGTTCCGGGGTGGCGGTCGGAACCAAGGTCCGGGGTGGCAGTCGGATCCAAGGTGCGGCGAGGCAGTCGGAACCAAGGCCCGGGCTTGCAGTCGGATCCAATGTCCAGGGTGGCAGTCGGAACCAAGGTCCGGTCTCGCGTTCGGAACCAAGGTCCGGGGTGGCGGTCGGAACCAAGGTCTGGGTTGGCGGTCGGAACCAAGGTCCGAGGTGGCGGTCGGAACCAAGGTTCGGTGTGGTGGTCGGAACCAAGGTCCGGGGTGGCGGTCGGAACCAAGGTGCAGGGTGGCGGTCGGAACCAAGTTACTGGGTGGCGGCCGGAACCATGGGCCGGGGTGGCGGTCGGAAGTAAGGTCCGGGGAGGCGGTTGGAACCAAGGCCCGGGCTGGCAGTCGGAACCAAGGTCCGGGGAGTCGGGCGGAACCATGGTCCGGGGGTGCAGTCGGAAGCAAGGTCCGGTCTCGCGTTCGGAACCAAGGTCCGGGGTGGCGGTCGGAACCAAGGTCTGGGTTGGCGGTCGGAACCAAGGTCCGAGGTGGCGGTCGGAACCAAGGTTCGGGGTGGTGGTCGGAACCAAGGTCCGGGGTGGCGATCGGAACCAAGGTTCAGGGTGGCGTTCGGAACCAAGTTACTGGGTGGCGGCCGGAACCATGGGCCGGGGTGGCGGTCGGAAGTAAGGTCCGGGGTGGCGGTCGGAAGTAAGGTCCGGGGTGGCGGTCGGAAGTAAGGTCCGGGGTGGCGGTCGGATCCAAGGTCCGGGGTGGCGGTTGGAAGTAAGGTCCGGGGTGGCGGTCGGAATCAAGGTCCGGGGTGGCGGTCGGAACCAAGGTCCGGGGTGGAGGTCGGAACCAAGGTCCGGGGGGGCGGTCGGAACCAAAGTCCGGGGTGGCGGTCGGAACCAAGGTCCGGGGTGGCGGTCGGAACCAAGGTCCGGCGTGGCGGTCGGAACCAAGGTCCGGGTTGGCGGTTGGGACCAAGGTCCGGGGTGGCGGTTGGAACCAAGGACCGGGGTGGCGGTCGGAACCACGTTCCGGGGTGGCGGTCGGAACCAAGGTTCAGGGTGGCGTTCGGAACCAAGTTACTGGGTGGCGGCCGGAACCATGGGCCGGGGTGGCGGTCGGAAGTAAGGTCCGGGGTGGCGGTCGGAAGTAAGGTCCGGGGTGGCGGTCGGAAGTAAGGTCCGGGGTGGCGGTCGGAAGTAAGGTCCGGGGTGGCGGTCGGATCCAAGGTCCGTGGTGGCGGTCGGAACCAAGGTCCGGGGGGGGCGGTCGGGACCAACGTCCGGCGTGGCGGTCGGAACCAAGGTCAGGGGTGGCGGTGGGAACCACGTTCTGGGGTGGCGGTCGGAACCAAGGTCCGGGGTGGCGGTCGGAACCAAGGTCCGGGGTGGCATTCGGAACCAAGTTACGGGGTGGCGGTCGGAACGAAGGGCCGGGGTGGCGCACGGAATCAAGGTCCGGGGTGGCGGTCGGACCCAAGGTCCGGGGTGGTGGTCGGAACTAAGGTCCGGGTTGGCGGTCGAAACAAAGGTCCCGGGTCGTGGGCGGAACCATGGTCCGGGGTGGCGGTCGGAAACAAGGTCCGGGGTGGCGGTCGGAAGTAAGGTCCGGGGTGGCGGTCGGAACCAATGTCCGGGGTGGCGGTCGGAACCAATGTCCGAGGTGGCGGTCGGAACCAAGGTCCGGGGTGGCGGTCGGAACCAAGTTCCGGGGTGGTGGTCGGAACCAAGTTCCGGGGTGGCGGTCGGAACCAAGGTCCGGGGTGGTGGTCGGATCCAATGTCCGGGGTGGCGGTCGGAACCAATGTCCGAGGTGGCGGTCGGAACCAAGGTCCGGGGTGGCGGTCGGAACCAAGGTCCGGGGTGGCGGTCGGAAGTAAGGTCCGGGGTGGCGGTCGGACCCAAGGTCCGGGGTGGTGGTCGGAACCAAGGTCCGAGGTGGCGGTCGGAACCAAGGTCCGGGGTGGCGGTCGGAACAAAGGTCCGGGGTCGTGGGCGGAACCATGGTCCGGGGTGGCGGTCGGAAACAAGGTCCGGGGTGGCGGTCGGAAGTAAGGTCCGGGGTGGCGGTCGGAACCAAGGTCCGGGGTGGTGGTCGGAACCAAGGTCCGAGGTGGCGGTCGGAACCAAGGTCCGGGGTGGCGGTCGGATCCAAGGTCCGGGGTGGCGGTTGGAACCAAGGTCCAAGGTGGCGGTCAGAACCAAGGTCCGGGGTGGCGGTCGGATCCAAGGTCCAGGGTGGCGGTTGGAACCAAGGACCGGGGTGGCGCTCGGAACCACGTTCCGGGGTGGCGGTCGGAACCAAGGTCCGGGGAGGCGGTCGGAACCAAGGTCCGGGGGGGTGGACGGATCCAAGGTCCGGGGTGGCGTTCTGAACCAAGGTCCGGGGTGGCGGTCGGAACCAAGGTCCGGGGTGGCGGTCGGAACAAATGTCCGGGGTGGCGGTCGGAACCAATGTCCGAGGTGGCGGTCGGAACCAAGGTCCGGGGTGGCGGTCGGAACCAAGTTCCGGGGTGGTGGTCGGAACCAAGTTCCGGGGTGGCGGTCGGAACCAAGGTCCGGGGTGGTGGTCGGATCCAATGTCCGGGGTGGCGGTCGGAACCAATGTCCGAGGTGGCGGTCGGAACCAAGGTCCGGGGTGGCGGTCGGAACCAAGGTCCGGGGTGGCGGTCGGAACCAAGGTCCGGGGTGGCGGTCGGAATCAATTTCCGGGGTGGCGGTCGGAACCAAGGTCCGGAGTGGCGGTCGGAACCAACGTCAGGGGTGGCGGTCGGAACCAAGGTCCGTGGGGGCGTTCGGAACCAAGGTCCGGGGTGGCGGTCGGAAACAATGTCAGGTTTGGCGTTCGAACCACCTTCCGTTGAGGCAGTCGGAACCAAGGTCCGGGGTGACAGTCAGAACTAAGGTCCAAGGTGGCGGTCGGAACCTGGGTCCGGGGTGGCGATCGGAACGAATCCGGGGTGGCGGTCGGAACAAAGGTCCGGGGTGGAGATCGGAACCAAGGTCCAGGGGGGCGGTCGGAACCAAAGTCCGGGGTGGCAGTCGGATCCAAGGTGCGGGGAGGCGGTCGGAACCAAGGCCCGGGCTGGCAGTCGGAACCAAGGTCCGGGGGGTCGGGCGGAACCATGGTCCGGGGGTGCAGTCGGAACCAAGGTCCGGGCTCGCGTTCGGAACCAAGGCCCGGGGTGGCGGTCGGAACCAAGGTCTGGGTTGGCGGTCGGAAACAAGGTCCGAGGTGGCGGTCGGAACCAAGGTCCGGGGCGGTGGTCGGAACCAAGGTCCGGGGTGGCGGTGGGAACCAAGGTCCAGGGTGGCGTTCGGAACCAAGTTACTGGGTGGCGGCCGGAACCATGGGCCGGGGTGGCGGTCGGAAGTAAGGTCCGGGGTGGCGGTCGGAAGTAAGGTCCGGGGTGGTGGTCGGAAGTAAGGTCCGGGGTGGCAATCGGAATCAAGGTCCGGGGTGGCAGTCGGAACCAAGGTCCGGGGTGGAGGTCGGAACCAAGGTCCGGGGGGGCGGCCGGAACCAAAGTCCGGGGTGGCGCTCGGAACCACGTTCCGGGGTGGCGGTCGGAACCAAGGTCCGGGGTGGTGGTCGGAACCAAGGTCCGGGGTGGCGGTCGGATCCAAGGTCCAGGGTGGCGGTTGGAACCAAGGACCGGGGTGGCGCTCGGAACCACGTTCCGGGTTGGCGGTCGGAACCAAGGTCCGGGGTGGCGGTCGGAAACAAGGTCCGGGGGGGCGGACGGATCCAAGGTCCGGGGTGGCGTTCTGAACCAAGGTCCGGGGTGGCGGTCGGAACCAAGGTCCGGGGTGGCGGTCGGAACCAATGTCCGGGGTGGCGGTCGGAACCAATGTCCGAGGTGGCGGTCGGAACCAAGGTCCGGGGTGGCGGTCGGAACCAAGTTCCGGGGTGGTGGTCGGAACCAATGTCCGGGGTGGCGGTCGGAACCAAGGTCCGGGGTGGTGGTCGGATCCAATGTCCGGGGTGGCGGTCGGAACCAATGTCCGAGGTGGCGGTCGGAACCAAGGTCCGGGGTGGCGGTCGGAACCAAGGTCCGGGGTGGCGGTCGGAACCAAGGTCCGGGGTGGCGGTCGGAACCAATTTCCGTGGTGGCGGTCGGAACCAAGGTCCGGAGTGGCGGTCGGAACCAACGTCAGGGGTGGCGGTCGGAACGAAGGTCCGGGGGGGCGTTCGGAACCAAGGTCCGGGGTGGCGGTCGGAAACAATGTCAGGTTTGGCGTTCGAACCACCTTCCGTTGAGGCAGTCGGAACCAAGGTCCGGGGTGACAGTCAGAACTAAGGTCCAAGGTGGCGGTCGGAACCTGGGTCCGGGGTGGCGATCGGAACGAATCCGGGGTGGCGGTCGGAACAAAGGTCCGGGGTGGAGATCGGAACCAAGGTCCAGGGGGGCGGTCGGAACCAAAGTCCGGGGTGGCAGTCGGATCCAAGGTGCGGGGAGGCGGTCGGAACCAAGGCCCGGGCTGGCAGTCGGAACCAAGGTCCGGGGGGTCGGGCGGAACCATGGTCCGGGGTGGCAGTTGGAACCAAGGACCGGGGTGGCGGTCGGAACCACGTTCCGGGGTGGCGGTCGGAACCAAGGTCTGGGTTGGCGGTCGGAAACAAGGTCCGAGGTGGCGGTCGGAACCAAGGTCCGGGGCGGTGGTCAGAACCAAGGTCCGGGGTGGCGGTCGGAACCAAGGTCCAGGGTGGCGTTCGGAACCAAGTTACTGGGTGGCGGCCGGAACCATGGGCCGGGGTGGCGGTCGGAAGTAAGGACCGGGGTGGCGGTCGGAAGTAAGGTCCGGGGTGGCGGTCGGAAGTAAGGTCCGGGGTGGCGGTCGGAATCAAGGTCCGGGGTGGCAGTCGGAACCAAGGTCCGGGGTGGAGGTCGGAACGAATGTCCGGGGGGGCGGTCGGAACCAAAGTCCGGGGTGGCGTTCGGAACCAAGGTCCGGGGTGGCGGTCGGAACCAAGGTCCGGCGTGGCGGTCGGAACCAAGGTCCGAGGTGGCGGTCGGAACCAAGGTCCGGGGTGGCGGTTGGAACCAAGGACCGGGGTGGCGGTCGGAACCACGTTCCGGGGTGGCGGTCGGATCCAACGTCCAGGGTGGCGGTCGGAATTAAGGTCCGGGGTGGCGGTTGGAACCAAGGTCCGGGGTGGCGGTCGGAACCAAGGTCGGGGGTGGCGGTCGGAACCAAGGTCCGGGGGGGCGGACGGAACCAAGGTCCGGGGTGGCGTTCTGAACCAAGGTCCGGGGTGGCGGTCCGAACCAAGGTCCGGAGTGGCGGTCGGAACCAAGGTCCGGGTGGCGGTCAGAACAAATGTCCGGGGTGGCGGTCGGAACCAATGTCCGAGGTGGGGGTCGGAACCAAGGTCCGGGGTGGCGGCCGGAACCAAGGTCCGGGGTGGCGGTCGGAACCAAGGTCCGGGGTGGCGGTCGGAACCAAGGTCCGGGGTAGCGGTCGGAACCAAGGTCCGGGGAGGCGGTCGGAACCAAAGTCCGGGGTGGCGGTCGGAACCAAGTTCCGTGGTGGCGGTCGGAACTAATGTCCGGGGTCGCGGTCGGGACCAAGGTCCGGCGTGGCGGTCGGATCCAAGGTCAGGGGTGGCGGTGGGAACCACGTTCTGGGGTGGCGGTCGGAACCAAGGTCCGGGGTGGCGGTCGGAACCAAGGTCCGGGGTGGCGTTCGGAACCAAGTTGCGGGGTGGCGGTCGGAACCAAGGGCCGGGGTGGCGCGCGGAATCAAAGTCCGGGGTGGCGGTTGGACCCAAGGTCCGGGGTGGTGGTCGGAACTAAGGTCCGGGTTGGCGGTCGAAACAAAGGTCCCGGGTCGTGGGCGGAACCATGGTCCGGGGTGGCGGTCGGAAACAAGGTCCGGGGTGGCGGTCGGAAGTAAGATCCGGGGTGGCGGTCGGAACCAAGGTCCGGGGTGGTGGTCGGAACCAAGGTCCGAGGTGGCGGTCGGAACCAAGGTCCGGGGTGGCGGTCGGAACAAAGGTCCGGGGTGGCGGTCGGAAGTAAGGTCCGGTGTGGCGGTCGGAACCAAGGTCCGGGGTGGCGGTCGGATCCAAGGTCCAGGGTGGCGGTTGGAACCAAGGACCGGGGTGGCGCTCGGAACCACGTTCCGGGTTGGCGGTCGGAACCAAGGTCCGGGGTGGCGGTCGGAAACAAGGTCCGGGGGGGCGGACGGATCCAAGGTCCGGGGTGGCGTTCTGAACCAAGGTCCGGGGTGGCGGTCGGAACCAAGGTCCGGGGTGGCGGTCGGAACCAATGTCCGGGGTGGCGGTCGGAACCAATGTCCGAGGTGGCGGTCGGAACCAAGGTCCGGGGTGGCGGTCGGAACCAAGTTCCGGGGTGGTGGTCGGAACCAATGTCCGGGGTGGCGGTCGGAACCAAGGTCCGGGGTGGTGGTCGGATCCAATGTCCGGGGTGGCGGTCGGAACCAATGTCCGAGGTGGCGGTCGGAACCAAGGTCCGGGGTGGCGGTCGGAACCAAGGTCCGGGGTGGCGGTCGGAACCAAGGTCCGGGGTGGCGGTCGGAACCAATTTCCGTGGTGGCGGTCGGAACCAAGGTCCGGAGTGGCGGTCGGAACCAACGTCAGGGGTGGCGGTCGGAACGAAGGTCCGGGGGGGCGTTCGGAACCAAGGTCCGGGGTGGCGGTCGGAAACAATGTCAGGTTTGGCGTTCGAACCACCTTCCGTTGAGGCAGTCGGAACCAAGGTCCGGGGTGACAGTCAGAACTAAGGTCCAAGGTGGCGGTCGGAACCTGGGTCCGGGGTGGCGATCGGAACGAATCCGGGGTGGCGGTCGGAACAAAGGTCCGGGGTGGAGATCGGAACCAAGGTCCAGGGGGGCGGTCGGAACCAAAGTCCGGGGTGGCAGTCGGATCCAAGGTGCGGGGAGGCGGTCGGAACCAAGGCCCGGGCTGGCAGTCGGAACCAAGGTCCGGGGGGTCGGGCGGAACCATGGTCCGGGGTGGCAGTTGGAACCAAGGACCGGGGTGGCGGTCGGAACCACGTTCCGGGGTGGCGGTCGGAACCAAGGTCTGGGTTGGCGGTCGGAAACAAGGTCCGAGGTGGCGGTCGGAACCAAGGTCCGGGGCGGTGGTCAGAACCAAGGTCCGGGGTGGCGGTCGGAACCAAGGTCCAGGGTGGCGTTCGGAACCAAGTTACTGGGTGGCGGCCGGAACCATGGGCCGGGGTGGCGGTCGGAAGTAAGGACCGGGGTGGCGGTCGGAAGTAAGGTCCGGGGTGGCGGTCGGAAGTAAGGTCCGGGGTGGCGGTCGGAATCAAGGTCCGGGGTGGCAGTCGGAACCAAGGTCCGGGGTGGAGGTCGGAACGAATGTCCGGGGGGGCGGTCGGAACCAAAGTCCGGGGTGGCGGTCGGAACCAAGGTCCGGGGTGGCGGTCGGAACCAAGGTCCGGCGTGGCGGTCGGAACCAAGGTCCGAGGTGGCGGTCGGAACCAAGGTCCGGGGTGGCGGTTGGAACCAAGGACCGGGGTGGCGGTCGGAACCACGTTCCGGGGTGGCGGTCGGATCCAACGTCCAGGGTGGCGGTCGGAATCAAGGTCCGGGGTGGCGGTTGGAACCAAGGTCCGGGGTGGCGGTCGGAACCAAGGTCGGGGGTGGCGGTCGGAACCAAGGTCCGGGGGGGCGGACGGAACCAAGGTCCGGGGTGGCGTTCTGAACCAAGGTCCGGGGTGGCGGTCCGAACCAAGGTCCGGAGTGGCGGTCGGAACCAAGGTCCGGGTGGCGGTCAGAACAAATGTCCGGGGTGGCGGTCGGAACCAATGTCCGAGGTGGGGGTCGGACCCAAGGTCCGGGGTGGCGGCCGGAACCAAGGTCCGGGGTGGCGGTCGGAACCAAGGTCCGGGGTGGCGGTCGGAACCAAGGTCCGGGGTAGCGGTCGGAACCAAGGTCCGGGGAGGCGGTCGGAACCAAAGTCCGGGGTGGCGGTCGGAACCAAGTTCCGTGGTGGCGGTCGGAACTAATGTCCGGGGTCGCGGTCGGGACCAAGGTCCGGCGTGGCGGTCGGATCCAAGGTCAGGGGTGGCGGTGGGAACCACGTTCTGGGGTGGCGGTCGGAACCAAGGTCCGGGGTGGCGGTCGGAACCAAGGTCCGGGGTGGCGTTCGGAACCAAGTTGCGGGGTGGCGGTCGGAACCAAGGGCCGGGGTGGCGCGCGGAATCAAGGTCCGGGGTGGCGGTTGGACCCAAGGTCCGGGGTGGTGGTCGGAACTAAGGTCCGGGTTGGCGGTCGAAACAAAGGTCCCGGGTCGTGGGCGGAACCATGGTCCGGGGTGGCGGTCGGAAACAAGGTCCGGGGTGGCGGTCGGAAGTAAGATCCGGGGTGGCGGTCGGAACCAAGGTCCGGGGTGGTGGTCGGAACCAAGGTCCGAGGTGGCGGTCGGAACCAAGGTCCGGGGTGGCGGTCGGAACAAAGGTCCGGGGTGGCGGTCGGAAGTAAGGTCCGGTGTGGTGGTCGGAACCAAGGTCCGGGGTGGTGGTCGGAACCAAGGTCCGAGGTGGCGGTCGGAAGTAAGGTCCGGTGTGGCGGTCGGAACCAAGGTCCGGGGTGGTGGTCGGAACCAAGGTCCGAGGTGGCGGTCGGAACCAAGGTCCGGGGTGGCGGTCGGATCCAAGGTCCGGGGTGGCGGTTGGAACCAAGGTCCGAGGTGGCGGTCGGATCCAAGGTCCAGGGTGGCGGTTGGAACCAAGGAGCGGGGTGGCGCTCGGAACCACGTTCCGGGGTGGCGCTCGGAACCACGTTCCGGGGTGGCGGTCGGAACCAAGGTCCGGGGTGGCGGTCGGAACCAAGGTCCGGGGGGGCGGACGGATCCAAGGTCCGGGGTGGCGTTCTGAACCAAGGTCCGGGGTGGCGGTCGGAACCAAGGTCCGGGGTGGCGGTCGGAACCAATGTCCGGGGTTGCGGTCGGAACCAATGTCCGAGGTGGCGGTCGGAACCAAGGTCCGGGGTGGCGCTCGGAACCACGTTCCGGGGTGGCGGTCGGAACCAAGGTCCGGGGTGGCGGTCGGAACCAAGGTCCGGGGTGGCGGTCGGATCCAAGGTCCAGGGTGGCGGTTGGAACCAAGGACCGGGGTGGCGCTCGGAACCACGTTCCGGGTTGGCGGTCGGAACCAAGGTCCGGGGTGGCGGTCGGAAACAAGGTCCGGAGCGGTGGTCAGAACCAAGGTCCGGGGTGGCGGTCGGAACCAAGGTCCAGGGTGGCGTTCGGAACCAAGTTACTGGGTGGCGGCCGGAACCATGGGCCGGGGTGGCGGTCGGAAGTAAGGACCGGGGTGGCGGTCGGAAGTAAGGTCCGGGGTGGCGGTCGGAAGTAAGGTCCGGGGTGGCGGTCGGAATCAAGGTCCGGGGTGGCAGTCGGAACCAAGGTCCGGGGTGGAGGTCGGAACGAATGTCCGGGGGGGCGGTCGGAACCAAAGTCCGGGGTGGCGGTCGGAACCAAGGTCCGGGGTGGCGGTCGGAACCAAGGTCCGGCGTGGCGGTCGGAACCAAGGTCCGAGGTGGCGGTCGGAACCAAGGTCCGGGGTGGCGGTTGGAACCAAGGACCGGGGTGGCGGTCGGAACCACGTTCCGGGGTGGCGGTCGGATCCAAGGGCCGGGGTGGCGCGCGGAAACAAGGTCCGGGGTGGCGGTTGGACCCAAGGTCCGGGGTGGTGGTCGGAACTAAGGTCCGGGTTGGCGGTCGAAACAAAGGTCCCGGGTCGTGGGCGGAACCATGGTCCGGGGTGGCGGTCGGAAACAAGGTCCGGGGTGGCGGTCGGAAGTAAGATCCGGGGTGGCGGTCGGAACCAAGGTCCGGGGTGGTGGTCGGAACCAAGGTCCGAGGTGGCGGTCGGAACCAAGGTCCGGGGTGGCGGTCGGAACAAAGGTCCGGGGTGGCGGTCGGAAGTAAGGTCCGGTGTGGCGGTCGGAACCAAGGTCCGGGGTGGTGGTCGGAACCAAGGTCCGAGGTGGCGGTCGGAAGTAAGGTCCGGTGTGGCGGTCGGAACCAAGGTCCGGGGTGGTGGGCGGAACCAAGGTCCGAGGTGGCGGTAGGAACCAAGGTCCGGGGTGGCGGTCGGATCCAAGGTCCGGGGTGGCGGTTGGAACCAAGGTCCGAGGTGGCGGTCGGATCCAAGGTCCAGGGTGGCGGTCGGAACAAAGGTCCGGGGTGGCGGTCGGAAGTAAGGTCCGGTGTGGTGGTCGGAACCAAGGTCCGGGGTGGTGGTCGGAACCAAGGTCCGAGGTGGCGGTCGGAAGTAAGGTCCGGTGTGGCGGTCGGAACCAAGGTCCGGGGTGGTGGTCGGAACCAAGGTCCGAGGTGGCGGTCGGAACCAAGGTCCGGGGTGGCGGTCGGATCCAAGGTCCGGGGTGGCGGTTGGAACCAAGGTCCGAGGTGGCGGTCGGATCCAAGGTCCAGGGTGGCGGTTGGAACCAAGGAGCGGGGTGGCGCTCGGAACCACGTTCCGGGGTGGCGCTCGGAACCACGTTCCGGGGTGGCGGTCGGAACCAAGGTCCGGGGTGGCGGTCGGAACCAAGGTCCGGGGGGGCGGACGGATCCAAGGTCCGGGGTGGCGTTCTGAACCAAGGTCCGGGGTGGCGGTCGGAACCAAGGTCCGGGGTGGCGGTCGGAACCAATGTCCGGGGTTGCGGTCGGAACCAATGTCCGAGGTGGCGGTCGGAACCAAGGTCCGGGGTGGCGCTCGGAACCACGTTCCGGGGTGGCGGTCGGAACCAAGGTCCGGGGTGGCGGTCGGAACCAAGGTCCGGGGTGGCGGTCGGATCCAAGGTCCAGGGTGGCGGTTGGAACCAAGGACCGGGGTGGCGCTCGGAACCACGTTCCGGGTTGGCGGTCGGAACCAAGGTCCGGGGTGGCGGTCGGAAACAAGGTCCGGAGCGGTGGTCAGAACCAAGGTCCGGGGTGGCGGTCGGAACCAAGGTCCAGGGTGGCGTTCGGAACCAAGTTACTGGGTGGCGGCCGGAACCATGGGCCGGGGTGGCGGTCGGAAGTAAGGACCGGGGTGGCGGTCGGAAGTAAGGTCCGGGGTGGCGGTCGGAAGTAAGGTCCGGGGTGGCGGTCGGAATCAAGGTCCGGGGTGGCAGTCGGAACCAAGGTCCGGGGTGGAGGTCGGAACGAATGTCCGGGGGGGCGGTCGGAACCAAAGTCCGGGGTGGCGGTCGGAACCAAGGTCCGGGGTGGCGGTCGGAACCAAGGTCCGGCGTGGCGGTCGGAACCAAGGTCCGAGGTGGCGGTCGGAACCAAGGTCCGGGGTGGCGGTTGGAACCAAGGACCGGGGTGGCGGTCGGAACCACGTTCCGGGGTGGCGGTCGGATCCAAGGGCCGGGGTGGCGCGCGGAAACAAGGTCCGGGGTGGCGGTTGGACCCAAGGTCCGGGGTGGTGGTCGGAACTAAGGTCCGGGTTGGCGGTCGAAACAAAGGTCCCGGGTCGTGGGCGGAACCATGGTCCGGGGTGGCGGTCGGAAACAAGGTCCGGGGTGGCGGTCGGAAGTAAGATCCGGGGTGGCGGTCGGAACCAAGGTCCGGGGTGGTGGTCGGAACCAAGGTCCGAGGTGGCGGTCGGAACCAAGGTCCGGGGTGGCGGTCGGAACAAAGGTCCGGGGTGGCGGTCGGAAGTAAGGTCCGGTGTGGCGGTCGGAACCAAGGTCCGGGGTGGTGGTCGGAACCAAGGTCCGAGGTGGCGGTCGGAAGTAAGGTCCGGTGTGGCGGTCGGAACCAAGGTCCGGGGTGGTGGGCGGAACCAAGGTCCGAGGTGGCGGTAGGAACCAAGGTCCGGGGTGGCGGTCGGATCCAAGGTCCGGGGTGGCGGTTGGAACCAAGGTCCGAGGTGGCGGTCGGATCCAAGGTCCAGGGTGGCGGTTGGAACCAAGGACCGGGGTGGCGCTCGGAACCACGTTCCGGGGTGGCGGTCGGAACCAAGGTCCGGGGTGGCGGTCGGAACCAAGGTCCGGGGGGGCGGACGGATCCAAGGTCCGGGGTGGCGTTCTGAACCAAGGTCCGGGGTGGCGGTCGGAACCAAGGTCCGGGGTGGCGGTCGGATCCAAGGTCCAGGGTGGCGGTTGGAACCAAGGACCGGGGTGGCGCTCGGAACCACGTTCCGGGTTGGCGGTCGGAACCAAGGTCCGGGGTGGCGGTCGGAAACAAGGTCCGGGGCGGTGGTCAGAACCAAGGTCCGGGGTGGCGGTCGGAACCAAGGTCCAGGGTGGCGTTCGGAACCAAGTTACTGGGTGGCGGCCGGAACCATGGGCCGGGGTGGCGGTCGGAAGTAAGGACCGGGGTGGCGGTCGGAAGTAAGGTCCGGGGTGGCGGTCGGAAGTAAGGTCCGGGGTGGCGGTCGGAACCAAGGTCCGGGGTGGCAGTCGGAACCAAGGTCCGGGGTGGAGGTCGGAACGAATGTCCGGGGGGGCGGTCGGAACCAAAGTCCGGGGTGGCGGTCGGAACCAAGGTCCGGGGTGGCGGTCGGAACCAAGGTCCGGCGTGGCGGTCGGAACCAAGGTCCGAGGTGGCGGTCGGAACCAAGGTCCGGGGTGGCGGTTGGAACCAAGGACCGGGGTGGCGGTCGGAACCACGTTCCGGGGTGGCGGTCGGATCCAACGTCCAGGGTGGCGGTCGGAATCAAGGTCCGGGGTGGCGGTTGGAACCAAGGTCCGGGGTGGCGGTCGGAACCAAGGTCGGGGGTGGCGGTCGGAACCAAGGTGCGGGGGGGCGGACGGAACCAAGGTCCGGGGTGGCGTTCTGAACCAAGGTCCGGGGTGGCGGTCCGAACCAAGGTCCGGAGTGGCGGTCGGAACCAAGGTCCGGGTGGCGGTCAGAACAAATGTCCGGGGTGGCGGTCGGAACCAATGTCCGAGGTGGGGGTCGGAACCAAGGTCCGGGGTGGCGGCCGGAACCAAGGTCCGGGGTGGCGGTCGGAACCAAGGTCCGGGGTGGCGGTCGGAACCAAGGTCCGGGGTAGCGGTCGGAACCAAGGTCCGGGGAGGCGGTCGGAACCAAAGTCCGTGGTGGCGGTCGGAACCAAAGTCCGGGGTGGCGGTCGGAACCAAGTTCCGTGGTGGCGGTCGGAACTAATGTCCGGGGTCGCGGTCGGGACCAAGGTCCGGCGTGGCGGTCGGATCCAAGGTCAGGGGTGGCGGTGGGAACCACGTTCTGGGGTGGCGGTCGGAACCAAGGTCCGGGGTGGCGGTCGGAACCAAGGTCCGGGGTGGCGTTCGGAACCAAGTTGCGGGGTGGCGGTCGGAACCAAGGGCCGGGGTGGCGCGCGGAATCAAGGTCCGGGGTGGCGGTTGGACCCAAGGTCCGGGGTGGTGGTCGGAACTAAGGTCCGGGTTGGCGGTCGAAACAAAGGTCCCGGGTCGTGGGCGGAACCATGGTCCGGGGTGGCGGTCGGAAACAAGGTCCAGGGTGGCGGTCGGAAGTAAGATCCGGGGTGGCGGTCGGAACCAAGGTCCGGGGTGGTGGTCAGAACCAAGGTCCGAGGTGGCGGTCGGAACCAAGGTCCGGGGTGGCGGTCGGAACAAAGGTCCGGGGTGGCGGTCGGAAGTAAGGTCCGGTGTGGCGGTCGGAACCAAGGTCCGGGGTGGTGGTCGGAACCAAGGTCCGAGGTGGCGGTCGGAAGTAAGGTCCGGTGTGGCGGTCGGAACCAAGGTCCGGGGTGGCGGTCGGATCCAAGGTCCGGGGTGGCGTTCGGAAGTAAGGTCCGGTGTGGCGGTCGGAACCAAGGTCCGGGGTGGTGGTCGGAACCAAGGTCCGAGGTGGCGGTCGGAAGTAAGGTCCGGGGTGGCGGTCGGATCCAAGGTCCGGGGTGGCGGTTGGAACCAAGGTCCGAGGTGGCGGTCGGATCCAAGGTCCAGGGTGGCGGTTGGAACCAAGGACCGGGGTGGCGCTCGGAACCACGTTCCGGGGTGGCGGTCGGAACCAAGGTCCGGGGTGGCGGTCGGAACCAAGGTCCGGGGGGGCGGACGGATCCAAGGTCCGGGGTGGCGTTCTGAACCAAGGTCCGGGGTGGCGGTCGGAACCAAGGTCCGGGGTGGCGGTCGGAACCAATGTCCGGGGTTGCGGTCGGAACCAATGTCCGAGGTGGCGGTCGGAACCAAGGTCCGGGGTGGCGCTCGGAACCACGTTCCGGGGTGGCGGTCGGAACCAAGGTCCGGGGTGGCGGTCGGAACCAAGGTCCGGGGTGGCGGTCGGATCCAAGGTCCAGGGTGGCGGTTGGAACCAAGGACCGGGGTGGCGCTCGGAACCACGTTCCGGGTTGGCGGTCGGAACCAAGGTCCGGGGTGGCGGTCGGAAACAAGGTCCGGGGCGGTGGTCAGAACCAAGGTCCGGGGTGGCGGTCGGAACCAAGGTCCAGGGTGGCGTTCGGAACCAAGTTACTGGGTGGCGGCCGGAACCATGGGCCGGGGTGGCGGTCGGAAGTAAGGACCGGGGTGGCGGTCGGAAGTAAGGTCCGGGGTGGCGGTCGGAAGTAAGGTCCGGGGTGGCGGTCGGAATCAAGGTCCGGGGTGGCAGTCGGAACCAAGGTCCGGGGTGGAGGTCGGAACGAATGTCCGGGGGGGCGGTCGGAACCAAAGTCCGGGGTGGCGGTCGGAACCAAGGTCCGGGGTGGCGGTCGGAACCAAGGTCCGGCGTGGCGGTCGGAACCAAGGTCCGAGGTGGCGGTCGGAACCAAGGTCCGGGGTGGCGGTTGGAACCAAGGAGCGGGGTGGCGGTCGGAACCACGTTCCGGGGTGGCGGTCGGATCCAAGGGCCGGGGTGGCGCGCGGAATCAAGGTCCGGGGTGGCGGTTGGACCCAAGGTCCGGGGTGGTGGTCGGAACTAAGGTCCGGGTTGGCGGTCGAAACAAAGGTCCCGGGTCGTGGGCGGAACCATGGTCCGGGGTGGCGGTCGGAAACAAGGTCCGGGGTGGCGGTCGGAAGTAAGATCCGGGGTGGCGGTCGGAACCAAGGTCCGGGGTGGTGGTCGGAACCAAGGTCCGAGGTGGCGGTCGGAACCAAGGTCCGGGGTGGCGGTCGGAACAAAGGTCCGGGGTGGCGGTCGGAAGTAAGGTCCGGTGTGGCGGTCGGAACCAAGGTCCGGGGTGGTGGTCGGAACCAAGGTCCGAGGTGGCGGTCGGAAGTAAGGTCCGGTGTGGCGGTCGGAACCAAGGTCCGGGGTGGTGGTCGGAACCAAGGTCCGAGGTGGCGGTCGGAACCAAGGTCCGGGGTGGCGGTCGGATCCAAGGTCCGGGGTGGCGGTTGGAACCAAGGTCCGAGGTGGCGGTTGGATCCAAGGTCCAGGGTGGCGGTTGGAACCAAGGACCGGGGTGACGCTCGGAACCACGTTCCGGGGTGGCGGTCGGAACCAAGGTCCGGGGTGGCGGTCGGAACCAAGGTCCGGGGGGGCGGACGGATCCAAGGTCCGGGGTGGCGTTCTGAACCAAGGTCCGGGGTGGCGGTCGGAACCAAGGTCCGGGGTGGCGGTCGGAACCAATGTCCGGGGTTGCGGTCGGAACCAATGTCCGAGGTGGCGGTCGGAACCAAGGTCCGGGGTGGCGCTCGGAACCACGTTCCGGGGTGGCGGTCGGAACCAAGGTCCGGGGTGGCGGTCGGAACCAAGGTCCGGGGTGGCGGTCGGATCCAAGGTCCAGGGTGGCGGTTGGAACCAAGGACCGGGGTGGCGCTCGGAACCACGTTCCGGGTTGGCGGTCGGAACCAAGGTCCGGGGTGGCGGTCGGAAACAAGGTCCGGGGCGGTGGTCAGAACCAAGGTCCGGGGTGGCGGTCGGAACCAAGGTCCAGGGTGGCGTTCGGAACCAAGTTACTGGGTGGCGGCCGGAACCATGGGCCGGGGTGGCGGTCGGAAGTAAGGACCGGGGTGGCGGTCGGAAGTAAGGTCCGGGGTGGCGGTCGGAAGTAAGGTCCGGGGTGGCGGTCGGAATCAAGGTCCGGGGTGGCAGTCGGAACCAAGGTCCGGGGTGGAGGTCGGAACGAATGTCCGGGGGGGCGGTCGGAACCAAAGTCCGGGGTGGCGGTCGGAACCAAGGTCCGGGGTGGCGGTCGGAACCAAGGTCCGGCGTGGCGGTCGGAACCAAGGTCCGAGGTGGCGGTCGGAACCAAGGTCCGGGGTGGCGGTTGGAACCAAGGACCGGGGTGGCGGTCGGAACCACGTTCCGGGGTGGCGGTCGGATCCAACGTCCAGGGTGGCGGTCGGAAACAAGGTCCGGGGTGGCGGTCGGAAGTAAGATCCGGGGTGGCGGTCGGAACCAAGGTCCGGGGTGGTGGTCGGAACCAAGGTCCGAGGTGGCGGTCGGAACCAAGGTCCGGGGTGGCGGTCGGAACAAAGGTCCGGGGTGGCGGTCGGAAGTAAGGTCCGGTGTGGCGGTCGGAACCAAGGTCCGGGGTGGTGGTCGGAACCAAGGTCCGAGGTGGCGGTCGGAAGTAAGGTCCGGTGTGGCGGTCGGAACCAAGGTCCGGGGTGGTGGTCGGAACCAAGGTCCGAGGTGGCGGTCGGAACCAAGGTCCGGGGTGGCGGTCGGATCCAAGGTCCGGGGTGGCGGTTGGAACCAAGGTCCGAGGTGGCGGTTGGATCCAAGGTCCAGGGTGGCGGTTGGAACCAAGGACCGGGGTGGCGCTCGGAACCACGTTCCGGGGTGGCGGTCGGAACCAAGGTCCGGGGTGGCGGTCGGAACCAAGGTCCGGGGGGGCGGACGGATCCAAGGTCCGGGGTGGCGTTCTGAACCAAGGTCCGGGGTGGCGGTCGGAACCAAGGTCCGGGGTGGCGGTCGGAACCAATGTCCGGGGTTGCGGTCGGAACCAATGTCCGAGGTGGCGGTCGGAACCAAGGTCCGGGGTGGCGCTCGGAACCACATTCCGGGGTGGCGGTCGGAACCAAGGTCCGGGGTGGCGGTCGGAACCAAGGTCCGGGGTGGCGGTCGGATCCAAGGTCCAGGGTGGCGGTTGGAACCAAGGACCGGGGTGGCGCTCGGAACCACGTTCCGGGTTGGCGGTCGGAACCAAGGTCCGGGGTGGCGGTCGGAAACAAGGTCCGGGGCGGTGGTCAGAACCAAGGTCCGGGGTGGCGGTCGGAACCAAGGTCCAGGGTGGCGTTCGGAACCAAGTTACTGGGTGGCGGCCGGAACCATGGGCCGGGGTGGCGGTCGGAAGTAAGGACCGGGGTGGCGGTCGGAAGTAAGGTCCGGGGTGGCGGTCGGAAGTAAGGTCCGGGGTGGCGGTCGGAATCAAGGTCCGGGGTGGCAGTCGGAACCAAGGTCCGGGGTGGAGGTCGGAACGAATGTCCGGGGGGGCGGTCAGAACCAAAGTCCGGGGTGGCGGTCGGAACCAAGGTCCGGGGTGGCGGTCGGAACCAAGGTCCGGCGTGGCGGTCGGAACCAAGGTCCGAGGTGGCGGTCGGAACCAAGGTCCGGGGTGGCGGTTGGAACCAAGGACCGGGGTGGCGGTCGGAACCACGTTCCGGGGTGGCGGTCGGATCCAACGTCCAGGGTGGCGGTCGGAATCAAGGTCCGGGGTGGCGGTTGGAACCAAGGTCCGGGGTGGCGGTCGGAACCAAGGTCGGGGGTGGCGGTCGGAACCAAGGTCCGGGGGGGCGGATGGAACCAAGGTCCGGGTTGGCGGTCGAAACAAAGGTCCCGGGTCGTGGGCGGAACCATGGTCCGGGGTGGCGGTCGGAAACAAGGTCCGGGGTGGCGGTCGGAAGTAAGATCCGGGGTGGCGGTCGGAACCAAGGTCCGGGGTGGTGGTCGGAACCAAGGTCCGAGGTGGCGGTCGGAACCAAGGTCCGGGGTGGCGGTCGGAACAAAGGTCCGGGGTGGCGGTCGGAAGTAAGGTCCGGTGTGGCGGTCGGAACCAAGGTCCGGGGTGGTGGTCGGAACCAAGGTCCGAGGTGGCGGTCGGAAGTAAGGTCCGGTGTGGCGGTCGGAACCAAGGTCCGGGGTGGTGGTCGGAACCAAGGTCCGAGGTGGCGGTCGGAACCAAGGTCCGGGGTGGCGGTCGGATCCAAGGTCCGGGGTGGCGGTTGGAACCAAGGTCCGAGGTGGCGGTTGGATCCAAGGTCCAGGGTGGCGGTTGGAACCAAGGACCGGGGTGACGCTCGGAACCACGTTCCGGGGTGGCGGTCGGAACCAAGGTCCGGGGTGGCGGTCGGAACCAAGGTCCGGGGGGGCGGACGGATCCAAGGTCCGGGGTGGCGTTCTGAACCAAGGTCCGGGGTGGCGGTCGGAACCAAGGTCCGGGGTGGCGGTCGGAACCAATGTCCGGGGTTGCGGTCGGAACCAATGTCCGAGGTGGCGGTCGGAACCAAGGTCCGGGGTGGCGCTCGGAACCACGTTCCGGGGTGGCGGTCGGAACCAAGGTCCGGGGTGGCGGTCGGAACCAAGGTCCGGGGTGGCGGTCGGATCCAAGGTCCAGGGTGGCGGTTGGAACCAAGGACCGGGGTGGCGCTCGGAACCACGTTCCGGGTTGGCGGTCGGAACCAAGGTCCGGGGTGGCGGTCGGAAACAAGGTCCGGGGCGGTGGTCAGAACCAAGGTCCGGGGTGGCGGTCGGAACCAAGGTCCAGGGTGGCGTTCGGAACCAAGTTACTGGGTGGCGGCCGGAACCATGGGCCGGGGTGGCGGTCGGAAGTAAGGACCGGGGTGGCGGTCGGAAGTAAGGTCCGGGGTGGCGGTCGGAAGTAAGGTCCGGGGTGGCGGTCGGAATCAAGGTCCGGGGTGGCAGTCGGAACCAAGGTCCGGGGTGGAGGTCGGAACGAATGTCCGGGGGGGCGGTCGGAACCAAAGTCCGGGGTGGCGGTCGGAACCAAGGTCCGGGGTGGCGGTCGGAACCAAGGTCCGGCGTGGCGGTCGGAACCAAGGTCCGAGGTGGCGGTCGGAACCAAGGTCCGGGGTGGCGGTTGGAACCAAGGACCGGGGTGGCGGTCGGAACCACGTTCCGGGGTGGCGGTCGGATCCAACGTCCAGGGTGGCGGTCGGAAACAAGGTCCGGGGTGGCGGTCGGAAGTAAGATCCGGGGTGGCGGTCGGAACCAAGGTCCGGGGTGGTGGTCGGAACCAAGGTCCGAGGTGGCGGTCGGAACCAAGGTCCGGGGTGGCGGTCGGAACAAAGGTCCGGGGTGGCGGTCGGAAGTAAGGTCCGGTGTGGCGGTCGGAACCAAGGTCCGGGGTGGTGGTCGGAACCAAGGTCCGAGGTGGCGGTCGGAAGTAAGGTCCGGTGTGGCGGTCGGAACCAAGGTCCGGGGTGGTGGTCGGAACCAAGGTCCGAGGTGGCGGTCGGAACCAAGGTCCGGGGTGGCGGTCGGATCCAAGGTCCGGGGTGGCGGTTGGAACCAAGGTCCGAGGTGGCGGTTGGATCCAAGGTCCAGGGTGGCGGTTGGAACCAAGGACCGGGGTGGCGCTCGGAACCACGTTCCGGGGTGGCGGTCGGAACCAAGGTCCGGGGTGGCGGTCGGAACCAAGGTCCGGGGGGGCGGACGGATCCAAGGTCCGGGGTGGCGTTCTGAACCAAGGTCCGGGGTGGCGGTCGGAACCAAGGTCCGGGGTGGCGGTCGGAACCAATGTCCGGGGTTGCGGTCGGAACCAATGTCCGAGGTGGCGGTCGGAACCAAGGTCCGGGGTGGCGCTCGGAACCACATTCCGGGGTGGCGGTCGGAACCAAGGTCCGGGGTGGCGGTCGGAACCAAGGTCCGGGGTGGCGGTCGGATCCAAGGTCCAGGGTGGCGGTTGGAACCAAGGACCGGGGTGGCGCTCGGAACCACGTTCCGGGTTGGCGGTCGGAACCAAGGTCCGGGGTGGCGGTCGGAAACAAGGTCCGGGGCGGTGGTCAGAACCAAGGTCCGGGGTGGCGGTCGGAACCAAGGTCCAGGGTGGCGTTCGGAACCAAGTTACTGGGTGGCGGCCGGAACCATGGGCCGGGGTGGCGGTCGGAAGTAAGGACCGGGGTGGCGGTCGGAAGTAAGGTCCGGGGTGGCGGTCGGAAGTAAGGTCCGGGGTGGCGGTCGGAATCAAGGTCCGGGGTGGCAGTCGGAACCAAGGTCCGGGGTGGAGGTCGGAACGAATGTCCGGGGGGGCGGTCAGAACCAAAGTCCGGGGTGGCGGTCGGAACCAAGGTCCGGGGTGGCGGTCGGAACCAAGGTCCGGCGTGGCGGTCGGAACCAAGGTCCGAGGTGGCGGTCGGAACCAAGGTCCGGGGTGGCGGTTGGAACCAAGGACCGGGGTGGCGGTCGGAACCACGTTCCGGGGTGGCGGTCGGATCCAACGTCCAGGGTGGCGGTCGGAATCAAGGTCCGGGGTGGCGGTTGGAACCAAGGTCCGGGGTGGCGGTCGGAACCAAGGTCGGGGGTGGCGGTCGGAACCAAGGTCCGGGGGGGCGGATGGAACCAAGGTCCGGGGTGGCTTTCTGAACCAAGGTCCGGGGTGGCGGTCCGAACCAAGGTCCGGAGTGGCGGTCGGAACCAAGGTCCGGGTGGCGGTCAGAACAAATGTCCGGGGTGGCGGTCGGAACCAATGTCCGAGGTGGGGGTCGGAACCAAGGTCCGGGGTGGCGGCCGGAACCAAGGTCCGGGGTGGCGGTCGGAACCAAGGTCCGGGGTGGCGGTCGGAACCAAGGTCCGGGGTAGCGGTCGGAACCAAGGTCCGGGGAGGCGGTCGGAACCAAAGTCCGGGGTGGCGGTCGGAACCAAGTTCCGTGGTGGCGGTCGGAACTAATGTCCGGGGTCGCGGTCGGGACCAAGGTCCGGCGTGGCGGTCGGATCCAAGGTCAGGGGTGGCGGTGGGAACCACGTTCTGGGGTGGCGGTCGGAACCAAGGTCCGGGGTGGCGGTCGGAACCAAGGTCCGGGGTGGCGTTCGGAACCAAGTTGCGGGGTGGCGGTCGGAACCAAGGGCCGGGGTGGCGCGCGGAATCAAGGTCCGGGGTGGCGGTTGGACCCAAGGTCCGGGGTGGTGGTCGGAACTAAGGTCCGGGTTGGCGGTGGAAACAAAGGTCCCGGGTCGTGGGCGGAACCATGGTCCGGGGTGGCGGTCGGAAACAAGGTCCGGGGTGGCGGTCGGAAGTAAGATCCGGGGTGGCGGTCGGAACCAAGGTCCGGGGTGGTGGTCGGAACCAAGGTCCGAGGTGGCGGTCGGAACCAAGGTCCGGGGTGGCGGTCGGAACAAAGGTCCGGGGTGGCGGTCGGAAGTAAGGTCCG
This sequence comes from Mustelus asterias, assembly GCF_964213995.1. Lineage (NCBI taxonomy): Eukaryota > Metazoa > Chordata > Chondrichthyes > Carcharhiniformes > Triakidae > Mustelus > Mustelus asterias. The sequence goes on from NW_027590231.1 coordinate 462,042, forward strand.
GTGTGGCGGTCGGAACCAAGGTCCGGGGTGTTGGTCGGAACCAAGGTCCGAGGTGGCGGTCGGAAGTAACGTCCGGTGTGGCGGTCGGAACCAAGGTCCGGGGTGGTGGTCGGAACCAAGGTCCGAGGTGGCGGTCGGAACCAAGGTCCGGGGTGGCGGTCGGATCCAAGGTCTGGGGTGGCGGTTGGAACCAAGGTCCGAGGTGGCGGTCGGATCCAAGGTCCAGGGTGGCGGTTGGAACCAAGGACCGGGGTGGCGCTCGGAACCACGTTCCGGGGTGGCGGTCGGAACCAAGGTCCGGGGTGGCGGTCGGAACCAAGGTCCGGGGGGGCGGACGGATCCAAGGTCCGGGGTGGCGTTCTGAACCAAGGTCCGGGGTGGCGGTCGGAACCAAGGTCCGGGGTGGCGGTCGGAACCAATGTCCGGGGTTGCGGTCGGAACCAATGTCCGAGGTGGCGGTCGGAACCAAGGTCCGGGGTGGCGCTCGGAACCACGTTCCGGGGTGGCGGTCGGAACCAAGGTCCGGGGTGGCGGTCGGAACCAAGGTCCGGGGTGGCGGTCGGATCCAAGGTCCAGGGTGGCGGTTGGAACCAAGGACCGGGGTGGCGCTCGGAACCACGTTCCGGGTTGGCGGTCGGAACCAAGGTCCGGGGTGGCGGTCGGAAACAAGGTCCGGGGGGGCGGACGGATCCAAGGTCCGGGGTGGCGTTCTGAACCAAGGTCCGGGGTGGCGGTCGGAACCAAGGTCCGGGGTCGCAGTCGGAACCAATGTCCGGGGTGGCGGTCGGAACCAATGTCCGAGGTGGCGGTCGGAACCAAGGTCCGGGGTGGCGGTCGGAACCAAGTTCCGGGGTGGTGGTCGGAACCAATGTCCGGGGTGGCGGTCGGAACCAAGGTCCGGGGTGGTGGTCGGATCCAATGTCCGGGGTGGCGGTCGGAACCAATGTCCGAGGTGGCGGTCGGAACCAAGGTCCGGGGTGGCGGTCGGAACCAAGGTCCGGGGTGGCGGTCGGAACCAAGGTCCGGGGTGGCGGTCGGAACCAATTTCCGTGGTGGCGGTCGGAACCAAGGTCCGGAGTGGCGGTCGGAACCAACGTCAGGGGTGGCGGTCGGAACGAAGGTGCGGGGGGGCGTTCGGAACCAAGGTCCGGGGTGGCGGTCGGAAACAATGTCAGGTTTGGCGTTCGAACCACCTTCCGTTGAGGCAGTCGGAACCAAGGTCCGGGGTGACAGTCAGAACTAAGGTCCAAGGTGGCGGTCGGAACCTGGGTCCGGGGTGGCGATCGGAACGAATCCGGGGTGGCGGTCGGAACAAAGGTCCGGGGTGGAGATCGGAACCAAGGTCCAGGGGGGCGGTCGGAACCAAAGTCCGGGGTGGCAGTCGGATCCAAGGTGCGGGGAGGCGGTCGGAACCAAGGCCCGGGCTGGCAGTCGGAACCAAGGTCCGGGGGGTCGGGCGGAACCATGGTCCGGGGTGGCGGTTGGAACCAAGGACCGGGGTGGCGGTCGGAACCACGTTCCGGGGTGGCGGTCGGAACCAAGGTCTGGGTTGGCGGTCGGAACCAAGGTCCGAGGTGGCGGTCGGAACCAAGGTCCGGGGCGGTGGTCAGAACCAAGGTCCGGGGTGGCGGTCGGAACCAAGGTCCAGGGTGGCGTTCGGAACCAAGTTACTGGGTGGCGGCCGGAACCATGGGCCGGGGTGGCGGTCGGAAGTAAGGACCGGGGTGGCGGTCGGAAGTAAGGTCCGGGGTGGCGGTCGGAAGTAAGGTCCGGGGTGGCGGTCGGAATCAAGGTCCGGGGTGGCAGTCGGAACCAAGGTCCGGGGTGGAGGTCGGAACGAATGTCCGGGGGGGCGGTCGGAACCAAAGTCCGGGGTGGCGGTCGGAACCAAGGTCCGGGGTGGCGGTCGGAACCAAGGTCCGGCGTGGCGGTCGGAACCAAGGTCCGGGGTGGCGGTCGGAACCAAGGTCTGGGTTGGCGGTCGGAACCAAGGTCCGAGGTTGCGTTCGGAACCAAGGTTCGGGGTGGTGGTCGGAACAAAGGTCCGGGGTGGCGGTCGGAACCAAGGTTCAGGGTGGCGTTCGGAACCAAGTTACTGGGTGGCGGCCGGAACCATGGGCCGGGGTGGCGGTCGGAAGTAAGGTCCGGGGTGGCGGTCGGAAGTAAGGTCCGGGGTGGCGGTCGGAAGTAAGGTCCGGGGTGGCGGTCGGATCCAAGGTCCGGGGTGGCGGTTGGAAGTAAGGTCCGGGGTGGCGGTCGGAATCAAGGTCCGGGGTGGCGGTCGGAACCAAGGTCCGGGGTGGAGGTCGGAACCAAGGACCGGGGGGGCGGTCGGAACCAAAATCCGGGGTGGCGGTCGGAACCAAGGTCCGGGGTGGCGGTCGGAACCAAGGTCCGGCGTGGCGGTCGGAACCAAGGTCCGGGGTGGCGGTCGGAAACAAGGTCCGGGGTGACGGTTGGAACCAAGGACCGGGGTGGCGGTCGGAACCACATTCCGGGGTGGCGGTCGGATCCAATTTCCAGGGTGGCGGTCGGAATCAAGGTCCGGGGTGGCGGTTGGAACCAAGGTCCGGGGTGGCGGTCGGAACCAAGGTCCGGGGTGGCGGTCGGAACCAAGGTCCGGGGGGGCGGACGGAACCAAGGTCCGGGGTGGCGTTCTGAACCAAGGTCCGGGGTGGCGGTCCGAACCAAGGTCCGGAGTGGCGGTCGGAACCAGGGTCCGGGGTGGCGGTCGGAACAAATGTCCGGGGTGGCGGTCGGAACCAATGTCCGAGGTGGCGGCCGGAACCAAGGTCCGGGGTGGCGGTCGGAACCAAGGTCCAGGGTGGCGGTCGGAATCAAGGTCCGGGGTAGCGGTCGGAACCAAGGTCCGGGGTGGCGGTCGGAACCAAAGTCCGGGGTGGCGGTCGGAACCAAGTTCCGTGGTGGCGGTCGGAACCAAGGTCCGGGGGGGGCGGTCGGGACCAACGTCCGGCGTGGCGGTCGGAACCAAGGTCAGGGGTGGCGGTGGGAACCACGTTCTGGGGTGGCGGTCGGAACCAAGGTCCGGGGTGGCGGTCGGAACCAAGGTCCGGGGTGGCATTCGGAACCAAGTTACGGGGTGGCGGTCGGAACCAAGGGCCGGGGTGGCGCGCGGAATCAAGGTCCGGGGTGGCGGTCGGACCCAAGGTCCGGGGTGGTGGTCGGAACTAAGGTCCGGGTTGGCGGTCGAAACAAAGGTCCCGGGTGGTGGTCGGAACCAAGGTCCGAGGTGGCAGTCGGAACCAAGGTCCGGGGTGGAGGTCGGATCCAAGGTCCGGGGTGGCGGTCGGAAGTAAGGTCCGGGGTTGCGGTCGGACCCAAGGTCCGGGGTGGTGGTCGGAACCAAGGTCCGAGGTGGCGGTCGGAACCAAGGTCCGGGGTGGCGGTCGGAACAAAGGTCCGGGGTCGTGGGCGGAACCATGGTCCGGGGTGGCGGTCGGAAACAAGGTCCGGGGTGGCGGTCGGAAGTAAGGTCCGGGGTGGCGGTCGGAACCAAGGTCCGGGGTGGTGGTCGGAACCAAGGTCCGAGGTGGCGGTCGGAACCAAGGTCTGGGGTGGCGGTCGGATCCAAGGTCCGGGGTGGCGGTTGGAACCAAGGTCCAAGGTGGCGGTCGGAACCAAGGTCCGGGGTGGCGGTCGGATCCAAGGTCCAGGGTGGCGGTTGTAAACAAGGACCGGGGTGGCGCTCGGAACCACGTTCCGGGGTGGCGGTCGGAACCAAGGTCCGGGGTGGCGGTCGGAACCAAGGTCCGGGGGGGCGGACGGATCCAAGGTCCGGGGTGGCGTTCTGAACCAAGGTCCGGGGTGGCGGTCGGAACCAAGGTCCGGGGTGGCGGTCGGAACCAATGTCCGGGGTGGCGGTCGGAACCAATGTCCGAGGTGGCGGTCGGAACCATGGTCCGGGGTGGCGGTCGGAACCAAGTTCCGGGGTGGTGGTCGGAACCAAGTTCCGGGGTGGCGGTCGGAACCAAGGTCCGGGGTGGTGGTCGGATCCAATGTCCGGGGTGGCGGTCGGAACCAATGTCCGAGGTGGCGGTCGGAACCAAGGTCCGGGGTGGCGGTCGGAACCAAGGTCCGGGGTGGCGGTCGGAAACAATGTCAGGTGTGGCGTTCGAACCACCTTCCGGTGAGGCGGTCGGAACCAAGGTCCGGGGTGACAGTCAGAACTAAGGTCCAACGTGGCGGTCGGAACCTGGGTCCGGTGTGGCGATCGGAACAAATCCGGGGTGGCGGTCGGAACCAAGGTCCGGGGTGGAGGTCGGAACGAAGGTCCGGGGGGTGGTCGGAAACAAGGTCCGGGGTGGCAGTCGGATCCAAGGTGCGGCGAGGCAGTCGGAACCAAGGCCCGGGCTTGCAGTCGGATCCAATGTCCAGGGTGGCAGTCGGAACCAAGGTCCGGTCTCGCGTTCGGAACCAAGGTCCGGGGTGGCGGTCGGAACCAAGGTCTGGGTTGGCGGTCGGAACCAAGGTCCGAGGTGGCGGTCGGAACCAAGGTTCGGTGTGGTGGTCGGAACCAAGGTCCGGGGTGGCGGTCGGAACCAAGGTGCAGGGTGGCGGTCGGAACCAAGTTACTGGGTGGCGGCCGGAACCATGGGCCGGGGTGGCGGTCGGAAGTAAGGTCCGGGGAGGCGGTTGGAACCAAGGCCCGGGCTGGCAGTCGGAACCAAGGTCCGGGGAGTCGGGCGGAACCATGGTCCGGGGGTGCAGTCGGAAGCAAGGTCCGGTCTCGCGTTCGGAACCAAGGTCCGGGGTGGCGGTCGGAACCAAGGTCTGGGTTGGCGGTCGGAACCAAGGTCCGAGGTGGCGGTCGGAACCAAGGTTCGGGGTGGTGGTCGGAACCAAGGTCCGGGGTGGCGATCGGAACCAAGGTTCAGGGTGGCGTTCGGAACCAAGTTACTGGGTGGCGGCCGGAACCATGGGCCGGGGTGGCGGTCGGAAGTAAGGTCTGGGGTGGCGGTCGGAACCAAGGTCCGGGGTGGCGGTCGGAACCAAGGTCCGGGGTGGCGTTCGGAACCAAGTTGCGGGGTGGCGGTCGGAACCAAGGGCCGGGGTGGCGCGCGGAATCAAGGTCCGGGGTGGCGGTTGGACCCAAGGTCCGGGGTGGTGGTCGGAACTAAGGTCCGGGTTGGCGGTCGAAACAAAGGTCCCGGGTCGTGGGCGGAACCATGGTCCGGGATGGCGGTCGGAAACAAGGTCCGGGGTGGCGGTCGGAAGTAAGATCCGGGGTGGCGGTCGGAACCAAGGTCCGGGGTGGCGGTCGGAACAAAGGTCCGGGGTGGCGGTCGGAAGTAAGGTCCGGTGTGGCGGTCGGAACCAAGGTCCGGGGTGGTGGTCGGAACCAAGGTCCGAGGTGGCGGTCGGAAGTAAGGTCCGGTGTGGCGGTCGGAACCAAGGTCCGGGGTGGTGGTCGGAACCAAGGTCCGAGGTGGCGGTCGGAACCAAGGTCCGGGGTGGCGGTTGGATCCAAGGTCCGGGGTGGCGGTTGGAACCAAGGTCCGAGGTGGCGGTCGGATCCAAGGTCCAGGGTGGCGGTTGGAACCAAGGACCGGGGTGGCGCTCGGAACCACGTTCCGGGGTGGCGGTCGGAACCAAGGTCCGGGGTGGCGGTCGGAACCAAGGTCCGGGGGGGCGGACGGATCCAAGGTCCGGGGTGGCGTTCTGAACCAAGGTCCGGGGTGGCGGTCGGAACCAAGGTCCGGGGTGGCGGTCGGAACCAATGTCCGGGGTTGCGGTCGGAACCAATGTCCGAGGTGGCGGTCGGAACCAAGGTCCGGGGTGGCGCTCGGAACCACGTTCCGGGGTGGCGGTCGGAACCAAGGTCCGGGGTGGCGGTCGGAACCACGTTCCGGGGTGGCGGTCGGAACCAAGGTCCGGGGTGGCGGTCGGAACCAAGGTCCGGGGTGGCGGTCGGATCCAAGGTCCAGGGTGGCGGTCGGAACCAAGGTCCGGGGTGGCGGTCGGATCCAAGGTCCAGGGTGGCGGTTGGAACCAAGGACCGGGGTGGCGCTCGGAACCACGTTCCGGGTTGGCGGTCGGAACCAAGGTCCGGGGTGGCGGTCGGAAACAAGGTCCGGGGGGGCGGACGGATCCAAGGTCCGGGGTGGCGTTCTGAACCAAGGTCCGGGGTGGCGGTCGGAACCAAGGTCCGGGGTCGCAGTCGGAACCAATGTCCGGGGTGGCGGTCGGAACCAAGGTCCGGGGTGGCGGTCGGAACCAATTTCCGTGGTGGCGGTCGGAACCAAGGTCCGGAGTGGCGGTCGGAACCAACGTCAGGGGTGGCGGTCGGAACGAAGGTCCGGGGGGGCGTTCGGAACCAAGGTCCGGGGTGGCGGTCGGAAACAATGTCAGGTTTGGCGTTCGAACCACCTTCCGTTGAGGCAGTCGGAACCAAGGTCCGGGGTGACAGTCAGAACTAAGGTCCAAGGTGGCGGTCGGAACCTGGGTCCGGGGTGGCGGTCGGAAACAAGGTCCGGGGGGGCGGACGGATCCAAGGTCCGGGGTGGCGTTCTGAACCAAGGTCCGGGGTGGCGGTCGGAACCAAGGTCCGGGGTCGCAGTCGGAACCAATGTCCGGGGTGGCGGTCGGAACCAATGTCCGAGGTGGCGGTCGGAACCAAGGTCCGGGGTGGCGGTCGGATCCAAGGTCCGGGGTGGTGGTCGGATCCAATGTCCGGGGTGGCGGTCGGAACCAATGTCCGAGGTGGCGGTCGGAACCAAGGTCCGGGGTGGCGGTCGGAACCAAGGTCCGGGGTGGCGGTCGGAACCAAGGTCCGGGGTGGCGGTCGGAACCAATTTCCGTGGTGGCGGTCGGAACCAAGGTCCGGAGTGGCGGTCGGAACCAACGTCAGGGGTGGCGGTCGGAACGAAGGTCCGGGGGGGCGTTCGGAACCAAAGTCCGGGGTGGCGGTCGGAAACAATGTCAGGTTTGGCGTTCGAACCACCTTCCGTTGAGGCAGTCGGAACCAAGGTCCGGGGTGACAGTCAGAACTAAGGTCCAAGGTGGCGGTCGGAACCTGGGTCCGGGGTGGCGATCGGAACGAATCCGGGGTGGCGGTCGGAACAAAGGTCCGGGGTGGAGATCGGAACCAAGGTCCAGGGGGGCGGTCGGAACCAAAGTCCGGGGTGGCAGTCGGATCCAAGGTGCGGGGAGGCGGTCGGAACCAAGGCCCGGGCTGGCAGTCGGAACCAAGGTCCGGGGGGTCGGGCGGAACCATGGTCCGGGGTGGCGGTTGGAACCAAGGACCGGGGTGGCGGTCGGAACCACGTTCCGGGGTGGCGGTCGGAACCAAGGTCTGGGTTGGCGGTCGGAACCAAGGTCCGAGGTGGCGGTCGGAACCAAGGTCCGGGGCGGTGGTCAGAACCAAGGTCCGGGGTGGCGGTCGGAACCAAGGTCCAGGGTGGCGTTCGGAACCAAGTTACTGGGTGGCGGCCGGAACCATGGGCCGGGGTGGCGGTCGGAAGTAAGGACCGGGGTGGCGGTCGGAAGTAAGGTCCGGGGTGGCGGTCGGAAGTAAGGTCCGGGGTGGCGGTCGGAATCAAGGTCCGGGGTGGCAGTCGGAACCAAGGTCCGGGGTGGAGGTCGGAACGAATGTCCGGGGGGGCGGTCGGAACCAAAGTCCGGGGTGGCGGTCGGAACCAAGGTCCGGGGTGGCGGTCGGAACCAAGGTCCGGCGTGGCGGTCGGAACCAAGGTCCGGGGTGGCGGTCGGAACCAAGGTCTGGGTTGGCGGTCGGAACCAAGGTCCGAGGTTGCGGTCGGAACCAAGGTTCGGGGTGGTGGTCGGAACAAAGGTCCGGGGTGGCGGTCGGAACCAAGGTTCAGGGTGGCGTTCGGAACCAAGTTACTGGGTGGCGGCCGGAACCATGGGCCGGGGTGGCGGTCGGAAGTAAGGTCCGGGGTGGCGGTCGGAAGTAAGGTCCGGGGTGGCGGTCGGATCCAAGGTCCGGGGTGGCGGTTGGAAGTAAGGTCCGGGGTGGCGGTCGGAATCAAGGTCCGGGGTGGCGGTCGGAACCAAGGTCCGGGGTGGAGGTCGGAACCAAGGACCGGGGGGGCGGTCGGAACCAAAATCCGGGGTGGCGGTCGGAACCAAGGTCCGGGGTGGCGGTCGGAACCAAGGTCCGGCGTGGCGGTCGGAACCAAGGTCCGGGGTGGCGGTCGGAAACAAGGTCCGGGGTGACGGTTGGAACCAAGGACCGGGGTGGCGGTCGGAACCACATTCCGGGGTGGCGGTCGGAACCAAGGTCCGGGGTGGCGGTCGGAACCAAGGTCCGGCGTGGCGGTCGGAACCAAGGTCCGAGGTGGCGGTCGGAACCAAGGTCCGGGGTGGCGGTTGGAACCAAGGACCGGGGTGGCGGTCGGAACCACGTTCCGGGGTGGCGGTCGGATCCAAGGGCCGGGGTGGCGCGCGGAATCAAGGTCCGGGGTGGCGGTTGGACCCAAGGTCCGGGGTGGTGGTCGGAACTAAGGTCCGGGTTGGCGGTCGAAACAAAGGTCCCGGGTCGTGGGCGGAACCATGGTCCGGGGTGGCGGTCGGAAACAAGGTCCGGGGTGGCGGTCGGAAGTAAGATCCGGGGTGGCGGTCGGAACCAAGGTCCGGGGTGGTGGTCGGAACCAAGGTCCGAGGTGGCGGTCGGAACCAAGGTCCGGGGTGGCGGTCGGAACAAAGGTCCGGGGTGGCGGTCGGAAGTAAGGTCCGGTGTGGCGGTCGGAACCAAGGTCCGGGGTGGTGGTCGGAACCAAGGTCCGAGGTGGCGGTCGGAAGTAAGGTCCGGTGTGGCGGTCGGAACCAAGGTCCGGGGTGGTGGTCGGAACCAAGGTCCGAGGTGGCGGTCGGAACCAAGGTCCGGGGTGGCGGTCGGATCCAAGGTCCGGGGTGGCGGTTGGAACCAAGGTCCGAGGTGGCGGTTGGATCCAAGGTCCAGGGTGGCGGTTGGAACCAAGGACCGGGGTGGCGCTCGGAACCACGTTCCGGGGTGGCGGTCGGAACCAAGGTCCGGGGTGGCGGTCGGAACCAAGGTCCGGGGGGGCGGACGGATCCAAGGTCCGGGGTGGCGTTCTGAACCAAGGTCCGGGGTGGCGGTCGGAACCAAGGTCCGGGGTGGCGGTCGGAACCAATGTCCGGGGTTGCGGTCGGAACCAATGTCCGAGGTGGCGGTCGGAACCAAGGTCCGGGGTGGCGCTCGGAACCACGTTCCGGGGTGGCGGTCGGAACCAAGGTCCGGGGTGGCGGTCGGAACCAAGGTCCGGGGTGGCGGTCGGATCCAAGGTCCAGGGTGGCGGTTGGAACCAAGGACCGGGGTGGCGCTCGGAACCACGTTCCGGGTTGGCGGTCGGAACCAAGGTCCGGGGTGGCGGTCGGAAACAAGGTCCGGGGCGGTGGTCAGAACCAAGGTCCGGGGTGGCGGTCGGAACCAAGGTCCAGGGTGGCGTTCGGAACCAAGTTACTGGGTGGCGGCCGGAACCATGGGCCGGGGTGGCGGTCGGAAGTAAGGACCGGGGTGGCGGTCGGAAGTAAGGTCCGGGGTGGCGGTCGGAAGTAAGGTCCGGGGTGGCGGTCGGAATCAAGGTCCGGGGTGGCAGTCGGAACCAAGGTCCGGGGTGGAGGTCGGAACGAATGTCCGGGGGGGCGGTCGGAACCAAAGTCCGGGGTGGCGGTCGGAACCAAGGTCCGGGGTGGCGGTCGGAACCAAGGTCCGGCGTGGCGGTCGGAACCAAGGTCCGAGGTGGCGGTCGGAACCAAGGTCCGGGGTGGCGGTTGGAACCAAGGACCGGGGTGGCGGTCGGAACCACGTTCCGGGGTGGCGGTCGGATCCAACGTCCAGGGTGGCGGTCGGAAACAAGGTCCGGGGTGGCGGTCGGAAGTAAGATCCGGGGTGGCGGTCGGAACCAAGGTCCGGGGTGGTGGTCGGAACCAAGGTCCGAGGTGGCGGTCGGAACCAAGGTCCGGGGTGGCGGTCGGAACAAAGGTCCGGGGTGGCGGTCGGAAGTAAGGTCCGGTGTGGCGGTCGGAACCAAGGTCCGGGGTGGTGGTCGGAACCAAGGTCCGAGGTGGCGGTCGGAAGTAAGGTCCGGTGTGGCGGTCGGAACCAAGGTCCGGGGTGGTGGTCGGAACCAAGGTCCGAGGTGGCGGTCGGAACCAAGGTCCGGGGTGGCGGTCGGATCCAAGGTCCGGGGTGGCGGTTGGAACCAAGGTCCGAGGTGGCGGTTGGATCCAAGGTCCAGGGTGGCGGTTGGAACCAAGGACCGGGGTGGCGCTCGGAACCACGTTCCGGGGTGGCGGTCGGAACCAAGGTCCGGGGTGGCGGTCGGAACCAAGGTCCGGGGGGGCGGACGGATCCAAGGTCCGGGGTGGCGTTCTGAACCAAGGTCCGGGGTGGCGGTCGGAACCAAGGTCCGGGGTGGCGGTCGGAACCAATGTCCGGGGTTGCGGTCGGAACCAATGTCCGAGGTGGCGGTCGGAACCAAGGTCCGGGGTGGCGCTCGGAACCACGTTCCGGGGTGGCGGTCGGAACCAAGGTCCGGGGTGGCGGTCGGAACCAAGGTCCGGGGTGGCGGTCGGATCCAAGGTCCAGGGTGGCGGTTGGAACCAAGGACCGGGGTGGCGCTCGGAACCACGTTCCGGGTTGGCGGTCGGAACCAAGGTCCGGGGTGGCGGTCGGAAACAAGGTCCGGGGCGGTGGTCAGAACCAAGGTCCGGGGTGGCGGTCGGAACCAAGGTCCAGGGTGGCGTTCGGAACCAAGTTACTGGGTGGCGGCCGGAACCATGGGCCGGGGTGGCGGTCGGAAGTAAGGACCGGGGTGGCGGTCGGAAGTAAGGTCCGGGGTGGCGGTCGGAAGTAAGGTCCGGGGTGGCGGTCGGAATCAAGGTCCGGGGTGGCAGTCGGAACCAAGGTCCGGGGTGGAGGTCGGAACGAATGTCCGGGGGGGCGGTCGGAACCAAAGTCCGGGGTGGCGGTCGGAACCAAGGTCCGGGGTGGCGGTCGGAACCAAGGTCCGGCGTGGCGGTCGGAACCAAGGTCCGAGGTGGCGGTCGGAACCAAGGTCCGGGGTGGCGGTTGGAACCAAGGACCGGGGTGGCGGTCGGAACCACGTTCCGGGGTGGCGGTCGGATCCAACGTCCAGGGTGGCGGTCGGAATCAAGGTCCGGGGTGGCGGTTGGAACCAAGGTCCGGGGTGGCGGTCGGAACCAAGGTCGGGGGTGGCGGTCGGAACCAAGGTCCGGGGGGGCGGACGGAACCAAGGTCCGGGGTGGCGTTCTGAACCAAGGTCCGGGGTGGCGGTCCGAACCAAGGTCCGGAGTGGCGGTCGGAACCAAGGTCCGGGTGGCGGTCAGAACAAATGTCCGGGGTGGCGGTCGGAACCAATGTCCGAGGTGGGGGTCGGAACCAAGGTCCGGGGTGGCGGCCGGAACCAAGGTCCGGGGTGGCGGTCGGAACCAAGGTCCGGGGTGGCGGTCGGAACCAAGGTCCGGGGTAGCGGTCGGAACCAAGGTCCGGGGAGGCGGTCGGAACCAAAGTCCGGGGTGGCGGTCGGAACCAAGTTCCGTGGTGGCGGTCGGAACTAATGTCCGGGGTCGCGGTCGGGACCAAGGTCCGGCGTGGCGGTCGGATCCAAGGTCAGGGGTGGCGGTGGGAACCACGTTCTGGGGTGGCGGTCGGAACCAAGGTCCGGGGTGGCGGTCGGAACCAAGGTCCGGGGTGGCGTTCGGAACCAAGTTGCGGGGTGGCGGTCGGAACCAAGGGCCGGGGTGGCGCGCGGAATCAAGGTCCGGGGTGGCGGTTGGACCCAAGGTCCGGGGTGGTGGTCGGAACTAAGGTCCGGGTTGGCGGTGGAAACAAAGGTCCCGGGTCGTGGGCGGAACCATGGTCCGGGGTGGCGGTCGGAAACAAGGTCCGGGGTGGCGGTCGGAAGTAAGATCCGGGGTGGCGGTCGGAACCAAGGTCCGGGGTGGTGGTCGGAACCAAGGTCCGAGGTGGCGGTCGGAACCAAGGTCCGGGGTGGCGGTCGGAACAAAGGTCCGGGGTGGCGGTCGGAAGTAAGGTCCGGTGTGGCGGTCGGAACCAAGGTCCGGGGTGTTGGTCGGAACCAAGGTCCGAGGTGGCGGTCGGAAGTAACGTCCGGTGTGGCGGTCGGAACCAAGGTCCGGGGTGGTGGTCGGAACCAAGGTCCGAGGTGGCGGTCGGAACCAAGGTCCGGGGTGGCGGTCGGATCCAAGGTCTGGGGTGGCGGTTGGAACCAAGGTCCGAGGTGGCGGTCGGATCCAAGGTCCAGGGTGGCGGTTGGAACCAAGGACCGGGGTGGCGCTCGGAACCACGTTCCGGGGTGGCGGTCGGAACCAAGGTCCGGGGTGGCGGTCGGAACCAAGGTCCGGGGGGGCGGACGGATCCAAGGTCCGGGGTGGCGTTCTGAACCAAGGTCCGGGGTGGCGGTCGGAACCAAGGTCCGGGGTGGCGGTCGGAACCAATGTCCGGGGTTGCGGTCGGAACCAATGTCCGAGGTGGCGGTCGGAACCAAGGTCCGGGGTGGCGCTCGGAACCACGTTCCGGGGTGGCGGTCGGAACCAAGGTCCGGGGTGGCGGTCGGAACCAAGGTCCGGGGTGGCGGTCGGATCCAAGGTCCAGGGTGGCGGTTGGAACCAAGGACCGGGGTGGCGCTCGGAACCACGTTCCGGGTTGGCGGTCGGAACCAAGGTCCGGGGTGGCGGTCGGAAACAAGGTCCGGGGGGGCGGACGGATCCAAGGTCCGGGGTGGCGTTCTGAACCAAGGTCCGGGGTGGCGGTCGGAACCAAGGTCCGGGGTCGCAGTCGGAACCAATGTCCGGGGTGGCGGTCGGAACCAATGTCCGAGGTGGCGGTCGGAACCAAGGTCCGGGGTGGCGGTCGGAACCAAGTTCCGGGGTGGTGGTCGGAACCAATGTCCGGGGTGGCGGTCGGAACCAAGGTCCGGGGTGGTGGTCGGATCCAATGTCCGGGGTGGCGGTCGGAACCAATGTCCGAGGTGGCGGTCGGAACCAAGGTCCGGGGTGGCGGTCGGAACCAAGGTCCGGGGTGGCGGTCGGAACCAAGGTCCGGGGTGGCGGTCGGAACCAATTTCCGTGGTGGCGGTCGGAACCAAGGTCCGGAGTGGCGGTCGGAACCAACGTCAGGGGTGGCGGTCGGAACGAAGGTGCGGGGGGGCGTTCGGAACCAAGGTCCAGGGTGGCGGTCGGAAACAATGTCAGGTTTGGCGTTCGAACCACCTTCCGTTGAGGCAGTCGGAACCAAGGTCCGGGGTGACAGTCAGAACTAAGGTCCAAGGTGGCGGTCGGAACCTGGGTCCGGGGTGGCGATCGGAACGAATCCGGGGTGGCGGTCGGAACAAAGGTCCGGGGTGGAGATCGGAACCAAGGTCCAGGGGGGCGGTCGGAACCAAAGTCCGGGGTGGCAGTCGGATCCAAGGTGCGGGGAGGCGGTCGGAACCAAGGCCCGGGCTGGCAGTCGGAACCAAGGTCCGGGGGGTCGGGCGGAACCATGGTCCGGGGTGGCGGTTGGAACCAAGGACCGGGGTGGCGGTCGGAACCACGTTCCGGGGTGGCGGTCGGAACCAAGGTCTGGGTTGGCGGTCGGAACCAAGGTCCGAGGTGGCGGTCGGAACCAAGGTCCGGGGCGGTGGTCAGAACCAAGGTCCGGGGTGGCGGTCGGAACCAAGGTCCAGGGTGGCGTTCGGAACCAAGTTACTGGGTGGCGGCCGGAACCATGGGCCGGGGTGGCGGTCGGAAGTAAGGACCGGGGTGGCGGTCGGAAGTAAGGTCCGGGGTGGCGGTCGGAAGTAAGGTCCGGGGTGGCGGTCGGAATCAAGGTCCGGGGTGGCAGTCGGAACCAAGGTCCGGGGTGGAGGTCGGAACGAATGTCCGGGGGGGCGGTCGGAACCAAAGTCTGGGGTGGCGGTCGGAACCAAGGTCCGGGGTGGCGGTCGGAACCAAGGTCCGGCGTGGCGGTCGGAACCAAGGTCCGGGGTGGCGGTCGGAACCAAGGTCTGGGTTGGCGGTCGGAACCAAGGTCCGAGGTTGCGGTCGGAACCAAGGTTCGGGGTGGTGGTCGGAACAAAGGTCCGGGGTGGCGGTCGGAACCAAGGTTCAGGGTGGCGTTCGGAACCAAGTTACTGGGTGGCGGCCGGAACCATGGGCCGGGGTGGCGGTCGGAAGTAAGGTCCGGGGTGGCGGTCGGAAGTAAGGTCCGGGGTGGCGGTCGGATCCAAGGTCCGGGGTGGCGGTTGGAATTAAGGTCCGGGGTGGCGGTCGGAATCAAGGTCCGGGGTGGCGGTCGGAACCAAGGTCCGGGGTGGAGGTCGGAACCAAGGACCGGGGGGGCGGTCGGAACCAAAATCCGGGGTGGCGGTCGGAACCAAGGTCCGGGGTGGCGGTCGGAACCAAGGTCCGGCGTGGCGGTCGGAACCAAGGTCCGGGGTGGCGGTCGGAAACAAGGTCCGGGGTGACGGTTGGAACCAAGGACCGGGGTGGCGGTCGGAACCACATTCCGGGGTGGCGGTCGGATCCAATTTCCAGGGTGGCGGTCTGAATCAAGGTCCGGGGTGGCGGTTGGAACCAAGGTCCGGGGTGGCGGTCGGAACCAAGGTCCGGGGTGGCGGTCGGAACCAAGGTCCGGGGTGGCGGTCGGATCCAAGGTCCAGGGTGGCGGTTGGAACCAAGGACCGGGGTGGCGCTCGGAACCACGTTCCGGGTTGGCGGTCGGAACCAAGGTCCGGGGTGGCGGTCGGAAACAAGGTCCGGGGGGGCGGACGGATCCAAGGTCCGGGGTGGCGTTCTGAACCAAGGTCCGGGGTGGCGGTCGGAACCAAGGTCCGGGGTCGCAGTCGGAACCAATGTCCGGGGTGGCGGTCGGAACCAATGTCCGAGGTGGCGGTCGGAACCAAGGTCCGGGGTGGCGGTCGGAACCAAGTTCCGGGGTGGTGGTCGGAACCAATGTCCGGGGTGGCGGTCGGAACCAAGGTCCGGGGTGGTGGTCGGATCCAATGTCCGGGGTGGCGGTCGGAACCAATGTCCGAGGTGGCGGTCGGAACCAAGGTCCGGGGTGGCGGTCGGAACCAAGGTCCGGGGTGGCGGTCGGAACCAAGGTCCGGGGTGGCGGTCGGAACCAATTTCCGTGGTGGCGGTCGGAACCAAGGTCCGGAGTGGCGGTCGGAACCAACGTCAGGGGTGGCGGTCGGAACGAAGGTGCGGGGGGGCGTTCGGAACCAAGGTCCGGGGTGGCGGTCGGAAACAATGTCAGGTTTGGCGTTCGAACCACCTTCCGTTGAGGCAGTCGGAACCAAGGTCCGGGGTGACAGTCAGAACTAAGGTCCAAGGTGGCGGTCGGAACCTGGGTCCGGGGTGGCGATCGGAACGAATCCGGGGTGGCGGTCGGAACAAAGGTCCGGGGTGGAGATCGGAACCAAGGTCCAGGGGGGCGGTCGGAACCAAAGTCCGGGGTGGCAGTCGGATCCAAGGTGCGGGGAGGCGGTCGGAACCAAGGCCCGGGCTGGCAGTCGGAACCAAGGTCCGGGGGGTCGGGCGGAACCATGGTCCGGGGTGGCGGTTGGAACCAAGGACCGGGGTGGCGGTCGGAACCACGTTCCGGGGTGGCGGTCGGAACCAAGGTCTGGGTTGGCGGTCGGAACCAAGGTCCGAGGTGGCGGTCGGAACCAAGGTCCGGGGCGGTGGTCAGAACCAAGGTCCGGGGTGGCGGTCGGAACCAAGGTCCAGGGTGGCGTTCGGAACCAAGTTACTGGGTGGCGGCCGGAACCATGGGCCGGGGTGGCGGTCGGAAGTAAGGACCGGGGTGGCGGTCGGAAGTAAGGTCCGGGGTGGCGGTCGGAAGTAAGGTCCGGGGTGGCGGTCGGAATCAAGGTCCGGGGTGGCAGTCGGAACCAAGGTCCGGGGTGGAGGTCGGAACGAATGTCCGGGGGGGCGGTCGGAACCAAAGTCCGGGGTGGCGGTCGGAACCAAGGTCCGGGGTGGCGGTCGGAACCAAGGTCCGGCGTGGCGGTCGGAACCAAGGTCCGGGGTGGCGGTCGGAACCAAGGTCTGGGTTGGCGGTCGGAACCAAGGTCCGAGGTTGCGGTCGGAACCAAGGTTCGGGGTGGTGGTCGGAACAAAGGTCCGGGGTGGCGGTCGGAACCAAGGTTCAGGGTGGCGTTCGGAACCAAGTTACTGGGTGGCGGCCGGAACCATGGGCCGGGGTGGCGGTCGGAAGTAAGGTCCGGGGTGGCGGTCGGAAGTAAGGTCCGGGGTGGCGGTCGGATCCAAGGTCCGGGGTGGCGGTTGGAAGTAAGGTCCGGGGTGGCGGTCGGAATCAAGGTCCGGGGTGGCGGTCGGAACCAAGGTCCGGGGTGGAGGTCGGAACCAAGGACCGGGGGGGCGGTCGGAACCAAAATCCGGGGTGGCGGTCGGAACCAAGGTCCGGGGTGGCGGTCGGAACCAAGGTCCGGCGTGGCGGTCGGAACCAAGGTCCGGGGTGGCGGTCGGAAACAAGGTCCGGGGTGACGGTTGGAACCAAGGACCGGGGTGGCGGTCGGAACCACATTCCGGGGTGGCGGTCGGATCCAATTTCCAGGGTGGCGGTCTGAATCAAGGTCCGGGGTGGCGGTTGGAACCAAGGTCCGGGGTGGCGGTCGGAACCAAGGTCCGGGGTGGCGGTCGGAACCAAGGTCCGGTGGGGCGGACGGAACCAAGGTCCGGGGTGGCGTTCTGAACCAAGGTCCGGGGTGGCGGTCCGAACCAAGGTCCGGAGTGGCGGTCGGAACCAAGGTCCGGGGTGGCGGTCGGAACAAATGTCCGGGGTGGCGGTCGGAACCAATGTCCGAGGTGGCGGCCGGAACCAAGGTCCGGGGTGGCGGTCGGAACCAAGGTCCAGGGTGGCGGTCGGAATCAAGGTCCGGGGTAGCGGTCGGAACCAAGGTCCGGGGTGGCGGTCGGAACCAAAGTCCGGGGTGGCGGTCGGAACCAAGTTCCGTGGTGGCGGTCGGAACCAAGGTCCGGGGGGGGCGGTCGGGACCAACGTCCGGCGTGGCGGTCGGAACCAAGGTCAGGGGTGGCGGTGGGAACCACGTTCTGGGGTGGCGGTCGGAACCAAGGTCCGGGGTGGCGGTCGGAACCAAGGTCCGGGGTGGCATTCGGAACCAAGTTACGGGGTGGCGGTCGGAACCAAGGGCCGGGGTGGCGCGCGGAATCAAGGTCCGGGGTGGCGGTCGGACCCAAGGTCCGGGGTGGTGGTCGGAACTAAGGTCCGGGTTGGCGGTCGAAACAAAGGTCCCGGGTGGTGGTCGGAACCAAGGTCCGAGGTGGCAGTCGGAACCAAGGTCCGGGGTGGAGGTCGGATCCAAGGTCCGGGGTGGCGGTCGGAAGTAAGGTCCGGGGTTGCGGTCGGACCCAAGGTCCGGGGTGGTGGTCGGAACCAAGGTCCGAGGTGGCGGTCGGAACCAAGGTCCGGGGTGGCGGTCGGAACAAAGGTCCGGGGTCGTGGGCGGAACCATGGTCCGGGGTGGCGGTCGGAAACAAGGTCCGGGGTGGCGGTCGGAAGTAAGGTCCGGGGTGGCGGTCGGAACCAAGGTCCGGGGTGGTGGTCGGAACCAAGGTCCGAGGTGGCGGTCGGAACCAAGGTCCGGGGTGGCGGTCGGATCCAAGGTCCGGGGTGGCGGTTGGAACCAAGGTCCAAGGTGGCGGTCGGAACCAAGGTCCGGGGTGGCGGTCGGATCCAAGGTCCAGGGTGGCGGTTGGAAACAAGGACCGGGGTGGCGCTCGGAACCACGTTCCGGGGTGGCGGTCGGAACCAAGGTCCGGGGTGGCGGTCGGAACCAAGGTCCGGGGGGGCGGACGGATCCAAGGTCCGGGGTGGCGTTCTGAACCAAGGTCCGGGGTGGCGGTCGGAACCAAGGTCCGGGGTGGCGGTCGGAACCAATGTCCGGGGTGGCGGTCGGAACCAATGTCCGAGGTGGCGGTCGGAACCAAGGTCCGGGGTGGCGGTCGGAACCAAGTTCCGGGGTGGTGGTCGGAACCAAGTTCCGGGGTGGCGGTCGGAACCAAGGTCCGGGGTGGTGGTCGGATCCAATGTCCGGGGTGGCGGTCGGAACCAATGTCCGAGGTGGCGGTCGGAACCAAGGTCCGGGGTGGCGGTCGGAACCAAGGTCCGGGGTGGCGGTCGGAAACAATGTCAGGTGTGGCGTTCGAACCACCTTCCGGTGAGGCGGTCGGAACCAAGGTCCGGGGTGACAGTCAGAACTAAGGTCCAACGTGGCGGTCGGAACCTGGGTCCGGTGTGGCGATCGGAACAAATCCGGGGTGGCGGTCGGAACCAAGGTCCGGGGTGGAGGTCGGAACGAAGGTCCGGGGGGTGGTCGGAAACAAGGTCCGGGGTGGCAGTCGGATCCAAGGTGCGGCGAGGCAGTCGGAACCAAGGCCCGGGCTTGCAGTCGGATCCAATGTCCAGGGTGGCAGTCGGAACCAAGGTCCGGTCTCGCGTTCGGAACCAAGGTCCGGGGTGGCGGTCGGAACCAAGGTCTGGGTTGGCGGTCGGAACCAAGGTCCGAGGTGGCGGTCGGAACCAAGGTTCGGTGTGGTGGTCGGAACCAAGGTCCGGGGTGGCGGTCGGAACCAAGGTGCAGGGTGGCGGTCGGAACCAAGTTACTGGGTGGCGGCCGGAACCATGGGCCGGGGTGGCGGTCGGAAGTAAGGTCCGGGGAGGCGGTTGGAACCAAGGCCCGGGCTGGCAGTCGGAACCAAGGTCCGGGGAGTCGGGCGGAACCATGGTCCGGGGGTGCAGTCGGAAGCAAGGTCCGGTCTCGCGTTCGGAACCAAGGTCCGGGGTGGCGGTCGGAACCAAGGTCTGGGTTGGCGGTCGGAACCAAGGTCCGAGGTGGCGGTCGGAACCAAGGTTCGGGGTGGTGGTCGGAACCAAGGTCCGGGGTGGCGATCGGAACCAAGGTTCAGGGTGGCTTTCGGAACGAAGTTACTGGGTGGCGGCCGGAACCATGGGCCGGGGTGGCGGTCGGAAGTAAGGTCCGGGGTGGCGGTCGGAAGTAAGGTCCGGGGTGGCGGTCGGAAGTAAGGTCCGGGGTGGCGGTCGGATCCAAGGTCCGGGGTGGCGGTTGGAAGTAAGGTCCGGGGTGGCGGTCGGAATCAAGGTCCGGGGTGGCGGTTGCAACCAAGGTCCGGGGTGGAGGTCGGAACCAAGGTCCGGGGGGGCGGTCGGAACCAAAGTCCGGGGTGGCGGTCGGAACCAAGGTCCGGGGTGGCGGTCGGAACCAAGGTCCGGCGTGGCGGTCGGAACCAAGGTCCGGGTTGGCGGTTGGGACCAAGGTCCGGGGTGGCGGTTGGAACCAAGGACCGGGGTGGCGGTCGGAACCACGTTCCGGGGTGGCGGTCGGAACCAAGGTTCAGGGTGGCGTTCGGAACCAAGTTACTGGGTGGCGGCCGGAACCATGGGCCGGGGTGGCGGTCGGAAGTAAGGTCCGGGGTGGCGGTCGGAAGTAAGGTCCGGGGTGGCGGTCGGAAGTAAGGTCCGGGGTTGCGGTCGGAAGTAAGGTCCGGGGTGGCGGTCGGATCCAAGGTCCGTGGTGGCGGTCGGAACCAAGGTCCGGGGGGGGCGGTCGGGACCAACGTCCGGCGTGGCGGTCGGAACCAAGGTCAGGGGTGGCGGTGGGAACCACGTTCTGGGGTGGCGGTCGGAACCAAGGTCCGGGGTGGCGGTCGGAACCAAGGTCCGGGGTGGCATTCGGAACCAAGTTACGGGGTGGCGGTCGGAACGAAGGGCCGGGGTGGCGCACGGAATCAAGGTCCGGGGTGGCGGTCGGACCCAAGGTCCGGGGTGGTGGTCGGAACTAAGGTCCGGGTTGGCGGTCGAAACAAAGGTCCCGGGTCGTGGGCGGAACCATGGTCCGGGGTGGCGGTCGGAAACAAGGTCCGGGGTCGCGGTCGGAAGTAAGGTCCGGGGTGGCGGTCGGAACCAATGTCCGGGGTGGCGGTCGGAACCAATGTCCGAGGTGGCGGTCGGAACCAAGGTCCGGGGTGGCGGTCGGAACCAAGTTCCGGGGTGGTGGTCGGAACCAAGTTCCGGGGTGGCGGTCGGAACCAAGGTCCGGGGTGGTGGTCGGATCCAATGTCCGGGGTGGCGGTCGGAACCAATGTCCGAGGTGGCGGTCGGAACCAAGGTCCGGGGTGGCGGTCGGAACCAAGGTCCGGGGTGGCGGTCGGAAGTAAGGTCCGGGGTGGCGGTCGGACCCAAGGTCCGGGGTGGTGGTCGGAACCAAGGTCCGAGGTGGCGGTCGGAACCAAGGTCCGGGGTGGCGGTCGGAACAAAGGTCCGGGGTCGTGGGCGGAACCATGGTCCGGGGTGGCGGTCGGAAACAAGGTCCGGGGTGGCGGTCGGAAGTAAGGTCCGGGGTGGCGGTCGGAACCAAGGTCCGGGGTGGTGGTCGGAACCAAGGTCCGAGGTGGCGGTCGGAACCAAGGTCCGGGGTGGCGGTCGGATCCAAGGTCCGGGGTGGCGGTTGGAACCAAGGTCCAAGGTGGCGGTCAGAACCAAGGTCCGGGGTGGCGGTCGGATCCAAGGTCCAGGGTGGCGGTTGGAACCAAGGACCGGGGTGGCGCTCGGAACCACGTTCCGGGGTGGCGGTCGGAACCAAGGTCCGGGGTGGCGGTCGGAACCAAGGTCCGGGGGGGTGGACGGATCCAAGGTCCGGGGTGGCGTTCTGAACCAAGGTCCGGGGTGGCGGTCGGAACCAAGGTCCGGGGTGGCGGTCGGAACCAATGTCCGGGGTGGCGGTCGGAACCAATGTCCGAGGTGGCGGTCGGAACCAAGGTCCGGGGTGGCGGTCGGAACCAAGTTCCGGGGTGGTGGTCGGAACCAAGTTCCGGGGTGGCGGTCGGAACCAAGGTCCGGGGTGGTGGTCGGATCCAATGTCCGGGGTGGCGGTCGGAACCAATGTCCGAGGTGGCGGTCGGAACCAAGGTCCGGGGTGGCGGTCGGAACCAAGGTCCGGGGTGGCGGTCGGAACCAAGGTCCGGGGTGGCGGTCGGAACCAATTTCCGGTGTGGCGGTCGGAACCAAGGTCCGGAGTGGCGGTCGGAACCAACGTCAGGGGTGGCGGTCGGAACCAAGGTCCGTGGGGGCGTTCGGAACCAAGGTCCGGGGTGGCGGTCGGATCCAAGGTCCAGGTTGGCGGTTGGAACCAAGGACCGGGGTGGCGCTCGGAACCACGTTCCGGGGTGGCGGTCGGAACCAAGGTCCGGGGAGGCGGTCGGAACCAAGGTCCGGGGGGGTGGACGGATCCAAGGTCCGGGGTGGCGTTCTGAACCAAGGTCCGGGGTGGCGGTCGGAACCAAGGTCCGGGGTGGCGGTCGGAACCAATGTCCGGGGTGGCGGTCGGAACCAATGTCCGAGGTGGCGGTCGGAACCAAGGTCCGGGGTGGCGGTCGGAACCAAGTTCCGGGGTGGTGGTCGGAACCAAGTTCCGGGGTGGCGGTCGGAACCAAGGTCCGGGGTGGTGGTCGGATCCAATGTCCGGGGTGGCGGTCGGAACCAATGTCCGAGGTGGCGGTCGGAACCAAGGTCCGGGGTGGCGGTCGGAACCAAGGTCCGGGGTGGCGGTCGGAACCAAGGTCCGGGGTGGCGGTCGGAACCAATTTCCGGTGTGGCGGTCGGAACCAAGGTCCGGAGTGGCGGTCGGAACCAACGTCAGGGGTGGCGGTCGGAACCAAGGTCCGTGGGGGCGTTCGGAACCAAGGTCCGGGGTGGCGGTCGGAAACAATGTCAGGTTTGGCGTTCGAACCACCTTCCGTTGAGGCAGTCGGAACCAAGGTCCGGGGTGACAGTCAGAACTAAGGTCCAAGGTGGCGGTCGGAACCTGGGTCCGGGGTGGCGATCGGAACGAATCCGGGGTGGCGGTCGGAACAAAGGTCCGGGGTGGAGATCGGAACCAAGGTCCAGGGGGGCGGTCGGAACCAAAGTCCGGGGTGGCAGTCGGATCCAAGGTGCGGGGAGGCGGTCGGAACCAAGGCCCGGGCTGGCAGTCGGAACCAAGGTCCGGGGGGTCGGGCGGAACCATGGTCCGGGGGTGCAGTCGGAACCAAGGTCCGGGCTCGCGTTCGGAACCAAGGCCCGGGGTGGCGGTCGGAACCAAGGTCCAGGGTGGCGGTTGGAAACAAGGACCGGGGTGGCGCTCGGAACCACGTTCCGGGGTGGCGGTCGGAACCAAGGTCCGGGGTGGCGGTCGGAACCAAGGTCCGGGGGGGCGGACGGATCCAAGGTCCGGGGTGGCGTTCTGAACCAAGGTCCGGGGTGGCGGTCGGAACCAAGGTCCGGGGTGGCGGTCGGAACCAATGTCCGGGGTGGCGGTCGGAACCAATGTCCGAGGTGGCGGTCGGAACCAAGGTCCGGGGTGGCGGTCGGAACCAAGTTCCGGGGTGGTGGTCGGAACCAAGTTCCGGGGTGGCGGTCGGAACCAAGGTCCGGGGTGGTGGTCGGATCCAATGTCCGGGGTGGCGGTCGGAACCAATGTCCGAGGTGGCGGTCGGAACCAAGGTCCGGGGTGGCGGTCGGAACCAAGGTCCGGGGTGGCGGTCGGAACCAAGGTCCGGGGTGGCGGTCGGAACCAATTTCCGGTGTGGCGGTCGGAACCAAGGTCCGGAGTGGCGGTCGGAACCAACGTCAGGGGTGGCGGTCGGAACCAAGGTCCGTGGGGGCGTTCGGAACCAAGGTCCGGGGTGGCGGTCGGAAACAATGTCAGGTTTGGCGTTCGAACCACCTTCCGTTGAGGCAGTCGGAACCAAGGTCCGGGGTGACAGTCAGAACTAAGGTCCAAGGTGGCGGTCGGAACCTGGGTCCGGGGTGGCGATCGGAACGAATCCGGGGTGGCGGTCGGAACAAAGGTCCGGGGTGGAGATCGGAACCAAGGTCCAGGGGGGCGGTCGGAACCAAAGTCCGGGGTGGCAGTCGGATCCAAGGTGCGGGGAGGCGGTCGGAACCAAGGCCCGGGCTGGCAGTCGGAACCAAGGTCCGGGGGGTCGGGCGGAACCATGGTCCGGGGGTGCAGTCGGAACCAAGGTCCGGGCTCGCGTTCGGAACCAAGGCCCGGGGTGGCGGTCGGAACCAAGGTCTGGGTTGGCGGTCGGAACCAAGGTCCGAGGTGGCGGTCGGAACCAAGGTCCGGGGCGGTGGTCGGAACCAAGGTCCGGGGTGGCGGTGGGAACCAAGGTCCAGGGTGGCGTTCGGAACCAAGTTACTGGGTGGCGGCCGGAACCATGGGCCGGGGTGGCGGTCGGAAGTAAGGTCCGGGGTGGCGGTCGGAAGTAAGGTCCGGGGTGGTGGTCGGAAGTAAGGTCCGGGGTGGCGGTCGGAATCAAGGTCCGGGGTGGCAGTCGGAACCAAGGTCCGGGGTGGAGGTCGGAACCAAGGTCCGGGGGGGCGGCCGGAACCAAAGTCCGGGGTGGCGCTCGGAACCAAGGTCCGGGGTGGCGGTCGGAACCAATGTCCGGGGTGGCGGTCGGAACCAATGTCCGAGGTGGCGGTCGGAACCAAGGTCCGGGGTGGCGGTCGGAACCAAGTTCCGGGGTGGTGGTCGGAACCAATGTCCGGGGTGGCGGTCGGAACCAAGGTCCGGGGTGGTGGTCGGATCCAATGTCCGGGGTGGCAGTCGGAACCAACGTCCGAGGTGGCGGTCGGAACCAAGGTCCGGGGTGGCGGTCGGAACCAAGGTCCGGGGTGGCGGTCGGAACCAAGGTCCGGGGTGGCGGTCGGAACCAATTTCCGTGGTGGCGGTCGGAACCAAGGTCCGGAGTGGCGGTCGGAACGAATCCGGGGTGGCGGTCGGAACAAAGGTCCGGGGTGGAGATCGGAACCAAGGTCCAGGGGGGCGGTCGGAACCAAAGTCCGGGGTGGCAGTCGGATCCAAGGTGCGGGGAGGCGGTCGGAACCAAGGCCCGGGCTGGCAGTCGGAACCAAGGTCCGGGGGGTCGGGCGGAACCATGGTCCGGGGTGGCAGTTGGAACCAAGGACCGGGGTGGCGGTCGGAACCACGTTCCGGGGTGGCGGTCGGAACCAATGTCTGGGTTGGCGGTCGGAACCAAGGTCCGAGGTGGCGGTCGGAACCAAGGTCCGGGGCGGTGGTCAGAACCAAGGTCCGGGGTGGCGGTCGGAACCAAGGTCCAGGGTGGCGTTCGGAACCAAGTTACTGGGTGGCGGCCGGAACCATGGGCCGGGGTGGCGGTCGGAAGTAAGGACCGGGGTGGCGGTCGGAAGTAAGGTCCGGGGTGGCGGTCGGAAGTAAGGTCCGGGGTGGCGGTCGGAATCAAGGTCCGGGGTGGCAGTCGGAACCAAGGTCCGGGGTGGAGGTCGGAACGAATGTCCGGGGGGGCGGTCGGAACCAAAGTCCGGGGTGGCGGTCGGAACCAAGGTCCGGGGTGGCGGTCGGAAACAAGGTCCGGGGTGACGGTTGGAACCAAGGACCGGGGTGGCGGTCGGAACCACATTCCGGGGTGGCGGTCGGATCCAATTTCCAGGGTGGCGGTCTGAATCAAGGTCCGGGGTGGCGGTTGGAACCAAGGTCCGGGGTGGCGGTCGGAACCAAGGTCCGGGGTGGCGGTCGGAACCAAGGTCCGGGGGGGCGGACGGAACCAAGGTCCGGGGTGGCGTTCTGAACCAAGGTCCGGGGTGGCGGTCCGAACCAAGGTCCGGAGTGGCGGTCGGAACCAAGGTCCGGGGTGGCGGTCGGAACAAATGTCCGGGGTGGCGGTCGGAACCAATGTCCGAGGTGGCGGCCGGAACCAAGGTCCGGGGTGGCGGTCGGAACCAAGGTCCAGGGTGGCGGTCGGAATCAAGGTCCGGGGTAGCGGTCGGAACCAAGGTCCGGGGTGGCGGTCGGAACCAAAGTCCGGGGTGGCGGTCGGAACCAAGTTCCGTGGTGGCGGTCGGAACCAAGGTCCGGGGGGGCGGTCGGGACCAACGTCCGGCGTGGCGGTCGGAACCAAGGTCAGGGGTGGCGGTGGGAACCACGTTCTGGGGTGGCGGTCGGAACCAAGGTCCGGGGTGGCGGTCGGAACCAAGGTCCGGGGTGGCATTCGGAACCAAGTTACGGGGTGGCGGTCGGAACCAAGGGCCGGGGTGGCGCGCGGAATCAAGGTCCGGGGTGGCGGTCGGACCCAAGGTCCGGGGTGGTGGTCGGAACTAAGGTCCGGGTTGGCGGTCGAAACAAAGGTCCCGGGTGGTGGTCGGAACCAAGGTCCGAGGTGGCAGTCGGAACCAAGGTCCGGGGTGGAGGTCGGATCCAAGGTCCGGGGTGGCGGTCGGAAGTAAGGTCCGGGGTTGCGGTCGGACCCAAGGTCCGGGGTGGTGGTCGGAACCAAGGTCCGAGGTGGCGGTCGGAACCAAGGTCCGGGGTGGCGGTCGGAACAAAGGTCCGGGGTCGTGGGCGGAACCATGGTCCGGGGTGGCGGTCGGAAACAAGGTCCGGGGTTGCGGTCGGAAGTAAGGTCCGGGGTGGCGGTCGGAACCAAGGTCCGGGGTGGTGGTCGGAACCAAGGTCCGAGGTGGCGGTCGGAACCAAGGTCCGGGGTGGCGGTCGGATCCAAGGTCCGGGGTGGCGGTTGGAACCAAGGTCCAAGGTGGCGGTCGGAACCAAGGTCCGGGGTGGCGGTCGGATCCAAGGTCCAGGGTGGCGGTTGGAAACAAGGACCGGGGTGGCGCTCGGAACCACGTTCCGGGGTGGCGGTCGGAACCAAGGTCCGGGGTGGCGGTCGGAACCAAGGTCCGGGGGGGCGGACGGATCCAAGGTCCGGGGTGGCGTTCTGAACCAAGGTCCGGGGTGGCGGTCGGAACCAAGGTCCGGGGTGGCGGTCGGAACCAATGTCCGGGGTGGCGGTCGGAACCAATGTCCGAGGTGGCGGTCGGAACCAAGGTCCGGGGTGGCGGTCGGAACCAAGTTCCGGGGTGGTGGTCGGAACCAAGTTCCGGGGTGGCGGTCGGAACCAAGGTCCGGGGTGGTGGTCGGATCCAATGTCCGGGGTGGCGGTCGGAACCAATGTCCGAGGTGGCGGTCGGAACCAAGGTCCGGGGTGGCGGTCGGAACCAAGGTCCGGGGTGGCGGTCGGAAACAATGTCAGGTGTGGCGTTCGAACCACCTTCCGGTGAGGCGGTCGGAACCAAGGTCCGGGGTGACAGTCAGAACTAAGGTCCAACGTGGCGGTCGGAACCTGGGTCCGGTGTGGCGATCGGAACAAATCCGGGGTGGCGGTCGGAACCAAGGTCCGGGGTGGAGGTCGGAACGAAGGTCCGGGGGGTGGTCGGAAACAAGGTCCGGGGTGGCAGTCGGATCCAAGGTGCGGCGAGGCAGTCGGAACCAAGGCCCGGGCTTGCAGTCGGATCCAATGTCCAGGGTGGCAGTCGGAACCAAGGTCCGGTCTCGCGTTCGGAACCAAGGTCCGGGGTGGCGGTCGGAACCAAGGTCTGGGTTGGCGGTCGGAACCAAGGTCCGAGGTGGCGGTCGGAACCAAGGTTCGGTGTGGTGGTCGGAACCAAGGTCCGGGGTGGCGGTCGGAACCAAGGTGCAGGGTGGCGGTCGGAACCAAGTTACTGGGTGGCGGCCGGAACCATGGGCCGGGGTGGCGGTCGGATGTAAGGTCCGGGGAGGCGGTTGGAACCAAGGCCCGGGCTGGCAGTCGGAACCAAGGTCCGGGGAGTCGGGCGGAATCATGGTCCGGGGGTGCAGTCGGAAGCAAGGTCCGGTCTCGCGTTTGGAACCAAGGTCCGGGGTGGCGGTCGGAACCAAGGTCTGGGTTGGCGGTCGGAACCAAGGTCCGAGGTGGCGGTCGGAACCAAGGTTCGGGGTGGTGGTCGGAACCAAGGTCCGGGGTGGCGATCGGAACCAAGGTTCAGGGTGGCGTTCGGAACCAAGTTACTGGGTGGCGGCCGGAACCATGGGCCGGGGTGGCGGTCGGAAGTAAGGTCCGGGGTGGCGGTCGGAAGTAAGGTCCGGGGTGGCGGTCGGAAGTAAGGTCCGGGGTGGCGGTCGGATCCAAGGTCCGGGGTGGCGGTTGGAAGTAAGGTCCGGGGTGGCGGTCGGAATCAAGGTCCGGGGTGGCGGTCGGAACCAAGGTCCGGGGTGGAGGTCGGAACCAAGGTCCGGGGGGGCGGTCGGAACCAAAGTCCGGGGTGGCGGTCGGAACCAAGGTCCGAGGTGGCGGTCGGAACCAAGGTCCGGCGTGGCGGTCGGAACCAAGGTCCGGGTTGGCGGTTGGGACCAAGGTCCGGGGTGGCGGTTGGAACCAAGGACCGGGGTGGCGGTCGGAACCACGTTCCGGGGTGGCGGTCGGAACCAAGGTTCAGGGTGGCGTTCGGAACCAAGTTACTGGGTGGCGGCCGGAACCATGGGCCGGGGTGGCGGTCGGAAGTAAGGTCCGGGGTGGCGGTCGGAAGTAAGGTCCGGGGTGGCGGTCGGAAGTAAGGTCCGGGGTGGCGGTCGGAAGTAAGGTCCGGGGTGGCGGTCGGATCCAAGGTCCGTGGTGGCGGTCGGAACCAAGGTCCGGGGGGGGCGGTCGGGACCAACGTCCGGCGTGGCGGTCGGAACCAAGGTCAGGGGTGGCGGTGGGAACCACGTTCTGGGTTGGCGGTCGGAACCAAGGTCCGGGGTGGCGGTCGGAACCAAGGTCCGGGGTGGCATTCGGAACCAAGTTACGGGGTGGCGGTCGGAACGAAGGGCCGGGGTGGCGCACGGAATCAAGGTCCGGGGTGGCGGTCGGACCCAAGGTCCGGGGTGGTGGTCGGAACTAAGGTCCGGGTTGGCGGTCGAAACAAAGGTCCCGGGTCGTGGGCGGAACCATGGTCCGGGGTGGCGGTCGGAAACAAGGTCCGGGGTCGCGGTCGGAAGTAAGGTCCGGGGTGGCGGTCGGAACCAATGTCCGGGGTGGCGGTCGGAACCAATGTCCGAGGTGGCGGTCGGAACCAAGGTCCGGGGTGGCGGTCGGAACCAAGTTCCGGGGTGGTGGTCGGAACCAAGTTCCGGGGTGGCGGTCGGAACCAAGGTCCGGGGTGGTGGTCGGATCCAATGTCCGGGGTGGCGGTCGGAACCAATGTCCGAGGTGGCGGTCGGAACCAAGGTCCGGGGTGGCGGTCGGAACCAAGGTCCGGGGTGGCGGTCGGAAGTAAGGTCCGGGGTGGCGGTCGGACCCAAGGTCCGGGGTGGTGGTCGGAACCAAGGTCCGAGGTGGCGGTCGGAACCATGGTCCGGGGTGGCGGTCGGAACAAAGGTCCGGGGTCGTGGGCGGAACCATGGTCCGGGGTGGCGGTCGGAAACAAGGTCCGGGGTGGCGGTCGGAAGTAAGGTCCGGGGTGGCGGTCGGAACCAAGGTCCGGGGTGGTGGTCGGAACCAAGGTCCGAGGTGGCGGTCGGAACCAAGGTCCGGGGTGGCGGTCGGATCCAAGGTCCGGGGTGGCGGTTGGAACCAAGGTCCAAGGTGGCGGTCAGAACCAAGGTCCGGGGTGGCGGTCGGATCCAAGGTCCAGGGTGGCGGTTGGAACCAAGGACCGGGGTGGCGCTCGGAACCACGTTCCGGGGTGGCGGTCGGAACCAAGGTCCGGGGAGGCGGTCGGAACCAAGGTCCGGGGGGGTGGACGGATCCAAGGTCCGGGGTGGCGTTCTGAACCAAGGTCCGGGGTGGCGGTCGGAACCAAGGTCCGGGGTGGCGGTCGGAACCAATGTCCGGGGTGGCGGTCGGAACCAATGTCCGAGGTGGCGGTCGGAACCAAGGTCCGGGGTGGCGGTCGGAACCAAGTTCCGGGGTGGTGGTCGGAACCAAGTTCCGGGGTGGCGGTCGGAACCAAGGTCCGGGGTGGTGGTCGGATCCAATGTCCGGGGTGGCGGTCGGAACCAATGTCCGAGGTGGCGGTCGGAACCAAGGTCCGGGGTGGCGGTCGGAACCAAGGTCCGGGGTGGCGGTCGGAACCAAGGTCCGGGGTGGCGGTCGGAACCAATTTCCGGGGTGGCGGTCGGAACCAAGGTCCGGAGTGGCGGTCGGAACCAACGTCAGGGGTGGCGGTCGGAACCAAGGTCCGTGGGGGCGTTCGGAACCAAGGTCCGGGGTGGCGGTCGGAAACAATGTCAGGTTTGGCGTTCGAACCACCTTCCGTTGAGGCAGTCGGAACCAAGGTCCGGGGTGACAGTCAGAACTAAGGTCCAAGGTGGCGGTCGGAACCTGGGTCCGGGGTGGCGATCGGAACGAATCCGGGGTGGCGGTCGGAACAAAGGTCCGGGGTGGAGATCGGAACCAAGGTCCAGGGGGGCGGTCGGAACCAAAGTCCGGGGTGGCAGTCGGATCCAAGGTGCGGGGAGGCGGTCGGAACCAAGGCCCGGGCTGGCAGTCGGAACCAAGGTCCGGGGGGTCGGGCGGAACCATGGTCCGGGGGTGCAGTCGGAACCAAGGTCCGGGCTCGCGTTCGGAACCAAGGCCCGGGGTGGCGGTCGGAACCAAGGTCTGGGTTGGCGGTCGGAACCAAGGTCCGAGGTGGCGGTCGGAACCAAGGTCCGGGGCGGTGGTCGGAACCAAGGTCCGGGGTGGCGGTGGGAACCAAGGTCCAGGGTGGCGTTCGGAACCAAGTTACTGGGTGGCGGCCGGAACCATGGGCCGGGGTGGCGGTCGGAAGTAAGGTCCGGGGTGGCGGTCGGAAGTAAGGTCCGGGGTGGTGGTCGGAAGTAAGGTCCGGGGTGGCGGTCGGAATCAAGGTCCGGGGTGGCAGTCGGAACCAAGGTCCGGGGTGGAGGTCGGAACCAAGGTCCGGGGGGGCGGCCGGAACCAAAGTCCGGGGTGGCGCTCGGAACCACGTTCCGGGGTGGCGGTCGGAACCAAGGTCCGGGGTGGCGGTCGGAACCAAGGTCCGGGGTGGCGGTCGGATCCAAGGTCCAGGGTGGCGGTTGGAACCAAGGACCGGGGTGGCGCTCGGAACCACGTTCCGGGTTGGCGGTCGGAACCAAGGTCCGGGGTGGCGGTCGGAAACAAGGTCCGGGGGGGCGGACGGATCCAAGGTCCGGGGTGGCGTTCTGAACCAAGGTCCGGGGTGGCGGTCGGAACCAAGGTCCGGGGTGGCGGTCGGAACCAATGTCCGGGGTGGCGGTCGGAACCAATGTCCGAGGTGGCGGTCGGAACCAAGGTCCGGGGTGGCGGTCGGAACCAAGTTCCGGGGTGGTGGTCGGAACCAATGTCCGGGGTGGCGGTCGGAACCAAGGTCCGGGGTGGTGGTCGGATCCAATGTCCGGGGTGGCGGTCGGAACCAATGTCCGAGGTGGCGGTCGGAACCAAGGTCCGGGGTGGCGGTCGGAACCAAGGTCCGGGGTGGCGGTCGGAACCAAGGTCCGGGGTGGCGGTCGGAACCAATTTCCGTGGTGGCGGTCGGAACCAAGGTCCGGAGTGGCGGTCGGAACCAACGTCAGGGGTGGCGGTCGGAACGAAGGTCCGGGGGGGCGTTCGGAACCAAGGTCCGGGGTGGCGGTCGGAAACAATGTCAGGTTTGGCGTTCGAACCACCTTCCGTTGAGGCAGTCGGAACCAAGGTCCGGGGTGACAGTCAGAACTAAGGTCCAAGGTGGCGGTCGGAACCTGGGTCCGGGGTGGCGATCGGAACTAATCCGGGGTGGCGGTCGGAACAAAGGTCCGGGGTGGAGATCGGAACCAAGGTCCAGGGGGGCGGTCGGAACCAAAGTCCGGGGTGGCAGTCGGATCCAAGGTGCGGGGAGGCGGTCGGAACCAAGGCCCGGGCTGGCAGTCGGAACCAAGGTCCGGGGGGTCGGGCGGAACCATGGTCCGGGGTGGCAGTTGGAACCAAGGACCGGGGTGGCGGTCGGAACCACGTTCCGGGGTGGCGGTCGGAACCAATGTCTGGGTTGGCGGTCGGAACCAAGGTCCGAGGTGGCGGTCGGAACCAAGGTCCGGGGCGGTGGTCAGAACCAAGGTCCGGGGTGGCGGTCGGAACCAAGGTCCAGGGTGGCGTTCGGAACCAAGTTACTGGGTGGCGGCCGGAACCATGGGCCGGGGTGGCGGTCGGAAGTAAGGACCGGGGTGGCGGTCGGAAGTAAGGTCCGGGGTGGCGGTCGGAATCAAGGTCCGGGGTGGCAGTCGGAACCAAGGTCCGGGGTGGAGGTCGGAACGAATGTCCGGGGGGGCGGTCGGAACCAAAGTCCGGGGTGGCGGTCGGAACCAAGGTCCGGGGTGGCGGTCGGAACCAAGGTCCGGCGTGGCGGTCGGAACCAAGGTCCGAGGTGGCGGTCGGAACCAAGGTCCGGGGTGGCGGTTGGAACCAAGGACCGGGGTGGCGGTCGGAACCACGTTCCGGGGTGGCGGTCGGATCCAACGTCCAGGGTGGCGGTCGGAATCAAGGTCCGGGGTGGCGGTTGGAACCAAGGTCCGGGGTGGCGGTCGGAACCAAGGTCGGGGGTGGCGGTCGGAACCAAGGTCCGGGGGGGCGGACGGAACCAAGGTCCGGGGTGGCGTTCTGAACCAAGGTCCGGGGTGGCGGTCCGAACCAAGGTCCGGAGTGGCGGTCGGAACCAAGGTCCGGGTGGCGGTCAGAACAAATGTCCGGGGTGGCGGTCGGAACCAATGTCCGAGGTGGGGGTCGGAACCAAGGTCCGGGGTGGCGGCCGGAACCAAGGTCCGGGGTGGCGGTCGGAACCAAGGTCCGGGGTGGCGGTCGGAACCAAGGTCCGGGGTAGCGGTCGGAACCAAGGTCCGGGGAGGCGGTCGGAACCAAAGTCCGGGGTGGCGGTCGGAACCAAGTTCCGTGGTGGCGGTCGGAACTAATGTCCGGGGTCGCGGTCGGGACCAAGGTCCGGCGTGGCGGTCGGATCCAAGGTCAGGGGTGGCGGTGGGAACCACGTTCTGGGGTGGCGGTCGGAACCAAGGTCCGGGGTGGCGGTCGGAACCAAGGTCCGGGGTGGCGTTCGGAACCAAGTTGCGGGGTGGCGGTCGGAACCAAGGGCCGGGGTGGCGCGCGGAATCAAGGTCCGGGGTGGCGGTTGGACCCAAGGTCCGGGGTGGTGGTCGGAACTAAGGTCCGGGTTGGCGGTCGAAACAAAGGTCCCGGGTCGTGGGCGGAACCATGGTCCGGGGTGGCGGTCGGAAACAAGGTCCGGGGTGGCGGTCGGAAGTAAGATCCGGGGTGGCGGTCGGAACCAAGGTCCGGGGTGGTGGTCGGAACCAAGGTCCGAGGTGGCGGTCGGAACCAAGGTCCGGGGTGGCGGTCGGAACAAAGGTCCGGGGTGGCGGTCGGAAGTAAGGTCCGGTGTGGCGGTCGGAACCAAGGTCCGGGGTGGTGGTCGGAACCAAGGTCCGAGGTGGCGGTCGGAAGTAAGGTCCGGTGTGGCGGTCGGAACCAAGGTCCGGGGTGGTGGTCGGAACCAAGGTCCGAGGTGGCGGTCGGAACCAAGGTCCGGGGTGGCGGTCGGATCCAAGGTCCGGGGTGGCGGTTGGAACCAAGGTCCGAGGTGGCGGTCGGATCCAAGGTCCAGGGTGGCGGTTGGAACCAAGGACCGGGGTGGCGCTCGGAACCACGTTCCGGGGTGGCGGTCGGAACCAAGGTCCGGGGTGGCGGTCGGAACCAAGGTCCGGGGGGGCGGACGGATCCAAGGTCCGGGGTGGCGTTCTGAACCAAGGTCCGGGGTGGCGGTCGGAACCAAGGTCCGGGGTGGCGGTCGGAACCAATGTCCGGGGTTGCGGTCGGAACCAATGTCCGAGGTGGCGGTCGGAACCAAGGTCCGGGGTGGCGGTCGGAACCAAGTTCCGGGGTGGCGGTCGGAACCAAGGTCCGGGGTGGCGGTCGGAACCAAGGTCCGGGGTGGTGGTCGGATCCAATGTCCGGGGTGGCGGTCGGAGCCAATGTCCGAGGTGGCGTTCGGGTCCAAGGTCCGGGGTGGCGGTCGGAACCAAGGTCCGGGGTGGCGGTTGGAACCAAGGTCCGGGGTGATGGTCGGAACCAATTTCCGGGGTGGCGGTCGGAACCAAGGTCCGGAGTGGCGGTCGGAACCAACGTCAGGGGTGGCGGTCGGAACCAAGGTCCGGGGGGGCGTTCGGAACCAAGGTCCGGGGTGGCGGTCGGAAACAATGTCAGGTTTGGCGTTCGAACCACCTTCCGTTGAGGCAGTCGGAACCAAGGTCCGGGGTGACAGTCAGAACTAAGGTCCAAGGTGGCGGTCGGAACCTGGGTCCGGGGTGGCGATCGGAACGAATCCGGGGAGGCGGTCGGAACCAAGGTCCGGGGTGGAGATCGGAACCAAGGTCTAGGGGGGCGGTCGGAACCAAAGTCCGGGGTGGCAGTCGGATCCAAGGTGCGGGGAGGCGGTCGGAACCAAGGCCCGGGCTGGCAGTCGGAACCAAGGTCCGGGGGGTCGGGCGGAACTATGGTCCGGGGGTGCAGTCGGAACCAAGGTCCGGGCTCGCGTTCGGAACCAAGGTCCGGGGTGGCGGTCGGAACCAAGGTCTGGGTTGGCGGTCGGAACCAAGGTCCGAGGTGGCGGTCGGAACCAAGGTCCGGGGCGGTGGTCGGAACCAAGGTCCGGGGTGGCGGTCGGAACCAAGGTCCAGGGTGGCGTTCGGAACCAAGTTACTGGGTGGCGGCCGGAACCATGGGCCGGGGTGGCGGTCGGAGGTAAGGTCCGGGGTGGCGGTCGGAATCAAGGTCCGGGGTGGCAGTCGGAAGTAAGGTCCGGAGTGGCGGTCGGAACCAAGTTCCGGGGTGGCGGCCGGAACCAAGGTCTGGGGTGGCGGTCGGAACCAAGGTCTGGGGTGGCGGTCGGAACCAAGGTCCGAGGTGGCGGTCGGAACCAAGGTCCGGGGTGGCGGTCGGAACCAAGGTCCGGCGTGGCGGTCGGAACCAAGGTCCGGGGTGGCGGTCGGAACCAAGGTCCGGGGTTGCGGTTGGAACCAAGGACCGGGGTGGCGGTCGGAACCACGTTCCGGGGTGGCGGTCGGAACCAAGGTCCAGGGGGGCGGTCTGAAACCAATGCCGAGGTGGCGGTCGGAACCAAGGTCCGGGGTGGCGGTCGGAACCAAGTTCCGGGGTGGCGGTCGTAACCAAGGTCCAGCGTGCCGGTGGGAACCAAAGTCCGGTGTGGCGGTCGGAACCAGGTTCCGTGGTGGCGGTCGGAACCAAAGTCCGGGGTGGTGGTCGGAACCACGGTCCGGGGTGGCGGTCGGAACCAAGGTCCGGGGTGGCGGTCGAAACCAAGTTCCGTGGTGGCGGTCGGATCAAATGTCTGGGGTGGCGGTCGGAACCAAGGTCCGGGGTGGCGGTCGGAACCAAGGTCCGGGGTGGCGGTCGGAACCAAGTTCCGGGGTGGCGGTCGGAACCAAGGTCCGGGGTGGCGGACGGAACCAATGTCCGGCGTGGCGGTCGGAACCATGGTCCGGGGTGGCGGTCGGAACCAAGGTCCGGGGTGGCGGTCGGAACCAAGGTCCGGGGTAGAGGTCGGAACCAAGGTCCGGGGTGGCGGTCGCAACCAAAGTCCGGGGTGGCGGTCGGAACCAAGTTCTGTGGTGGCGGTCGGAACCAAGGTCCGGGGGGGGCGGTCGGGACAACGTCCGGCGTGGCGGTCGGAACCATGGTCAGGGGTGGCGGTGGGAACCACGTTCTGGGGTGGCGGTCGGAACCAAGGTCCGGGGTGGCGGTCGGAACCAAGGTCCGGGGTGGCGTTCGGAACCAAGTTACGGGGTGGCGGTCGGAACCAAGGGCCGTGGTGGCGCGCGGAATCAAGGTCCGGGGTGGCGGTCGGACCCAAGGTCCGGGGTGGTGGTCGGAACTAAGGTCCGGGTTGGCGGTCGAAACAAAGGTCCCGGGTCGTGGGCGGAACCATGGTCCGGGGTGGCGGTCGGAAACAAGGTCCGGGGTGGCGGTCGGAAGTAAGGTCCGCGGTGGCGGTCGGAACCAAGGTCCGGGGTGGTGGTCGGAACCAAGGTCCGAAGTGGCGGTCGGAACCAAGGTCCGGGGTGGGTCGGAACAAAGGTCCGGGGTCGTGGGCGGAACCATGGTCCGGGGTGGCGGTCGGAAACAAGGTCCGGGGTGGCGGTCGGAAGTAAGGTCCGGGGTGGCGGTCGGAACCAAGGTCCGGGGTGGTGGTCGGAACCAAGGTCCGAGGTGGCGGTCGGAACCAAGGACCGGGGTGGCGGTCGGATCCAAGCTCCGAGGTGGCGGTCGGAACCAAGGACCGGGGTGGCGGTCGGATCCAAGGTCCGGGGTGGCGGTTGGAACCAAGGTCCGAGGTGGCGGTCGGAACCAAGGTCCGGGGTGGCGGTCGGATCCAAGGTCCAGGGTGGCGGTTGGAACCAAGGTCCGGGGGGCGGACGGATCCAAGGTCCGGGGTGCGTTCTGAACCAAGGTCCGGGGTGGCGGTCGGAACCAAGGTCCGGGGTGGCGGTCGGAACCAATGTCCGGGGTGGCGGTCGGATCCAATGTCCGAGGTGGCGGTCGGAACCAAGGTCCGGGGTGGCGGTCGGAACCAAGTTCCGGGGTGGCGGTCGGAACCAAGGTCCGGGGGTGGCGGTCGGGAACCAAGGTCCGGGGTGGTGGTCGGATCAATGTCCGGGGTGGCGGTCGGAACCAATGTCCGAGGTGGCGGTCGGAACCAAGGTCCGGGGTGGCGGTCGGAACCAAGGTCCGGGGGGTGGGCGGAACAATGGTCCGGGGGTGCAGTCGGAACCAAGGTCCGGTCTCGCGTTCGGAACCAAGGTCCGGGGTGGCGGTCGGAACCAAGGTCTGGGTTGGCGGTCGGAACCAAGGTCCGAGGTGGCGGTCGGAACCAAGGTTCGGGGTGGTGGTCGGAACCAAGGTCCGGGGGCGGTGGTCGGAACCAAGGTCCGGGGTGGCGGTCGGAACCAAGGTCCAGGGGTGGCGTTCGGAACCAAGTTACTGGGTGGCGGCCGGAACCATGGGCCGGGGTGGCGGTCGGAAGTAAGGACCGGGGTGGCGGTCGGAAGTAAGGTCCGGGGTGGCGGTCGGAAGTAAGGTCCGGGGTGGCGGTCGGAATCAAGGTCCGGGGTGGCAGTCGGAACCAAGGTCCGGGGTGGAGGTCGGAACGAATGTCCGGGGGGCGGTCGGAACCAAAGTCCGGGGTGGCGGTCGGAACCAAGGTCCGGGGTGGCGGTCGGAACCAAGGTCCGGCGTGGCGGTCGGAACCAAGGTCCGAGGTGGCGGTCGGAACCAAGGTCCGGGGTGGCGGTTGGAACCAAGGACCGGGTGGCGGTCGGAACCACGTTCCGGGTGGCGGTCGGATCCAACGTCCAGGGTGGCGGTCGGAATCAAGGTCCCGGGGTGGCGGTTGGAACCAAGGTCCGGGGTGGGCGGTCGGAACCAAGGTCGGGGGTGGCGGTCGGAACCAAGGTCCGGGGGGGCGGACGGAACCAAGGTCCGGGGTGGCGTTCTGAACCAAGGTCCGGGGTGGCGGTCCGAACCAAGGTCCGGAGTGGCGGTCGGAACCAAGGTCCGGGTGGCGGTCAGAACAAATGTCGGGGTGGCGGTCGGAACCAATGTCCGAGGTGGGGGTCGGAACCAAGGTCCGGGGTGGCGGCCGGAACCAAGGTCCGGGGTGGCGGTCGGAACCAAGGTCCGGGGTGGCGGTCGGAACCAAGGTGCGGGGTAGCGGTCGGAACCAAGGTCCGGGGAGGCGGTCGGAACCAAAGTCCGGGGTGGCGGTCGGAACCAGGTTCCGTGGTGGCGGTCGGAACTAATGTCCGGGGTCGCGGTCGGGACCAAGGTCCGGCGTGGCGGTCGGATCAAGGTCAGGGGTGGCGGTGGGAACCACGTTCTGGGGTGGCGGTCGGAACCAAGGTCCGGGGTGGCGGTCGGAACCAAGGTCCGGGGTGGCGTTCGGAACCAAGTTGCGGGGTGGCGGTCGGAACCAAGGGCCGGGGTGGCGCGCGGAATCAAGGTCCGGGGTGGCGGTTGGACCCAAGGTCCGGGGTGGTGGTCGGAACTAAGGTCCGGGTTGGCGGTCGAAACAAAGGTCCCGGGTCGTGGGCGGAACCATGGTCCGGGGTGGCGGTCGGAAAACAAGGTCCGGGGTGGCGGTCGGAAGTAAGATCCGGGGTGGCGTGGACCAAGGTCCGGGGTGGTGGTCGGAACCAAGGTCCGAGGTGCGTGGTCGGAACCAAGGTCCGAGGTGGCGGTCGGAACCAAGGTCCGGGGTGGCGGTCGGAACAAATGTCCGGGGTGGCGGTCGGAAGTAAGGTCCGGTGTGGCGGTCGGAACCAAGGTCCGGGGTGGTGGTCGGAACCAAGGTCCGAGGTGGCGGTCGGAAGTAAGGTCCGGTGTGGCGGTCGGAACCAAGGTCCGGGGTGGTGGTCGGAACCAAGGTCCGAGGTGGCGGTCGGAACCAAGGTCCGGGGTGGCGGTCGGATCCAAGGTCCGGGGTGGCGGTTGGAACCAAGGTCCGAGGTGGCGGTCGGATCCAAGGTCCAGGGTGGCGGTTGGAACCAAGGACCGGGGTGGCGCTCGGAACCACGTTCCGGGGTGGCGGTCGGAACCAAGGTCCGGGGTGGCGGTCGGAACCAAGGTCCGGGGGGGCGGACGGATCCAAGGTCCGGGGTGGCGTTCTGAACCAAGGTCCGGGGTGGCGGTCGGAACCAAGGTCCGGGGTGGCGGTCGGAACCAATGTCCGGGGTTGCGGTCGGAACCAATGTCCGAGGTGGCGGTCGGAACCAAGGTCCGGGGTGGCGGTCGGAACCAAGTTCCGGGGTGGCGGTCGGAACCAAGGTCCGGGGTGGCGGTCGGAACCATGGTCCGGGGTGGTGGTCGGATCCAATGTCCGGGGTGGCGGTCGGAACCAATGTCCGAGGTGGCGTTCGGGTCCAAGGTCCGGGGTGGCGGTCGGAACCAAGGTCCGGGGTGGCGGTCGGAACCAAGGTCCGGGGTGGTGGTCGGAACCAATTTCCGGGGTGGCGGTCGGAACCAAGGTCCGGAGTGGCGGTCGGAACCAACGTCAGGGGTGGCGGTCGGAACCAAGGTCCGGGGGGGCGTTCGGAACCAAGGTCCGGGGTGGCGGTCGGAAACAATGTCAGGTTTGGCGTTCGAACCACCTTCCGTTGAGGCAGTCGGAACCAAGGTCCGGGGTGACAGTCAGAACTAAGGTCCAAGGTGGCGGTCGGAACCTGGGTCCGGGGTGGCGATCGGAACGAATCCGGGGAGGCGGTCGGAACCAAGGTCCGGGGTGGAGATCGGAACCAAGGTCTAGGGGGGCGGTCGGAACCAAAGTCCGGGGTGGCAGTCGGATCCAAGGTGCGGGGAGGCGGTCGGAACCAAGGCCCGGGCTGGCGGTCGGAACCAAGGTCCGGGGGGTCGGGCGGAACTATGGTCCGGGGGTGCAGTCGGAACCAAGGTCCGGGCTCGCGTTCGGAACCAAGGTCCGGGGTGGCGGTCGGAACCAAGGTCTGGGTTGGCGGTCGGAACCATGGTCCGAGGTGGCGGTCGGAACCAAGGTCCGGGGCGGTGGTCGGAACCAAGGTCCGGGGTGGCGGTCGGAACCAAGGTCCAGGGTGGCGTTCAGAACCAAGTTACTGGGTGGCGGCCGGAACCATGGGCCGGGGTGGCGGTCGGAGGTAAGGTCCGGGGTGGCGGTCGGAATCAAGGTCCGGGGTGGCAGTCGGAAGTAAGGTCCGGGGTGGCGATCGGAACCAAGTTCCGGGGTGGCGGCCGGAACCAAGGTCCGGGGTGGCGGTCGGAACCAAGGTCTGGGGTGGCGGTCGGAACCAAGGTCCGAGGTGGCGGTCGGAACCAAGGTCCGGGGTGGCGGTCGGAACCAAGGTCCGGCGTGGTGGTCGGAACCAAGGTCCGGGGTGGCGGTCGGAACCAAGGTCCGGGGTTGCGGTTGGAACCAAGGACCGGGGTGGCGGTCGGAACCACGTTCCGGGGTGGCGGTCGGAACCAAGGTCCAGCGTGGCGGTCGGAACCAAAGTCCGGTGTGGCGGTCGGAACCAGGTTCCGTGGTGGCGGTCGGAACCAAAGTCCGGGGTGGTGGTCGGAACCACGGTCCGGGGTGGCGGTCGGAACCAAGGTCCGGGGTGGCGGTCGGAACCAAGTTCCGTGGTGGCGGTCGGATCTAATGTCCGGGGTGGCGGTCGGAACCAAGGTCCGGGGTGGCGGTCGGAACCAAGGTCCGGGGTGGCGGTCGGAACCAAGGTCCGGGGTGGCGGTCGGAACCAAGGTCCGGGGTGGCGGACGGAACCAATGTCCGGCGTGGCGGTCGGAACCAAGGTCCGGGGTGGCGGTCGGAACCAAGGTCCGGGGTGGCGGTCGGAACCAAGGTCCGGGGTAGAGGTCGGAACCAAGGTCCGGGGTGGCGGTCGCAACCAAAGTCCGGGGTGGCGGTCGGAACCAAGTTCCGTGGTGGCGGTCGGAACCAAGGTCCGGGGGGGGCGGTCGGGACCAACGTCCGGCGTGGCGGTCGGAACCAAGGTCAGGGGTGGCGGTGGGAACCACGTTCTGGGGTGGCGGTCGGAACCAAGGTCCGGGGTGACGGTCGGAACCAAGGTCCGGGGTGGCGTTCGGAACCAAGTTACGGGGTGGCGGTCGGAACCAAGGGCCGTGGTGGCGCGCGGAATCAAGGTCCGGGGTGGCGGTCGGACCCAAGGTCCGGGGTGGTGGTCGGAACTAAGGTCCGGGTTGGCGGTCGAAACAAAGGTCCCGGGTCGTGGGCGGAACCATGGTCCGGGGTGGCGGTCGGAAACAAGGTCCGGGGTGGCGGTCGGAAGTAAGGTCCGCGGTGGCGGTCGGAACCAAGGTCCGGGGTGGTGGTCGGAACCAAGGTCCGAGGTGGCGGTCGGAACCAAGGTCCGGGGTGGCGGTCGGAACAAAGGTCCGGGGTCGTGGGCGGAACCATGGTCCGGGGTGGCGGTCGGAAACAAGGTCCGGGGTGGCGGTCGGAAGTAAGGTCCGGGGTGGCGGTCGGAACCAAGGTCCGGGGTGGTGGTCGGAACCAAGGTCCGAGGTGGCGGTCGGAACCAAGGACCGGGGTGGCGGTCGGATCCAAGGTCCGGGGTGGCGGTTGGAACCAAGGTCCGAGGTGGCGGTCGGAACCAAGGTCCGGGGTGGCGGTCGGATCCAAGGTCCAGGGTGGCGGTTGGAACCAAGGACCGGGGTGGCGCTCGGAACCACGTTCCGGGGTGGCGGTCGGAACCAAGGTCCGGGGTGGCGGTCGGAACCAAGGTCCGGGGGGGCGGACGGATCCAAGGTCCGGGGTGCGTTCTGAACCAAGGTCCGGGGTGGCGGTCGGAACCAAGGTCCGGGGTGGCGGTCGGAACCAATGTCCGGGGTGGCGGTCGGATCCAATGTCCGAGGTGGCGGTCGGAACCAAGGTCCGGGGTGGCGGTCGGAACCAAGTTCCGGGGTGGCGGTCGGAACCAAGGTCCGGGGTGGCGGTCGGAACCAAGGTCCGGGGTGGTGGTCGGATCCAATGTCCGGGGTGGCGGTCGGAACCAATGTCCGAGGTGGCGGTCGGAACCAAGGTCCGGGGTGGCGGTCGGAACCAAGGTCCGGGGGGTGGGCGGAACCATGGTCCGGGGGTGCAGTCGGAACCAAGGTCCGGTCTCGCGTTCGGAACGAAGGTCCGGGGTGGCGGTCGGAACCAAGGTCTGGGTTGGCGGTCGGAACCAAGGTCCGAGGTGGCGGTCGGAACCACGGTTCGGGGTGGTGGTCGGAACCAAGGTCCAGGGTGGCGTTCGGAACCAAGTTACTGGGTGGCGGCCGGAACCATGGGCCGGGGTGGCGGTCGGACGTAAGGTCCGGGGAGGCGGTCGGAACCAAGGCCCGGGCTGGCAGTCGGAACCAAGGTACGGGGGGTCGGGCGGAACCATGGTCCGGGGGTGCAGTCGGAAGCAAGGTCCGGTCTCGCGTTCGGAACCAAGGTCCGGGGTGGCGGTCGGAACCAAGGTCTGGGTTGGCGGTCGGAACCAAGGTCCGAGGTGGCGGTCGGAATCAAGGTTCGGGGTGGTGGTCGGAACCAAGGTCCGGGGTGGCGATCGGAACCAAGGTTCAGGGTGGCGTTCGGAACCAAGTTACTGGGTGGCGGCCGGAACCATGGGCCGGGGTGGCGGTCGGAAGTAAGGTCCGGGGTGGCGGTCGGAAGTAAGGTCCGGGGTGGCGGTCGGAAGTAAGGTCCGGGGTGGCGGTCGGAAGTAAGGTCCGGGGTGGCGGTCGGATCCAAGGTCCGGGGTGGCGGTTGGAAGTAAGGTCCGGGGTGGCGGTCGGAATCAAGGTCCGGGGTGGCGGTCGGAACCAAGGTCCGGGGTGGAGGTCGGAACCAAGGTCCGGGGGGGCGGTCGGAACCAAAGTCCGGGGTGGCGGTCGGAACCAAGGTCCGGGGTGGAGGTCGGAACCAAGGTCCGGGGGGGCGGTCGGAACCAAAGTCCGGGGTGGCGGTCGGAACCAAGTTCCGTGGTGGCGATCGGAACCAAGGTCCGGGGAGGGCGGTCGGGACCAACGTCCGGCGTGGCGGTCGGAACCAAGGTCAGGGGTGGCGGTGGGAACCACGTTCTGGGGTGGCGGTCGGAACCAAGGTCCGGGGTGGCGGTCGGAACCAAGGTCCGGGGTGGCATTCGGAACCAAGTTACGGGGTGGCGGTCGGAACCAAGGGCCGGGGTGGCGCACGGAATCAAGGTCCGGGGTGGCGGTCGGACCCAAGGTCCGGGGTGGTGGTCGGAACTAAGGTCCGGGTTGGCGGTCGAAACAAAGGTCCCGGGTCGTGGGCGGAACCATGGTCCGGGGTGGCGGTCGGAAACAAGGTCCGGGGTGGCGGTCGAACCACCTTCCGGTGAGGCGGTCGGAACCAAGGTCCGGGGTGACAGTCAGAACTAAGGTCCAACGTGGCGGTCGGAACCTGGGTCCGGTGTGGCGATCGGAACAAATCCGGGGTGGCGGTCGGAACCAAGGTCCGGGGTGGAGGTCGGAACGAAGGTCCGGGGGGTGGTCGGAAACAAAGTCCGGGGTGGCAGTCGGATCCAAGGTGCGGCGAGGCAGTCGGAACCAAGGCCCGGGCTTGCAGTCGGATCCAATGTCCAGGGTGGCAGTCGGAACCAAGGTCCGGTCTCGCGTTCGGAACCAAGGTCCGGGGTGGCGGTCGGAACCAAGGTCTGGGTTGGCGGTCGGAACCAAGGTCCGAGGTGGCGGTCGGAACCAAGGTTCGGTGTGGTGGTCGAAACCAAGGTCCGGGGTGGCGGTCGGAACCAAGGTGCAGGGTGGCGGTCGGAACCAAGTTACTGGGTGGCGGCCGGAACCATGGGCCGGGGTGGCGGTCGGAAGTAAGGTCCGGGGAGGCGGTTGGAACCAAGGCCCGGGCTGGCAGTCGGAACCAAGGTCCGGGGAGTCGGGCGGAACCATGGTCCGGGGGTGCAGTCGGAAGCAAGGTCCGGTCTCGCGTTCGGA
Organism: Mustelus asterias; assembly: GCF_964213995.1. Taxonomy (NCBI): domain Eukaryota; kingdom Metazoa; phylum Chordata; class Chondrichthyes; order Carcharhiniformes; family Triakidae; genus Mustelus; species Mustelus asterias. The sequence continues at coordinate 504,477 of NW_027590231.1, forward strand.
ACCAAGGTCCGGGGTGGCGGTCGGAACCAAGGTCTGGGTTGGCGGTCGGAACCAAGGTCCGAGGTGGCGGTCGGAACCAAGGTTCGGGGTGGTGGTCGGAACCAAGGTCCGGGGTGGCGATCGGAACCAAGGTTCAGGGTGGCGTTCGGAACCAAGTTACTGGGTGGCGGCCGGAACCATGGGCCGGGGTGGCGGTCGGAAGTAAGGTCCGGGGTGGCGGTCGGAAGTAAGGTCCGGGGTGGCGGTTGGAAGTAAGGTCCGGGGTGGCGGTCGGAATCAAGGTCCGGGGTGGCGGTCGGAACCAAGGTCCGGGGTGGAGGTCGGAACCAAAGTCCGGGGTGGCGGTCGGAACCAAAGTCCGGGGAGGCGGTCGGAACCAAGGTCCGGGGTGGCGGTCGGAACCAAGGTCCGGCGTGGCGGTCGGAACCAAGGTCCGGGGTGGCGGTTGGGACCAAGGTCCGGGGTGGCGGTTGGAACCAAGGACCGGGGTGGCGGTCGGAACCACGTTCCGGGGTGGCGGTCGGAACCAAGGTTCAGGGTGGCGTTCGGAACCAAGTTACTGGGTGGCGGCCGGAACCATGGGCCGGGGTGGCGGTCGGAAGTAAGGTCCGGGGTGGCGGTCGGAAGTAAGGTCCGGGGTGGCGGTCGGAAGTAAGGTCCGGGGTGGCGGTCGGAAGTAAGGTCCGGGGTGGCGGTCGGATCCAAGGTCCGTGGTGGCGGTCGGAACCAAGGTCCGGGGGGGGCGGTCGGGACCAACGTCCGGCGTGGCGGTCGGAACCAAGGTCAGGGGTGGCGGTGGGAACCACGTTCTGGGGTGGCGGTCGGAACCAAGGTCCGGGGTGGCGGTCGGAACCAAGGTCCGGGGTGGCATTCGGAACCAAGTTACGGGGTGGCGGTCGGAACGAAGGGCCGGGGTGGCGCACGGAATCAAGGTCCGGGGTGGCGGTCGGACCCAAGGTCCGGGGTGGTGGTCGGAACTAAGGTCCGGGTTGGCGGTCGAAACAAAGGTCCCGGGTCGTGGGCGGAACCATGGTCCGGGGTGGCGGTCGGAAACAAGGTCCGGGGTGGCGGTCGGAAGTAAGGTCCGGGGTGGCGGTCGGACCCAAGGTCCGGGGTGGTGGTCGGAACCAAGGTCCGAGGTGGCGGTCGGAACCAAGGTCCGGGGTGGCGGTCGGAACAATGGTCCGGGGTCGTGGGCGGAACCATGGTCCGGGGTGGCGGTCGGAAACAAGGTCCGGGGTGGCGGTCGGAAGTATGGTCCGGGGTGGCGGTCGGAACCAAGGTCCGGGGTGGTGGTCGGAACCAAGGTCCGAGGTGGCGGTCGGAACCAAGGTCCGGGGTGGCGGTCGGATCCAAGGTCCGGGGTGGCGGTTGGAACCAAGGTCCAAGGTGGCGGTCAGAACCAAGGTCCGGGGTGGCGGTCGGATCCAAGGTCCAGGGTGGCGGTTGGAACCAAGGACCGGGGTGGCGCTCGGAACCACGTTCCGGGGTGGCGGTCGGAACCAAGGTCCGGGGTGGCGGTCGGAACCAAGGTCCGGGGGGGTGGACGGATCCAAGGTCCGGGGTGGCGTTCTGAACCAAGGTCCGGGGTGGCGGTCGGAACCAAGGTCCGGGGTGGCGGTCGGAACCAATGTCCGGGGTGGCGGTCGGAACCAATGTCCGAGGTGGCGGTCGGAACCAAGGTCCGGGGTGGCGGTCGGAACCAAGTTCCGGGGTGGTGGTCGGAACCAAGTTCCGGGGTGGCGGTCGGAACCAAGGTCCGGGGTGGTGGTCGGATCCAATGTCCGGGGTGGCGGTCGGAACCAATGTCCGAGGTGGCGGTCGGAACCAAGGTCCGGGGTGGCGGTCGGAACCAAGGTCCGGGGTGGCGGTCGGAACCAAGGTCCGGGGTGGCGGTCGGAACCAATTTCCGGGGTGGCGGTCGGAACCAAGGTCCGGAGTGGCGGTCGGAACCAACGTCAGGGGTGGCGGTCGGAACCAAGGTCCGTGGGGGCGTTCGGAACCAAGGTCCGGGGTGGCGGTCGGAAACAATGTCAGGTTTGGCGTTCGAACCACCTTCCGTTGAGGCAGTCGGAACCAAGGTCCGGGGTGACAGTCAGAACTAAGGTCCAAGGTGGCGGTCGGAACCTGGGTCCGGGGTGGCGATCGGAACGAATCCGGGGTGGCGGTCGGAACAAAGGTCCGGGGTGGTGGTCGGAACCAAGGTCCGGGGTGGCAGTCGGATCCAAGGTGCGGGGAGGCGGTCGGAACCAAGGCCCGGGCTGGCAGTCGGAACCAAGGTCCGGGGGGTCGGGCGGAACCATGGTCCGGGGGTGCAGTCGGAACCAGGGTCCGGGCTCGCGTTCGGAACCAAGGCCCGGGGTGGCGGTCGGAACCAAGGTCTGGGTTGGCGGTCGGAACCAAGGTCCGAGGTGGCGGTCGGAACCAAGGTCCGGGGCGGTGGTCGGAACCAAGGTCCGGGGTGGCGGTGGGAACCAAGGTCCAGGGTGGCGTTCGGAACCAAGTTACTGGGTGGCGGCCGGAACCATGGGCCGGGGTGGCGGTCGGAAGTAAGGTCCGGGGTGGCGGTCGGAAGTAAGGTCCGGGGTGGTGGTCGGAAGTAAGGTCCGGGGTGGCGGTCGGAATCAAGGTCCGGGGTGGCAGTCGGAACCAAGGTCCGGGGTGGAGGTCGGAACCAAGGTCCGGGGGGGCGGCCGGAATCAAAGTCCGGGGTGGCGCTCGGAACCACGTTCCGGGGTGGCGGTCGGAACCAAGGTCCGGGGTGGCGGTCGGAACCAAGGTCCGGGGTGGCGGTCGGATCCAAGGTCCAGGGTGGCGGTTGGAACCAAGGACCGGGGTGGCGCTCGGAACCACGTTCCGGGTTGGCGGTCGGAACCAAGGTCCGGGGTGGCGGTCGGAAACAAGGTCCGGGGGGGCGGACGGATCCAAGGTCCGGGGTGGCGTTCTGAACCAAGGTCCGGGGTGGCGGTCGAAACCAAGGTCCGGGGTGGCGGTCGGAACCAATGTCCGGGGTGGCGGTCGGAACCAATGTCCGAGGTGGCGGTCGGAACCAAGGTCCGGGGTGGCGGTCGGAACCAAGTTCCGGGGTGGTGGTCGGAACCAATGTCCGGGGTGGCGGTCGGAACCAAGGTCCGGGGTGGCGGTCGGAACCAAGGTCCGGGGTGGCGGTCGGAACCAATTTCCGTGGTGGCGGTCGGAACCAAGGTCCGGAGTGGCGGTCGGAACCAACGTCAGGGGTGGCGGTCGGAACGAAGGTCCGGGGGGGAGTTCGGAACCAAGGTCCGGGGTGGCGGTCGGAAACAATGTCAGGTTTGGCGTTCGAACCACCTTCCGTTGAGGCAGTCGGAACCAAGGTCCGGGGTGACAGTCAGAACTAAGGTCCAAGGTGGCGGTCGGAACCTGGGTCCGGGGTGGCGATCGGAACGAATCCGGGGTGGCGGTCGGAACAATGGTCCGGGGTGGAGATCGGAACCAAGGTCCAGGGGGGCGGTCGGAACCAAAGTCCGGGGTGGCAGTCGGATCCAAGGTGCGGGGAGGCGGTCGGAACCAAGGCCCGGGCTGGCAGTCGGAACCAAGGTCCGGGGGGTCGGGCGGAACCATGGTCCGGGGTGGCGGTTGGAACCAAGGACCGGGGTGGCGGTCGGAACCACGTTCCGGGGTGGCGGTCGGAACCAAGGTCTGGGTTGGCGGTCGGAACCAAGGTCCGAGGTGGCGGTCGGAACCAAGGTCCGGGGCGGTGGTCGGAACCAAGGTCCGGGGTGGCGGTCGGAACCAAGGTCCAGGGTGGCGTTCGGAACCAAGTTACTGGGTGGCGGCCGGAACCATGGGCCGGGGTGGCGGTCGGAAGTAAGGACCGGGGTGGCGGTCGGAAGTAAGGTCCGGGGTGGCGGTCGGAAGTAAGGTCCGGGGTGGCGGTCGGAATCAAGGTCCGGGGTGGCAGTCGGAACCAAGGTCCGGGGTGGAGGTCGGAACGAATGTCCGGGGGGGCGGTCGGAACCAAAGTCCGGGGTGGCGGTCGGAACCAAGGTCCGGGGTGGCGGTCGGAACCAAGGTCCGGCGTGGCGGTCGGAACCAAGGTCCGAGGTGGCGGTCGGAACCAAGGTCCGGGGTGGCGGTTGGAACCAAGGACCGGGGTGGCGGTCGGAACCACATTCCGGGGTGGCGGTCGGATCCAACGTCCAGGGTGGCGGTCGGAATCAAGGTCCGGGGTGGCGGTTGGAACCAAGGTCCGGGGTGGCGGTCGGAACCAAGGTCGGGGGTGGCGGTCGGAACCAAGGTCCGGGGGGGCGGACGGAACCAAGGTCCGGGGTGGCGTTCTGAACCAAGGTCCGGGGTGGCGGTCCGAACCAAGGTCCGGAGTGGCGGTCGGAACCAAGGTCCGGGTGGCGGTCAGAACAAATGTCCGGGGTGGCGGTCGGAACCAATGTCCGAGGTGGGGGTCGGAACCAAGGTCCGGGGTGGCGGCCGGAACCAAGGTCCGGGTTGGCGGTCGGAACCAAGGTCCGGGGTGGCGGTCGGAACCAAGGTCCGGGGTAGCGGTCGGAACCAAGGTCCGGGGAGGCGGTCGGAACCAAAGTCCGGGGTGGCGGTCGGAACCAAGTTCCGTGGTGGCGGTCGGAACTAATGTCCGGGGTCGCGGTCGGGACCAAGGTCCGGCGTGGCGGTCGGATCCAAGGTCAGGGGTGGCGGTGGGAACCACGTTCTGGGGTGGCGGTCGGATCCAAGGTCCGGGGTGGCGGTCGGAACCAAGGTCCGGGGTGGCGTTCGGAACCAAGTTGCGGGGTGGCGGTCGGAACCAAGGGCCGGGGTGGCGCGCGGAATCAAGGTCCGGGGTGGCGGTTGGACCCAAGATCCGGGGTGGTGGTCGCAACTAAGGTCCGGGTTGGCGGTCGAAACAAAGGTCCCGGGTCGTGGGCGGAACCATGGTCCGGGGTGGCGGTCGGAAACAAGGTCCGGAGTGGCGGTCGGAAGTAAGATCCGGGGTGGCGGTCGGAACCAAGGTCCGGGGTGGTGGTCGGAACCAAGGTCCGAGGTGGCGGTCGGAACCAAGGTCCGGGGTGGCGGTCGGAACAAAGTTCCGGGGTGGCGGTCGGAAGTAAGGTCCGGTGTGACGGTCGGAACCAAGGTCCGGGGTGGTGGTCGGAACCAAGGTCTGAGGTGGCGGTCGGAAGTAAGGTCCGGTGTGGCGGTCGGAACCAAGGTCCGGGGTGGTGGTCGGAACCAAGGTCCGAGGTGGCGGTCGGAACCAAGGTCCGGGGTGGCGGTCGGATCCAAGGTCCGGGGTGGCGGTTGGAACCAAGGTCCGAGGTGGCGGTCGGATCCAAAGTCCAGGGTGGCGGTTGGAACCAAGGACCGGGGTGGCGCTCGGAACCACGTTCCGGGGTGGCGGTCGGAACCAAGGTCCGGGGTGGCGGTCGGAACCAAGGTCCGGGGGGGCGGACGGATCCAAGGTCCGGGGTGGCGTTCTGAACCAAGGTCCGGGGTGGCGGTCGGAACCAAGGTCCGGGGTGGCGGTCGGAACCAATGTCCGGGGTTGCGGTCGGAACCAATGTCCGAGGTGGCGGTCGGAACCAAGGTCCGGGGTGGCGGTCGGAACCAAGTTCCGGGGTGGCGGTCGGAACCAAGGTCCGGGGTGGCGGTCGGAACCAAGGTCCGGGGTGGTGGTCGGATCCAATGTCCGGGGTGGCGGTCGGAACCAATGTCCGAGGTGGCGTTCGGGTCCAAGGTCCGGGGTGGCGGTCGGAACCAAGGTCCGGGGTGGCGGTCGGAACCAAGGTCCGGGGTGGTGGTCGGAACCAAGGTCCGGGGGGGCGTTCGGAACCAAGGTCCGGGGTGGCGGTCGGAAACAATGTCAGGTTTGGCGTTCGAACCACCTTCCGTTGAGGCAGTCGGAACCAAGGTCCGGGGTGACAGTCAGAACTAAGGTCCAAGGTGGCGGTCGGAACCTGGGTCCGGGGTGGCGATCGGAACGAATCCGGGGAGGCGGTCGGAACCAAGGTCCGGGGTGGAGATCGGAACCAAGGTCTAGGGGGGCGGTCGGAACCAAAGTCCGGGGTGGCAGTCGGATCCAAGGTGCGGGGAGGCGGTCGGAACCAAGGCCCGGGCTGGCAGTCGGAACCAAGGTCCGGGGGGTCGGGCGGAACTATGGTCCGGGGGTGCAGTCGGAACCAAGGTCCGGGCTCGCGTTCGGAACCAAGGTCCGGGGTGGCGGTCGGAACCAAGGTCTGGGTTGGCGGTCGGAACCAAGGTCCGAGGTGGCGGTCGGAACCAAGGTCCGGGGCGGTGGTCGGAACCAAGGTCCGGGGTGGCGGTCGGAACCAAGGTCCAGGGTGGCGTTAGGAACCAAGTTACTGGGTGGCGGCCGGAACCATGGGCCGCGGTGGCGGTCGGAGGTAAGGTCCGGGGTGGCGGTCGGAATCAAGGTCCGGGGTGGCAGTCGGAAGTATGGTCCGGGGTGGCGGTCGGAACCAAGTTCCGGGGTGGCGGCCGGAACCAAGGTCCGGGGTGGCGGTCGGAACCAAGGTCTGGGGTGGCGGTCGGAACCAAGGTCCGAGGTGGCGGTCGGAACCAAGGTCCGGGGTGGCGGTCGGAACCAAGGTCCGGCGTGGCGGTCGGAACCAAGGTCCGGGGTGGCGGTCGGAACCAAGGTCCAGCGTGGCGGTCGGAACCAAAGTCCGGTGTGGCGGTCGGAACCAGGTTCCGTGGTGGCGGTCGGAACCAAAGTCCGGGGTGGTGGTCGGAACCACGGTCCGGGGTGGCGGTCGGAACCAAGGTCCGGGGTGGCGGTCGGAACCAAGTTCCGTGGTGGCGGTCGGATCTAATGTCCGGGGTGGCGGTCGGAACCAAGGTCCGGGGTGGCGGTCGGAACCAAGGTCCGGGGTGGCGGTCGGAATCAAGGTCCGGGGTGGCGGTCGGAACCAAGGTCCGGGGTGGCGGACGGAACCAATGTCCGGCGTGGCGGTCGGAACCAAGGTCCGGGGTGGCGGTCGGAACCAAGGTCCGGGGTAGAGGTCGGAACCAAGGTCCGGGGTGGCGGTCGCAACCAAAGTCCGGGGTGGCGGTCGGAACCAAGTTCCGTGGTGGCGGTCGGAACCAAGGTCCGGGGGGGGCGGTCGGGACCAACGTCCGGCGTGGCGGTCGGAACCAAGGTCAGGGGTGGCGGTGGGAACCACGTTCTGGGGTGGCGGTCGGAACCAAGGTCCGGGGTGGCGGTCGGAACCAAGGTCCGGGGTGGCGTTCGGAACCAAGTTACGGGGTGGCGGTCGGAACCAAGGGCCGTGGTGGCGCGCGGAATCAAGGTCCGGTGTGGCGGTCGGACCCAAGGTCCGGGGTGGTGGTCGGAACTAAGGTCCGGGTTGGCGGTCGAAACAAAGGTCCCGGGTCGTGGGCGGAACCATGGTCCGGGGTGGCGGTCGGAAACAAGGTCCGGGGTGGCGGTCGGAAGTAAGGTCCGCGGTGGCGGTCGGAACCAAGGTCCGGGGTGGTGGTCGGAACCAAGGTCCGAGGTGGCGGTCGGAACCAAGGTCCGGGGTGGCGGTCGGAACAAAGGTCCGGGGTCGTGGGCGGAACCATGGTCCGGGGTGGCGGTCGGAAACAAGGTCCGGGGTGGCGGTCGGAAGTAAGGTCCGGGGTGGCGGTCGGAACCAAGGTCCGGGGTGGTGGTCGGAACCAAGGTCCGAGGTGGCGGTCGGAACCAAGGACCGGGGTGGCGGTCGGATCCAAGGTCCGGGGTGGCGGTTGGAACCAAGGTCCGAGGTGGCGGTCGGAACCAAGGTCCGGGGTGGCGGTCGGATCCAAGGTCCAGGGTGGCGGTTGGAACCAAGGACCGGGGTGGCGCTCGGAACCACGTTCCGGGGTGGCGGTCGGAACCAAGGTCCGGGGTGGCGGTCGGAACCAAGGTCCGGGGGGGCGGACGGATCCAAGGTCCGGGGTGCGTTCTGAACCAAGGTCCGGGGTGGCGGTCGGAACCAAGGTCCGGGGTGGCGGTCGGAACCAATGTCCGGGGTGGCGGTCGGATCCAATGTCCGAGGTGGCGGTCGGAACCAAGGTCCGGGGTGGCGGTCGGAACCAAGTTCCGGGGTGGCGGTCGGAACCAAGTTCCGGGGTGGCGGTCGGAACCAAGGTCCGGGGTGGTGGTCGGATCCAATGTCCGGGGTGGCGGTCGGAACCAATGTCCGAGGTGGCGGTCGGAACCAAGGTCCGGGGTGGCGGTCGGAACCAAGGTCCGGGGGGTGGGCGGAACCATGGTCCGGGGGTGCAGTCGGAACCAAGGTCCGGTCTCGCGTTCGGAACCAAGGTCCGGGGTGGCGGTCGGAACCAAGGTCTGGGTTGGCGGTCGGAACCAAGGTCCGAGGTGGCGGTCGGAACCAAGGTTCGGGGTGGTGGTCGGAACCAAGGTCCGGGGTGGCGGTCGGAACCAAGGTCCAGGGTGGCGTTCGGAACCAAGTTACTGGGTGGCGGCCGGAACCATGGGCCGGGGTGGCGGTCGGACGTAAGGTCCGGGGAGGCGGTCGGAACCAAGGCCCGGGCTGGCAGCCGGAACCAAGGTACGGGGGGTCGGGCGGAACCATGGTCCGGGGGTGCAGTCGGAAGCAAGGTCCGGTCTCGCGTTCGGAACCAAGGTCCGGGGTGGCGGTCGGAACCAAGGTCTGGGTTGGCGGTCGGAACCAAGGTCCGAGGTGGCGGTCGGAATCAAGGTTCGGGGTGGTGGTCGGAACCAAGGTCCGGGGTGGCGATCGGAACCAAGGTTCAGGGTGGCGTTCGGAACCAAGTTACTGGGTGGCGGCCGGAACCATGGGCCGGGGTGGCGGTCGGAAGTAAGGTCCGGGGTGGCGGTCGGAAGTAAGGTCCGGGGTGGCGGTCGGAAGTAAGGTCCGGGGTGGCGGTCGGATCCAAGGTCCGGGGTGGCGGTTGGAAGTAAGGTCCGGGGTGGCGGTCGGAATCAAGGTCCGGGGTGGCGGTCGGAACCAAGGTCCGGGGTGGAGGTCGGAACCAAGGTCCGGGGGGGCGGTCGGAACCAAAGTCCGGGGTGGCGGTCGGAACCAAGGTCCGGGGTGGAGGTCGGAACCAAGGTCCGGGGGGGCGGTCGGAACCAAAGTCCGGGGTGGCGGTCGGAACCAAGTTCCGTGGTGGCGGTCGGAACCAAGGTCCGGGGGGGGCGGTCGGGACCAACGTCCGGCGTGGCGGTCGGAACCAAGGTCAGGGGTGGCGGTGGGAACCACGTTCTGGGGTGGCGGTCGGAACCAAGGTCCGGGGTGGCGGTCGGAACCAAGGTCCGGGGTGGCATTCGGAACCAAGTTACGGGGTGGCGGTCGGAACCAAGGGCCGGGGTGGCGCACGGAATCAAGGTCCGGGGTGGCGGTCGGACCCAAGGTCCGGGGTGGTGGTCGGAACTAAGGTCCGGGTTGGCGGTCGAAACAAAGGTCCCGGGTCGTGGGCGGAACCATGGTCCGGGGAGGCGGTCGGAAACAAGGTCCGGGGTGGCGGTCGGAAGTAAGGTCCGGGGTGGCGGTCGGACCCAAGGTCCGGGGTGGTGGTCGGAACCAAGGTCCGAGGTGGCGGTCGGAACCAAGGTCCGGGGTGGCGGTCGGAACAAAGGTCCGGGGTCGTGGGCGGAACCATGGTCCGGGGTGGCGGTCGGAAACAAGGTCCGGGGTGGCGGTCGGAAGTAAGGTCCGGGGTGGCGGTCGGAACCAAGGTCCGGGGTGGTGGTCGGAACCAAGGTCCGAGGTGGCGGTCGGAACCAAGGTCCGGGGTGGCGGTCGGATCCAAGGTCCGGGGTGGCGGTTGGAACCAAGGTCCAAGGTGGCGGTCAGAACCAAGGTCCGGGGTGGCGGTCGGATCCAAGGTCCAGGGTGGCGGTTGGAACCAAGGACCGGGGTGGCGCTCGGAACCACGTTCCGGGGTGGCGGTCGGAACCAAGGTCCGGGGTGGCGGTCGGAACCAAGGTCCGGGGGGGCGGACGGATCCAAGGTCCGGGGTGGCGTTCTGAACCAAGGTCCGGGGTGGCGGTCGGAACCAAGGTCCGGGGTGGCGGTCGGAACCAATGTCCGGGGTGGCGGTCGGAACCAATGTCCGAGGTGGCGGTCGGAACCAAGGTCCGGGGTGGCGGTCGGAACCAAGTTCCGGGGTGGTGGTCGGAACCAAGTTCCGGGGTGGCGGTCGGAACCAAGGTCCGGGGTGGTGGTCGGATCCAATGTCCGGGGTGGCGGTCGGAACCAAGGTCCGGGGTGGCGGTCGGAACCAAGGTCCGGGGTGGCGGTCGGAACCAAGTTCCGGGGTGGCGGTCGGAACCAAGGTCCGGGGTGGTGGTCGGATCCAATGTCCGGGGTGGCGGTCGGAACCAATGTCCGAGGTGGCGGTCGGAACCAAGGTCCGGGGTGGCGGTCGGAACCAAGGTCCGGGGTGGCGGTCGGAACCAAGGTCCGGGGTGGCGGTCGGAACCAATTTCCGGGGTGGCGGTCGGAACCAAGGTCCGGAGTGGCGGTCGGAACCAACGTCAGGGGTGGCGGTCGGAACCAAGGTCCGTGGGGGCGTTCGGAACCAAGGTCCGGGGTGGCGGTCGGAAACAATGTCAGGTTTGGCCTTCGAACCACCTTCCGTTGAGGCAGTCGGAACCAAGGTCAGGGGTGACAGTCAGAACTAAGGTCCAAGGTGGCGGTCGGAACCTGGGTCCGGGGTGGCGATCGGAACGAATCCGGGGTGGCGGTCGGAACAAAGGCTCGGGGTGGAGATCGGAACCAAGGTCCAGGGGGGCGGTCGGAACCAAAGTCCGGGGTGGCAGTCGGATCCAAGGTGCGGGGAGGCGGTCGGAACCAAGGCCCGGGCTGGCAGTCGGAACCAAGGTCCGGGGGGTCGGGCGGAACCATGGTCCGGGGTGGCGGTTGGAACCAAGGACCGGGGTGGCGGTCGGAACCACGTTCCGGGGTGGCGTTCGGAACCAAGGTCTGGGTTGGCGGTCGGAACCAAGGTCCGAGGTGGCGGTCGGAACCAAGGTCCGGGGCGGTGGTCGGAACCAAGGTCCGGGGTGGCGGTCGGAACCAAGGTCCAGGGTGGCGTTCGGAACCAAGTTACTGGGTGGCGGCCGGAACCATGGGCCGGGGTGGCGGTCGGAAGTAAGGACCGGGGTGGCGGTCGGAAGTAAGGTCCGGGGTGGCGGTCGGAAGTAAGGTCCGGGGTGGCGGTCGGAATCAAGGTCCGGGGTGGCAGTCGGAACCAAGGTCCGGGGTGGAGGTCGGAACGAATGTCCGGGGGGGCGGTCGGAACCAATGTCCGGGGTGGCGGTCGGAACCAAGGTCCGGGGTGGCGGTCGGAACCAAGGTCCGGCGTGGCGGTCGGAACCAAGGTCCGAGGTGGCGGTCGGAACCAAGGTCCGGGGTGGCGGTTGGAACCAAGGACCGGGGTGGCGGTCGGAACCACGTTCCGGGGTGGCGGTCGGATCCAACGTCCAGGGTGGCGGTCGGAATCAAGGTCCGGGGTGGCGGTTGGAACCAAGGTCCGGGGTGGCGGTCGGAACCAAGGTCGGGGGTGGCGGTCGGAACCAAGGTCCGGGGGGCGGACGGAACCAAGGTCCGGGGTGGCGTTCTGAACCAAGGTCCGGGGTGGCGGTCCGAACCAAGGTCCGGAGTGGCGGTCGGAACCAAGGTCCGGGTGGCGGTCGGAACAAATGTCCGGGGTGGCGGTCGGAACCAATGTCCGAGGTGGCGGTCGGAACCAAGGTCCGGGGTGGCGGCCGGAACCAATGTCCGAGGTGGCGGTCGGAACCAAGGTCCGGGGTGGCGTTCGGACCCAAGGTCCGGGGTAGCGGTCGGAACCAAGGTCCGGGGAGGCGGTCGGAACCAAAGTCCGGGGTGGCGGTCGGAACCACGTTCCGTGGTGGCGGTCGGAACAAATGTCCGGGGTCGCGGTCGGGACCAACGTCCGGCGTGGCGGTCGGATCCAAGGTCAGGGGTGGCGGTGGGAACCACGTTCTGGGGTGGCGGTCGGAACCAAGGTCCGGGGTGGCGGTTGGAACCAAGGTCCGGGGTGGCGTTCGGAACCAAGTTACGGGGTGGCGGTCGGAACCAAGGGCCGGGGTGGCGCGCGGAATCAAGGTCCGGGGTGGCGGTTGGACCCAAGGTCTGGGGTGGTGGTCGGAACTAAGGTCCGGGTTGGCGGTCGAAACAAAGGTCCCGGGTCATGGGCGGAACCATGGTCCAGGGTGGCGGTCGGAAACAAGGTCCGGGGTGGCGGTCGGAAGTAAGATCCGGGGTGGCGGTCGGAACCAAGGTCCGGGGTGGTGGTCGGAACCAAGGTCCGAGGTGGCGGTCGGAAGTAAGGTCCGGTGTGGCGGTCGGAACCAAGGTCCGGGGTGGTGGTCGGAACCAAGGTCCGAGGTGGCGGTCGGAACCAAGGTCCGGGGTGGCGGTCGGATCCAAGGTCCGGGGTGGCGGTTGGAACCAAGGTCCGAGGTGGCGGTCGGATCCAAGGTCCAGGGTGGCGGTTGGAACCAAGGACCGGGGTGGCGCTCGGAACCACGTTCCGGGGTGGCGGTCGGAACCAAGGTCCGGGGTGGCGGTCGGAACCAAGGTCCGGGGGGGCGGACGGATCCAAGGTCCAGGGTGGCGTTCTGAACCAAGGTCCGGGGTGGCGGTCGGAACCAAGGTCCGGGGTGGCGGTCGGAACCAATGTCCGGGGTTGCGGTCGGAACCAATGTCCGAGGTGGCGGTCGGAACCAAGGTCCGGGGTGGCGGTCGGAACCAAGTTCCGGGGTGGCGGTCGGAACCAAGGTCCGGGGTGGCGGTCGGAACCAAGGTCCGGGGTGGTGGTCGGATCCAATGTCCGGGGTGGCGGTCGGAACCAATGTCCGAGGTGGCGTTCGGAACCAAGGTCCGGGGTGGCGGTCGGAACCAAGGTCCGGGGTGGCGGTCGGAACCAAGGTCCGGGGTGGTGGTCGGAACCAATTTCCGGGGTGGCGGTCGGAACCAAGGTCCGGAGTGGCGGTCGGAACCAACGTCAGGGGTGGCGGTCGGAACCAAGGTCCGGGGGGGCGTTCGGAACCAAGGTCCGGGGTGGCGGTCGGAAACAATGTCAGGTTTGGCGCTCGAACCACCTTCCGTTGAGGCAGTCGGAACCAAGGTCCGGGGTGACAGTCAGAACTAAGGTCCAAGGTGGCGGTCGGAACCTGGGTCCAGGGTGGCGATCGGAACCAAGGTCCAGGGTGGCGGTCGGAACCAAAGTCCGGGGTGGCAGTCGGATCCAAGGTGCGGGGAGGCGGTCGGAACCAAGGCCCGGGCTGGCAGTCGGAACCAAGGTCCGGGGGGTCGGGCGGAACTATGGTCCGGGGGTGCAGTCGGAACCAAGGTCCGGGCTCGCGTTCGGAACCAAGGTCCGGGGTGGAGGTCGGAACCAAGGTCTGGGTTGGCGGTCGGAACCAAGGTCCGAGGTGGCGGTCGGAACCAAGGTGCGGGGCGGTGGTCGGAACCAAGGTCCGGGGTGGCGGTCGGAACCAAGGTCCAGGGTGGCGTTCGGAACCAAGTTACTGGGTGGCGGCCGGAACCATGGGCCGGTGTGGCGGTCGGAGGTAAGGTCCGGGGTGGCGGTCGGAATCAAGGTCCGGGGTGGCAGTCGGAACCAAGTTCCGGGGTGGCGGTCGGAACCAAGGTCCCGGGTGGCGGTCGGAACCAAGGTCTGGGGTGGCGGTCGGAACCAAGGTCCGAGGTGGCGGTCGGAACCAAGGTCCGGGGTGGCGGTCGGAACCAAGGTCCGGCGTGGCAGTCGGAACCAAGGTCCAGGGTGGCGGTCGGAACCAAGGTCCGGGGTTGCGGTTGGAACCAAGGACCGGGGTGGCGGTCGGAACCACGTTCCGGGGTGGCGGTCGGAACCAAGGTCCAGGGGGGCGGTCTGAACCAATGCCGAGGTGGCGGTCGGAACCAAGGTCCGGGGTGGCGGTCGGAACCAAGTTCCGGGGTGGCGGTCGGAACCAAGGTCCAGCGTGGCGGTCGGAACCAAAGTCCGGTGTGGCGGTCGGAACCAGGTTCCGTGGTGGCGGTCGGAACCAAAGTCCGGGGTGGTGGTCGGAACCACGGTCCGGGGTGGCGGTCGGAACCAAGGTCCGGGGTGGCGGTCGGAACCAAGTTCCGTGGTGGCGGTCGGATCTAATGTCCGGGGTTGCGGTCGGAACCAAGGTCCGGGGTGGCGGTCGGAACCAAGGTCCGGGGTGGCGGTCGGAACCAAGGTCCGGGGTGGCTGTCGGAACCAAGGTCCGGGGTGGCGGACGGAACCAATGTCCGGCGTGGCGGTCGGAACCAAGGTCCGGGGTGGAGGTCGGAACCAAGGTCCGGGGTGGCGGTCGGAACCAAGGTCCGGGGTAGCGGTCGGAACCAAGGTCCGGGGTGGCGGTCGCAACCAAAGTCCGGGGTGGCGGTCGGAACCAAGTTCCGTGGTGGCGGTCGGAACCAAGGTCCGGGGGGGGCGGTCAGGACCAACGTCCGGCGTGGCGGTCGGAACCAAGGTCAGGGGTGGCGGTGGGAACCACGTTCTGGGGTGGCGGTCGGAACCAAGGTCCGGGGTGGCGGTCGGAACCAAGGTCCGGGGTGGCGTTCGGAACCAAGTTACGGGGTGGCGGTCGGAACCAAGGGCCGTGGTGGCGCGCGGAATCAAGGTCCGGGGTGGCGGTCGGACCCAAGGTCCGGGGTGGTGGTCGGAACTAAGGTCCGGGTTGGCGGTCGAAACAAAGGTCCCGGGTCGTGGGCGGAACCATGGTCCGGGGTGGCGGTCGGAAACAAGGTCCGGGGTGGCGGTCGGAAGTAAGGTCCGCGGTGGCGGTCGGAACCAAGGTCCGGGGTGGTGGTCGGAACCAAGGTCCGAGGTGGCGGTCGGAACCAAGGTCCGGGGTGGCGGTCGGAACAAAGGTCCGGGGTCGTGGGCGGAACCATGGTCCGGGGTGGCGGTCGGAAACAAGGTCCGGGGTGGCGGTCGGAAGTAAGGTCCGGGGTGGCGGTCGGAACCAAGGTCCGGGGTGGTGGTCGGAACCAAGGTCCGAGGTGGCGGTCGGAACCAAGGACCGGGGTGGCGGTCGGATCCAAGGTCCGGGGTGGCGGTTGGAACCAAGGTCCGAGGTGGCGGTCGGAACCAAGGTCCGGGGTGGCGGTCGGATCCAAGGTCCGGGTGGCGGTTGGAACCAAGGACCGGGGTGGCGCTCGGAACCACGTTCCGGGGTGGCGGTCGGAACCAAGGTCCGGGGTGGCGGTCGGAACCAAGGTCCGGGGGGGCGGACGGATCCAAGGTCCGGGGTGGCGGCCGGAACCAATGTCCGAGGTGGCGGTCGGAACCAAGGTCCGGGGTGGCGTTCGGACCCAAGGTCCGGGGTAGCGGTCGGAACCAAGGTCCGGGGAGGCGGTCGGAACCAAAGTCCGGGGTGGCGGTCGGAACCACGTTCCGTGGTGGCGGTCGGAACAAATGTCCGGGGTCGCGGTCGGGACCAACGTCCGGCGTGGCGGTCGGATCCAAGGTCAGGGGTGGCGGTGGGAACCACGTTCTGGGGTGGCGGTCGGAACCAAGGTCCGGTGTGGCGGTTGGAACCAAGGTCCGGGGTGGCGTTCGGAACCAAGTTACGGGGTGGCGGTCGGAACCAAGGGCCGGGGTGGCGCGCGGAATCAAGGTCCGGGGTGGCGGTTGGACCCAAGGTCTGGGGTGGTGGTCGGAACTAAGGTCCGGGTTGGCGGTCGAAACAAAGGTCCCGGGTCATGGGCGGAACCATGGTCCGGGGTGGCGGTCGGAAACAAGGTCCGGGGTGGCGGTCGGAAGTAAGATCCGGGGTGGCGGTCGGAACCAAGGTCCGGGGTGGTGGTCGGAACCAAGGTCCGAGGTGGCGGTCGGAAGTAAGGTCCGGTGTGGCGGTCGGAACCAAGGTCCGGGGTGGTGGTCGGAACCAAGGTCCGAGGTGGCGGTCGGAACCAAGGTCCGGGGTGGCGGTCGGATCCAAGGTCCGGGGTGGCGGTTGGAACCAAGGTCCGAGGTGGCGGTCGGATCCAAGGTCCAGGGTGGCGGTTGGAACCAAGGACCGGGGTGGCGCTCGGAACCACGTTCCGGGGTGGCGGTCGGAACCAAGGTCCGGGGTGGCGGTCGGAACCAAGGTCCGGGGGGGCGGACGGATCCAAGGTCCAGGGTGGCGTTCTGAAACCAAGGTCCGGGGTGGCGGTCGGAACCAAGGTCCGGGGTGGCGGTCGGAACCAATGTCCGGGGTTGCGGTCGGAACCAATGTCCGAGGTGGCGGTCGGAACCAAGGTCCGGGGTGGCGGTCGGAACCAAGTTCCGGGGTGGCGGTCGGAACCAAGGTCCGGGGTGGCGGTCGGAACCAAGGTCCGGGGTGGTGGTCGGATCCAATGTCCGGGGTGGCGGTCGGAACCAATGTCCGAGGTGGCGTTCGGAACCAAGGTCCGGGGTGGCGGTCGGAACCAAGGTCCGGGGTGGCGGTCGGAACCAAGGTCCGGGGTGGTGGTCGGAACCAATTTCCGGGGTGGCGGTCGGAACCAAGGTCCGGAGTGGCGGTCGGAACCAACGTCAGGGGTGGCGGTCGGAACCAAGGTCCGGGGGGGCGTTCGGAACCAAGGTCCGGGGTGGCGGTCGGAAACAATGTCAGGTTTGGCGTTCGAACCACCTTCCGTTGAGGCAGTCGGAACCAAGGTCCGGGGTGACAGTCAGAACTAAGGTCCAAGGTGGCGGTCGGAACCTGGGTCCAGGGTGGCGATCGGAACCAAGGTCCAGGGTGGCGGTCGGAACCAAAGTCCGGGGTGGCAGTCGGATCCAAGGTGCGGGGAGGCGGTCGGAACCAAGGCCCGGGCTGGCAGTCGGAACTAAGGTCCGGGGGGTCGGGCGGAACTATGGTCCGGGGGTGCAGTCGGAACCAAGGTCCGGGCTCGCGTTCGGAACCAAGGTCCGGGGTGGAGGTCGGAACCAAGGTCTGGGTTGGCGGTCGGAACCAAGGTCCGAGGTGGCGGTCGGAACCAAGGTGCGGGGCGGTGGTCGGAACCAAGGTCCGGGGTGGCGGTCGGAACCAAGGTCCAGGGTGGCGTTCGGAACCAAGTTACTGGGTGGCGGCCGGAACCATGGGCCGGGGTGGCGGTCGGAGGTAAGGTCCGGGGTGGCGGTCGGAATCAAGGTCCGGGGTGGCAGTCGGAAGTAAGGTCCGGGGTGGTGGGCGGAACCATGGTCCGGGGTGGCGGTCGGAAACAAGGTCCGGGGTGGCGGTCGGAAGTAAGGTCCGGGGTGGCGGTCGGAACCAAGGTCCGGGGTGGTGGTCGGAACCAAGGTCCGAGGTGGCGGTCGGAACCAAGGACCGGGGTGGCGGTCGGATCCAAGGTCCGGGGTGGCGGTTGGAACCAAGGTCCGAGGTGGCGGTCGGAACCAAGGTCCGGGGTGGCGGTCGGATCCAAGGTCCGGGTGGCGGTTGGAACCAAGGACCGGGGTGGCGCTCGGAACCACGTTCCGGGGTGGCGGTCGGAACCAAGGTCCGGGGTGGCGGTCGGAACCAAGGTCCGGGGGGGCGGACGGATCCAAGGTCCGGGGTGGCGGCCGGAACCAATGTCCGAGGTGGCGGTTGGAACCAAGGTCCGGGGTGGCGTTCGGACCCAAGGTCCGGGGTAGCGGTCGGAACCAAGGTCCGGGGAGGCGGTCGGAACCAAAGTCCGGGGTGGCGGTCGGAACCACGTTCCGTGGTGGCGGTCGGAACAAATGTCCGGGGTCGCGGTCGGGACCAACGTCCGGCGTGGCGGTCGGATCCAAGGTCAGGGGTGGCGGTGGGAACCACGTTCTGGGGTGGCGGTCGGAACCAAGGTCCGGTGTGGCGGTTGGAACCAAGGTCCGGGGTGGCGTTCGGAACCAAGTTACGGGGTGGCGGTCGGAACCAAGGGCCGGGGTGGCGCGCGGAATCAAGGTCCGGGGTGGCGGTTGGACCCAAGGTCTGGGGTGGTGGTCGGAACTAAGGTCCGGGTTGGCGGTCGAAACAAAGGTCCCGGGTCATGGGCGGAACCATGGTCCGGGGTGGCGGTCGGAAACAAGGTCCGGGGTGGCGGTCGGAAGTAAGATCCGGGGTGGCGGTCGGAACCAAGGTCCGGGGTGGTGGTCGGAACCAAGGTCCGAGGTGGCGGTCGGAAGTAAGGTCCGGTGTGGCGGTCGGAACCAAGGTCCGGGGTGGTGGTCGGAACCAAGGTCCGAGGTGGCGGTCGGAACCAAGGTCCGGGGTGGCGGTCGGATCCAAGGTCCGGGGTGGCGGTTGGAACCAAGGTCCGAGGTGGCGGTCGGATCCAAGGTCCAGGGTGGCGGTTGGAACCAAGGACCGGGGTGGCGCTCGGAACCACGTTCCGGGGTGGCGGTCGGAACCAAGGTCCGGGGTAGCGGTCGGAACCAAGGTCCGGGGGGGCGGACGGATCCAAGGTCCAGGGTGGCGTTCTGAACCAAGGTCCGGGGTGGCGGTCGGAACCAAGGTCCGGGGTGGCGGTCGGAACCAATGTCCGGGGTTGCGGTCGGAACCAATGTCCGAGGTGGCGGTCGGAACCAAGGTCCGGGGTGGCGGTCGGAACCAAGTTCCGGGGTGGCGGTCGGAACCAAGGTCCGGGGTGGCGGTCGGAACCAAGGTCCGGGGTGGTGGTCGGATCCAATGTCCGGGGTGGCGGTCGGAACCAATGTCCGAGGTGGCGTTCGGAACCAAGGTCCGGGGTGGCGGTCGGAACCAAGGTCCGGGGTGGCGGTCGGAACCAAGGTCCGGGGTGGTGGTCGGAACCAATTTCCGGGGTGGCGGTCGGAACCAAGGTCCGGAGTGGCGGTCGGAACCAACGTCAGGGGTGGCGGTCGGAACCAAGGTCCGGGGGGGCGTTCGGAACCAAGGTCCGGGGTGGCGGTCGGAAACAATGTCAGGTTTGGCGTTCGAACCACCTTCCGTTGAGGCAGTCGGAACCAAGGTCCGGGGTGACAGTCAGAACTAAGGTCCAAGGTGGCGGTCGGAACCTGGGTCCAGGGTGGCGATCGGAACCAAGGTCCAGGGTGGCGGTCGGAACCAAAGTCCGGGGTGGCAGTCGGATCCAAGGTGCGGGGAGGCGGTCGGAACCAAGGCCCGGGCTGGCAGTCGGAACTAAGGTCCGGGGGGTCGGGCGGAACTATGGTCCGGGGGTGCAGTCGGAACCAAGGTCCGGGCTCGCGTTCGGAACCAAGGTCCGGGGTGGAGGTCGGAACCAAGGTCTGGGTTGGCGGTCGGAACCAAGGTCCGAGGTGGCGGTCGGAACCAAGGTGCGGGGCGGTGGTCGGAACCAAGGTCCGGGGTGGCGGTCGGAACCAAGGTCCAGGGTGGCGTTCGGAACCAAGTTACTGGGTGGCGGCCGGAACCATGGGCCGGGGTGGCGGTCGGAGGTAAGGTCCGGGGTGGCGGTCGGAATCAAGGTCCGGGGTGGCAGTCGGAAGTAAGGTCCGGGGTGGCGGTCGGAACCAAGTTCCGGGGTGGCGGTCGGAACCAAGGTCCCGGGTGGCGGTCGGAACCAAGGTCTGGGGTGGCGGTCGGAACCAAGGTCCGAGGTGGCGGTCGGAACCAAGGTCCGGGGTGGCGGTCGGAACCAAGGTCCGGCGTGGCAGTCGGAACCAAGGTCCAGGGTGGCGGTCGGAACCAAGGTCCGGGGTTGCGGTTGGAACCAAGGACCGGGGTGGCGGTCGGAACCACGTTCCGGGGTGGCGGTCGGAACCAAGGTCCAGGGGGGCGGTCTGAACCAATGCCGAGGTGGCGGTCGGAACCAAGGTCCGGGGTGGCGGTCGGAACCAAGTTCCGGGGTGGCGGTCGGAACCAAGGTCCAGCGTGGCGGTCGGAACCAAAGTCCGGTGTGGCGGTCGGAACCAGGTTCCGTGGTGGCGGTCGGAACCAAAGTCCGGGGTGGTGGTCGGAACCACGGTCCGGGGTGGCGGTCGGAACCAAGGTCCGGGGTGGCGGTCGGAACCAAGTTCCGTGGTGGCGGTCGGATCTAATGTCCGGGGTGGCGGTCGGAACCAAGGTCCGGGGTGGCGGTCGGAACCAAGGTCCGGGGTGGCGGTCGGAACCAAGGTCCGGGGTGGCTGTCGGAACCAAGGTCCGGGGTGGCGGACGGAACCAATGTCCGGCGTGGCGGTCGGAACCAAGGTCCGGGGTGGAGGTCGGAACCAAGGTCCGGGGTGGCGGTCGGAACCAAGGTCCGGGGTAGCGGTCGGAACCAAGGTCCGGGGTGGCGGTCGCAACCAAAGTCCGGGGTGGCGGTCGGAACCAAGTTCCGTGGTGGCGGTCGGAACCAAGGTCCGGGGGGGGCGGTCAGGACCAACGTCCGGCGTGGCGGTCGGAACCAAGGTCAGGGGTGGCGGTGGGAACCACGTTCTGGGGTGGCGGTCGGAACCAAGGTCCGGGGTGGCGGTCGGAACCAAGGTCCGGGGTGGCGTTCGGAACCAAGTTACGGGGTGGCGGTCGGAACCAAGGGCCGTGGTGGCGCGCGGAATCAAGGTCCGGGGTGGCGGTCGGACCCAAGGTCCGGGGTGGTGGTCGGAACTAAGGTCCGGGTTGGCGGTCGAAACAAAGGTCCCGGGTCGTGGGCGGAACCATGGTCCGGGGTGGCGGTCGGAAACAAGGTCCGGGGTGGCGGTCGGAAGTAAGGTCCGCGGTGGCGGTCGGAACCAAGGTCCGGGGTGGTGGTCGGAACCAAGGTCCGAGGTGGCGGTCGGAACCAAGGTCCGGGGTGGCGGTCGGAACAAAGGTCCGGGGTCGTGGGCGGAACCATGGTCCGGGGTGGCGGTCGGAAACAAGGTCCGGGGTGGCGGTCGGAAGTAAGGTCCGGGGTGGCGGTCGGAACCAAGGTCCGGGGTGGTGGTCGGAACCAAGGTCCGAGGTGGCGGTCGGAACCAAGGACCGGGGTGGCAGTCGGATCCAAGGTCCGGGGTGGCGGTTGGAACCAAGGTCCGAGGTGGCGGTCGGAACCAAGGTCCGGGGTGGCGGTCGGATCCAAGGTCCAGGGTGGCAGTTGGAACCAAGGACCGGGGTGGCGCTCGGAACCACGTTCCGGGGTGGCGGTCGGAACCAAGGTCCGGGGTGGCGGTCGGAACCAAGGTCCGGGGGGGCGGACGGATCCAAGGTCCGGGGTGCGTTCTGAACCAAGGTCCGGGGTGGCGGTCGGAACCAAGGTCCGGGGTGGCGGTCGGAACCAATGTCTGGGGTGGCGGTCGGATCCAATGTCCGAGGTGGCGGTCGGAACCAAGGTCCGGGGTGGCGGTCGGAACCAGGTTCCGGGGTGGCGGTCGGAACCAAGGTCCGGGGTGGCGGTCGGAACCAAGGTCCGGGGTGGTGGTCGGATCCAATGTCCGGGGTGGCGGTCGGAACCAATGTCCGAGGTGGCGGTCGGAACCAAGGTCCGGGGTGGCAGTCGGAACCAAGGTCCAGGGTGGCGGTCGGAACCAAGGTCCGGGGTGGCGGTCGGAACCAATTTCCGGGGTGGCGGTCGGAACCAAGGTCCGGAGTGGCGGTCGGAACCAACGTCAGGGGTGGCGGTCGGAACCAAGGTCCGGGGGGGCGTTCGGAACCAAGGTCCGGGGTGGCGGTCGGAAACAATGTCAGGTTTGGCGTTCGAACCACCTTCCGTTGAGGCAGTCGGAACCAAGGTCCGGGGTGACAGTCAGAACTAAGGTCCAAGGTGGCGGTCGGAACCTGGGTCCGGGGTGGCGATCGGAACGAATCCGGGGTGGCGGTCGGAACAAAGGTCCGGGGTGGAGATCGGAACCAAGGTCCAGGGGGGCGGTCCGAACCAAAGTCCGGGGTGGCAGTCGGATCCAAGGTGCGGGGAGGCGGTCGGAACCAAGGCCCGGGCTGGCAGTCGGAACCAAGGTCCGGGGGGTCGGGCGGAACCATGGTCCGGGGGTGCAGTCGGAACCAAGGTCCGGGCTCGCGTTCGGAACCAAGGTCTGGGTTGGCGGTCGGAAACAAGGTCCGAGGTGGCGGTCGGAACCAAGGTCCGGGGCGGTGGTCGGAACCAAGGTCCGGGGTGGCGGTCGGAACCAAGGTCCAGGGTGGCGTTCGGAACCAAGTTACTGGGTGGCGGCCGGAACCATGGGCCGGGGTGGCGGTCGGAAGTAAGGTCCGGGGTGGCGGTCGGAAGTAAGGTCCGGGGTGGCGGTCGGAAGTAAGGTCCGGGGTGGCGGTCGGAATCAAGGTCCGGGGTGGCAGTCGGAACCAAGGTCCGGGGTGGAGGTCGGAACGAATGTCCGGGGGGGCGGTCGGAACCAAAGTCCGGGGTGGCGGTCGGAACCAAGGTCCGGGGTGGCGGTCGGAACCAAGGTCCGGCGTGGCGGTCGGAACCAAGGTCCGGGGTGGCGGTCGAAACCATGGTCCGGGGTGGCGGTTGGAACCAAGGACCGGGGTGGCGGTCGGAACCACGTTCCGGGGTGGCGGTCGGAACCAAGGTCCGGGGGGGCGGACGGAACCAAGGTCCGGGGTGGCGGTTGGAACCAAGGTCCGGGGTCGCGGTTGGAACCAAGGTCCGGGGTGGCGGTCGGAACCAAGGTCCGGGGTGGCGGTCGGAACCAAGGTCCGGGGGGGCGGACGGAACCAAGGTCCGGGGTGGCGTTCTGAACCAAGGTCCGGGGTGGCGGTCCGAACCAAGGTCCGGAGTGGCGGTCGGAACCAAGGTCCGGGTGGCGGTCGGAACAAATGTCCGGGGTGGCGGTCGGAACCAATGTCCGAGGTGGCGGCCGGAACCAAGGTCCGGGGTGGCGGTCGGAACCAAGGTCAGGGGTGGCGGTCGGAACCAAGGTCCGGGGTAGCGGTCGGAACCAAGGTCCGGGGTGGCGGTCGGAACCAAAGTCCGGGGTGGCGGTCGGAACCAAGTTCCGTGGTGGCGGTCGGAACCAAGGTCCGGGGTGGCGGTCGGGACCAACGTCCGGCGTGGCGGTCGGATCCAAGGTCAGGGGTGGCGGTGGGAACCACGTTCTGGGTTGGCGGTCGGAACCAAGGTCCGGGGTGGCGGTCGGAACCAAGGTCCGGTGTGGCGTTCGGAACCAAGTTACGGGGTGGCGGTCGGAACCAAGGGCCGGGGTGGCGCGCGGAATCAAGGTCCGGGGTGGCGGTTGGACCCAAGGTCCGGGGTGGTGGTCGGAACTAAGGTCCGGGTTGGCGGTCGAAACAAAGGTCCCGGGTCGTGGGCGGAACCATGGTCCGGGGTGGCGGTCGGAAACAAGGTCCGGGGTGGCGTTCGGAAGTAAGGTCCGGGGTGGCGGTCGGAACCAAGGTCCGGGGTGGTGGTCGGAACCAAGGTCCGAGGTGGCGGTCGGAACCAAGGTCCGGGCTCGCGTTCGGAACCAAGGCCCGGGGTGGCGGTCGGAACCAAGGTCTGAGTTGGCGGTCGGAACCAAGGTCCGAGGTGGCGGTCGGAACCAAGGTCCGGGGCGGTGGTCGGAACCAAGGTCCGGGGTGGCGGTGGGAACCAAGGTCCAGGGTGGCATTCGGAACCAAGTTACTGGGTGGCGGCCGGAACCATGGGCCGGGGTGGCGGTCGGAAGTAAGGTCCGGGGTGGCGGTCGGAAGTAAGGTCCGGGGTGGTGGTCGGAAGTAAGGTCCGGGGTGGCGGTCGGAATCAAGGTCCGGGGTGGCAGTCGGAACCAAGGTCCGGGGTGGAGGTCGGAACCAAGGTCCGGGGGGGCGGCCGGAACCAAAGTCCGGGGTGGCGCTCGGAACCACGTTCCGGGGTGGCGGTCGGAACCAAGGTCCGGGGTGGCGGTCGGAACCAAGGTCCGGGGTGGCGGTCGGATCCAAGGTCCAGGGTGGAGGTTGGAACCAAGGACCGGGGTGGCGCTCGGAACCACGTTCCGGGTTGGCGGTCGGAACAAAGGTCCGGGGTGGCGGTCGGAAACAAGGTCCGGGGGGGCGGACGGATCCAAGGTCCGGGGTGGCGTTCTGAACCAAGGTCCGGGGTGGCGGTCGGAACCAAGGTCCGGGGTGGCGGTCGGAACCAATGTCCGGGGTGGCGGTCGGAACCAATGTCCGAGGTGGCGGTCGGAACCAAGGTCCGGGGTGGCGGTCGGAACCAAGTTCCGGGGTGGTGGTCGGAACCAATGTCCGGGGTGGCGGTCGGAACCAAGGTCCGGGGTGGTGGTCGGATCCAATGTCCGGGGTGGCGGTCGGAACCAATGTCCGAGGTGGCGTTCGGAACCAAGGTCCGGGGTGGCGGTCGGAAACAATGTCAGGTTTGGCGTTCGAACCACCTTCCGTTGAGGCAGTCGGAACCAAGGTCCGGGGTGACAGTCAGAACTAAGGTCCAAGGTGGCGGTCGGAACCTGGGTCCGGGGTGGCGATCGGAACGAATCCGGGGTGGCGGTCGGAACAAAGGTCCGGGGTGGAGATCGGAACCAAGGTCCGGGGTGGCGGTCGCAACCAAAGTCCGGGGTGGCGGTCGGAACCAAGTTCCGTGGTGGCGGTCGGAACCAAGGTCCGGGGGGGGCGGTCGGGACCAACGTCCGGCGTGGCGGTCGGAACCAAGGTCAGGGGTGGCGGTGGGAACCACGTTCTGGGGTGGCGGTCGGAACCAAGGTCCGGGGTGGCGGTCGGAACCAAGGTCCGGGGTGGCGTTCGGAACCAAGTTACGGGGTGGCGGTCGGAACCAAGGTCCGGGGTGGTGGTCGGAACCAAGGTCCGAGGTGGCGGTCGGAACCAAGGACCGGGGTGGCGGTCGGATCCAAGGTCCTGGGTGGCGGTTGGAACCAAGGTCCGAGGTGGCGGTCGGAACCAAGGTCCGGGGTGGCGGTCGGATCCAAGGTCCAGGGTGGCGGTTGGAACCAAGGACCGGGGTGGCGCTCGGAACCACGTTCCGGGGTGGCGGTCGGAACCAAGGTCCGGGGTGGCGGTCGGAACCAAGGTCCGGGGGGGCGGACGGATCCAAGGTCCGGGGTGCGTTCTGAACCAAGGTCCGGGGTGGCGGTCGGAACCAAGGTCCGGGGTGGCGGTCGGAATCAATGTCCGGGGTGGCGGTCGGATCCAATGTCCGAGGTGGCGGTCGGAACCAAGGTCCGGGGTGGCGGTCGGAACCAGGTTCCGGGGTGGCGGTCGGAACCAAGGTCCGGGGTGGTGGTCGGAACCAAGGTCCGGGGTGGTGGTCGGATCCAATGTCCGGGGTGGCGGTCAGAACCAATGTCCGAGGTGGCGGTCGGAACCAAGGTCCGGGGTGGCAGTCGGAACCAAGGTCCAGGGTGGCGGTCGGAACCAAGGTCCGGGGTGGCGGTCGGAACCAATTTCCGGGGTGGCGGTCGGAACCAAGGTCCGGAGTGGCGGTCGGAACCAACGTCAGGGGTGGCGGTCGGAACCAAGGTCCGGGGGGGCGTTCGGAACCAAGGTCCGGGGTGGCGGTCGGAAACAATGTCAGGTTTGGCGTTCGAACCACCTTCCGTTGAGGCAGTCGGAACCAAGGTCCGGGGTGACAGTCAGAACTAAGGTCCAAGGTGGCGGTCGGAACCTGGGTCCGGGGTGGCGATCGGAACGAATCCGGGGTGGCGGTCGGAACAAAGGTCCGGGGTGGAGATCGGAACCAAGGTCCAGGGGGGCGGTCGGAACCAAAGTCCGGGGTGGCAGTCGGATCCAAGGTGCGGGGAGGCGGTCGGAACCAAGGCCCGGGCTGGCAGTCGGAACCAAGGTCCGGGGGGTCGGGCGGAACCATGGTCCGGGGGTGCAGTCGGAACCAAGGTCCGGGCTCGCGTTCGGAACCAAGGTCCGGGGTGGCGGTCGGAACCAAGGTCTGGGTTGGCGGTCGGAAACAAGGTCCGAGGTGGCGGTCGGAACCAAGGTCCGGGGCGGTGGTCGGAACCAAGGTCCGGGGTGGCGGTCGGAACCAAGGTCCAGGGTGGCGTTCGGAACCAAGTTACTGGGTGGCGGCCGGAACCATGGGCCGGGGTGGCGGTCGGAAGTAAGGTCCGGGGTGGCGGTCGGAAGTAAGGTCCGGGGTGGCGGTCGGAAGTAAGGTCCGGGGTGGCGGTCGGAATCAAGGTCCGGGGTGGCAGTCGGAACCAAGGTCCGGGGTGGAGGTCGGAACGAATGTCCGGGGGGGCGGTCGGAACCAAAGTCCGGGGTGGCGGTCGGAACCAAGGTCCGGGGTGGCGGTCGGAACCAAGGTCCGGCGTGGCGGTCGGAACCAAGGTCCGGGGTGGCGGTCGAAACCATGGTCCGGGGTGGCGGTTGGAACCAAGGACCGGGGTGGCGGTCGGAACCACGTTCCGGGGTGGCGGTCGGAACCAAGGTCCGGGGGGGCGGACGGAACCAAGGTCCGGGGTGGCGGTTGGAACCAAGGTCCGGGGTGGCGTTTGGAACCAAGGTCCGGGGTGGCGGTCGGAACCAAGGTCCGGGGTGGCGGTCGGAACCAAGGTCCGGGGGGGCGGACGGAACCAAGGTCCGGGGTGGCGTTCTGAACCAAGGTCCGGGGTGGCGGTCCGAACCAAGGTCCGGAGTGGCGGTCGGAACCAAGGTCCGGGTGGCGGTCGGAACAAATGTCCGGGGTGGCGGTCGGAACCAATGTCCGAGGTGGCGGCCGGAACCAAGGTCCGGGGTGGCGGTCGGAACCAAGGTCAGGGGTGGCGGTCGGAACGAAGGTCCGGGGTAGCGGTCGGAACCAAGGTCCGGGGTGGCGGTCGGAACCAAAGTCCGGGGTGGCGGTCGGAACCAAGTTCCGTGGTGGCGGTCGGAACCAAGGTCCGGGGTGGCGGTCGGGACCAACGTCCGGCGTGGCGGTCGGATCCAAGGTCAGGGGTGGCGGTGGGAACCACGTTCTGGGTTGGCGGTCGGAACCAAGGTCCGGGGTGGCGGTCGGAACCAAGGTCCGGTGTGGCGTTCGGAACCAAGTTACGGGGTGGCGGTCGGAACCAAGGGCCGGGGTGGCGCGCGGAATCAAGGTCCGGGGTGGCGGTTGGACCCAAGGTCCGGGGTGGTGGTCGGAACTAAGGTCCGGGTTGGCGGTCGAAACAAAGGTCCCGGGTCGTGGGCGGAACCATGGTCCGGGGTGGCGGTCGGAAACAAGGTCCGGGGTGGCGTTCGGAAGTAAGGTCCGGGGTGGCGGTCGGAACCAAGGTCCGGGGTGGTGGTCGGAACCAAGGTCCGAGGTGGCGGTCGGAACCAAGGTCCGGGCTCGCGTTCGGAACCAAGGCCCGGGGTGGCGGTCGGAACCAAGGTCTGAGTTGGCGGTCGGAACCAAGGTCCGAGGTGGCGGTCGGAACCAAGGTCCGGGGCGGTGGTCGGAACCAAGGTCCGGGGTGGCGGTGGGAACCAAGGTCCAGGGTGGCATTCGGAACCAAGTTACTGGGTGGCGGCCGGAACCATGGGCCGGGGTGGCGGTCGGAAGTAAGGTCCGGGGTGGCGGTCGGAAGTAAGGTCCGGGGTGGTGGTCGGAAGTAAGGTCCGGGGTGGCGGTCGGAATCAAGGTCCGGGGTGGCAGTCGGAACCAAGGTCCGGGGTGGAGGTCGGAACCAAGGTCCGGGGGGGCGGCCGGAACCAAAGTCCGGGGTGGCGCTCGGAACCACGTTCCGGGGTGGCGGTCGGAACCAAGGTCCGGGGTGGCGGTCGGAACCAAGGTCCGGGGTGGCGGTCGGATCCAAGGTCCAGGGTGGAGGTTGGAACCAAGGACCGGGGTGGCGCTCGGAACCACGTTCCGGGTTGGCGGTCGGAACCAAGGTCCGGGGTGGCGGTCGGAAACAAGGTCCGGGGGGGCGGACGGATCCAAGGTCCGGGGTGGCGTTCTGAACCAAGGTCCGGGGTGGCGGTCGGAACCAATGTCCGGGGTGGCGGTCGGAACCAAGGTCCGGGGTGGTGGTCGGATCCAATGTCCGGGGTGGCGGTCGGAACCAATGTCCGAGGTGGCGGTCGGAACCAAGGTCCGGGGTGGCGGTCGGAACCAAGGTCCGGGGTGGCGGTCGGAACCAAGGTCCGGGGTGGCGGTCGGAACCAATTTCCGTGGTGGCGGTCGGAACCAAGGTCCGGAGTGGCGGTCGGAACCAACGTCAGGGGTGGCGGCCGGAACCAAGGTCCGGGGGGGCGTTCGGAACCAAGGTCCGGGGTGGCGGTCGGAAACAATGTCAGGTTTGGCGTTCGAACCACCTTCCGTTGAGGCAGTCGGAACCAAGGTCCGGGGTGACAGTCAGAACTAAGGTCCAAGGTGGCGGTCGGAACCTGGGTCCGGGGTGGCGATCGGAACGAATCCGGGGTGGCGGTCGGAACAAAGGTCCGGGGTGGAGATCGGAACCAAGGTCCGGGGTGGCGGTCGCAACCAAAGTCCGGGGTGGCGGTCGGAACCAAGTTCCGTGGTGGCGGTCGGAACCAAGGTCCGGGGGGGGCGGTCGGGACCAACGTCCGGCGTGGCGGTCGGAACCAAGGTCAGGGGTGGCGGTGGGAACCACGTTCTGGGGTGGCGGTCGGAACCAAGGTCCGGGGTGGCGGTCGGAACCAAGGTCCGGGGTGGCGTTCGGAACCAAGTTACGGGGTGGCGGTCGGAACCAAGGGCCGTGGTGGCGTGCGGAATCAAGGTCCGGGGTGGCGGTCGGAACTAAGGTCCAAGGTGGCGGTCGGAACCTGGGTCCAGGGTGGCGATCGGAACCAAGGTCCAGGGTGGCGGTCGGAACCAAAGTCCGGGGTGGCAGTCGGATCCAAGGTGCGGGGAGGCGGTCGGAACCAAGGCCCGGGCTGGCAGTCGGAACCAAGGTCCGGGGGGTCGGGCGGAACTATGGTCCGGGGGTGCAGTCGGAACCAAGGTCCGGGCTCGCGTTCGGAACCAAGGTCCGGGGTGGAGGTCGGAACCAAGGTCTGGGTTGGCGGTCGGAACAAAGGTCCGAGGTGGCGGTCGGAACCAAGGTGCGGGGCGGTGGTCGGAACCAAGGTCCGGGGTGGCGGTCGGAACCAAGGTCCAGGGTGGCGTTCGGAACCAAGTTACTGGGTGGCGGCCGGAACCATGGGCCGGGGTGGCGGTCGGAGGTAAGGTCCGGGGTGGCGGTCGGAATCAAGGTCCGGGGTGGCAGTCGGAAGTAAGGTCCGGGGTGGCGGTCGGAACCAAGTTCCGGGGTGGCGGTCGGAACCAAGGTCCCGGGTGGCGGTCGGAACCAAGGTCTGGGGTGGCGGTCGGAACCAAGGTCCGAGGTGGCGGTCGGAACCAAGGTCCGGGGTGGCGGTCGGAACCAAGGTCCGGCGTGGCAGTCGGAACCAAGGTCCAGGGTGGCGGTCGGAACCAAGGTCCGGGGTTGCGGTTGGAACCAAGGACCGGGGTGGCGGTCGGAACCACGTTCCGGGGTGGCGGTCGGAACCAAGGTCCAGGGGGGCGGTCTGAACCAATGCCGAGGTGGCGGTCGGAACCAAGGTCCGGGGTGGCGGTCGGAACCAAGTTCCGGGGTGGCGGTCGGAACCAAGGTCCAGCGTGGCGGTCGGAACCAAAGTCCGGTGTGGCGGTCGGAACCAGGTTCCGTGGTGGCGGTCGGAACCAAAGTCCGGGGTGGTGGTCGGAACCACGGTCCGGGGTGGCGGTCGGAACCAAGGTCCGGGGTGGCGGTCGGAACCAAGTTCCGTGGTGGCGGTCGGATCTAATGTCCGGGGTGGCGGTCGGAACCAAGGTCCGGGGTGGCGGTCGGAACCAAGGTCCGGGGTGGCGGTCGGAACCAAGGTCCGGGGTGGCTGTCGGAACCAAGGTCCGGGGGGGCGGCCGGAACCAAAGTCCGGGGTGGCGCTCGGAACCACGTTCCGGGGTGGCGGTCGGAACCAAGGTCCGGGGTGGCGGTCGGAACCAAGGTCCGGGGTGGCGGTCGGATCCAAGGTCCAGGGTGGAGGTTGGAACCAAGGACCGGGGTGGCGCTCGGAACCACGTTCCGGGTTGGCGGTCGGAACCAAGGTCCGGGGTGGCGGTCGGAAACAAGGTCCGGGGGGGCGGACGGATCCAAGGTCCGGGGTGGCGTTCTGAACCAAGGTCCGGGGTGGCGGTCGGAACCAAGGTCCGGGGTGGCGGTCGGAACCAATGTCCGGGGTGGCGGTCGGAACCAATGTCCGAGGTGGCGGTCGGAACCAAGGTCCGGGGTGGCGGTCGGAACCAAGTTCCGGGGTGGTGGTCGGAACCAATGTCCGGGGTGGCGGTCGGAACCAAGGTCCGGGGTGGTGGTCGGATCCAATGTCCGGGGTGGCGGTCGGAACCAATGTCCGAGGTGGCGGTCGGAACCAAGGTCCGGGGTGGCGGTCGGAACCAAGGTCCGGGGTGGCGGTCGGAACCAAGGTCCGGGGTGGCGGTCGGAACCAATTTCCGTGGTGGCGGTCGGAACCAAGGTCCGGAGTGGCGGTCGGAACCAACGTCAGGGGTGGCGGCCGGAACCAAGGTCCGGGGTGGCGGTCGGAAACAATGTCAGGTTTGGCGTTCGAACCACCTTCCGTTGAGGCAGTCGGAACCAAGGTCCGGGGTGACAGTCAGAACTAAGGTCCAAGGTGGCGGTCGGAACCTGGGTCCGGGGTGGCGATCGGAACGAATCCGGGGTGGCGGTCGGAACAAAGGTCCGGGGTGGAGATCGGAACCAAGGTCCGGGGTGGCGGTCGCAACCAAAGTCCGGGGTGGCGGTCGGAACCAAGTTCCGTGGTGGCGGTCGGAACCAAGGTCCGGGGGGGGCGGTCGGGACCAACGTCCGGCGTGGCGGTCGGAACCAAGGTCAGGGGTGGCGGTGGGAACCACGTTCTGGGGTGGCGGTCGGAACCAAGGTCCGGGGTGGCGGTCGGAACCAAGGTCCGGGGTGGCGTTCGGAACCAAGTTACGGGGTGGCGGTCGGAACCAAGTTACGGGGTGGCGGTCGGAACCAAGGGCCGTGGTGGCGTGCGGAATCAAGGTCCGGGGTGGCGGTCGGAACTAAGGTCCAAGGTGGCGGTCGGAACCTGGGTCCAGGGTGGCGATCGGAACCAAGGTCCAGGGTGGCGGTCGGAACCAAAGTCCGGGGTGGCAGTCGGATCCAAGGTGCGGGGAGGCGGTCGGAACCAAGGCCCGGGCTGGCAGTCGGAACCAAGGTCCGGGGGGTCGGGCGGAACTATGGTCCGGGGGTGCAGTCGGAACCAAGGTCCGGGCTCGCGTTCGGAACCAAGGTCCGGGGTGGAGGTCGGAACCAAGGTCTGGGTTGGCGGTCGGAACCAAGGTCCGAGGTGGCGGTCGGAACCAAGGTGCGGGGCGGTGGTCGGAACCAAGGTCCGGGGTGGCGGTCGGAACCAAGGTCCAGGGTGGCGTTCGGAACCAAGTTACTGGGTGGCGGCCGGAACCATGGGCCGGGGTGGCGGTCGGAGGTAAGGTCCGGGGTGGCGGTCGGAATCAAGGTCCGGGGTGGCAGTCGGAAGTAAGGTCCGGGGTGGCGGTCGGAACCAAGTTCCGGGGTGGCGGTCGGAACCAAGGTCCCGGGTGGCGGTCGGAACCAAGGTCTGGGGTGGCGGTCGGAACCAAGGTCCGAGGTGGCGGTCGGAACCAAGGTCCGGGGTGGCGGTCGGAACCAAGGTCCGGCGTGGCAGTCGGAACCAAGGTCCAGGGTGGCGGTCGGAACCAAGGTCCGGGGTTGCGGTTGGAACCAAGGACCGGGGTGGCGGTCGGAACCACGTTCCGGGGTGGCGGTCGGAACCAAGGTCCAGGGGGGCGGTCTGAACCAATGCCGAGGTGGCGGTCGGAACCAAGGTCCGGGGTGGCGGTCGGAACCAAGTTCCGGGGTGGCGGTCGGAACCAAGGTCCAGCGTGGCGGTCGGAACCAAAGTCCGGTGTGGCGGTCGGAACCAGGTTCCGTGGTGGCGGTCGGAACCAAAGTCCGGGGTGGTGGTCGGAACCACGGTCCGGGGTGGCGGTCGGAACCAAGGTCCGGGGTGGCGGTCGGAACCAAGTTCCGTGGTGGCGGTCGGATCTAATGTCCGGGGTGGCGGTCGGAACCAAGGTCCGGGGTGGCGGTCGGAACCAAGGTCCGGGGTGGCGGTCGGAACCAAGGTCCGGGGTGGCTGTCGGAACCAAGGTCCGGGGTGGCGGACGGAACCAATGTCCGGCGTGGCGGTCGGAACCAAGGTCCGGGGTGGAGGTCGGAACCAAGGTCCGGGGTGGCGGTCGGAACCAAGGTCCGGGGTAGCGGTCGGAACCAAAGTCCGGGGTGGCGGTCGGAACCAAGTTCCGTGGTGGCGGTCGGAACCAAGGTCCGGGGGGGGCGGTCAGGACCAACGTCCGGCGTGGCGGTCGGAACCAAGGTCAGGGGTGGCGGTGGGAACCACGTTCTGGGGTGGCGGTCGGAACCAAGGTCCGGGGTGGCGGTCGGAACCAAGGTCCGGGGTGGCGTTCGGAACCAAGTTACGGGGTGGCGGTCGGAACCAAGGGCCGTGGTGGCGCGCGGAATCAAGGTCCGGGGTGGCGGTCGGACCCAAGGTCCGGGGTGGTGGTCGGAACTAAGGTCCGGGTTGGCGGTCGAAACAAAGGTCCCGGGTCGTGGGCGGAACCATGGTCCGGGGTGGCGGTCGGAAACAAGGTCCGGGGTGGCGGTCGGAAGTAAGGTCCGCGGTGGCGGTCGGAACCAAGGTCCGGGGTGGTGGTCGGAACCAAGGTCCGAGGTGGCGGTCGGAACCAAGGTCCGGGGTGGCGGTCGGAACAAAGGTCCGGGGTCGTGGGCGGAACCATGGTCCGGGGTGGCGGTCGGAAACAAGGTCCGGGGTGGCGGTCGGAAGTAAGGTCCGGGGTGGCGGTCGGAACCAAGGTCCGGGGTGGTGGTCGGAACCATGGTCCGAGGTGGCGGTCGGAACCAAGGACCGGGGTGGCGGTCGGATCCAAGGTCCGGGGTGGCGGTTGGAACCAAGGTCCGAGGTGGCGGTCGGAACCAAGGTCCGGGGTGGCGGTCGGATCCAAGGTCCAGGGTGGCGGTTGGAACCAAGGACCGGGGTGGCGCTCGGAACCACGTTCCGGGGTGGCGGTCGGAACCAAGGTCCGGGGTGGCGGTCGGAACCAAGGTCCGGGGGGGCGGACGGATCCAAGGTCCGGGGTGCGTTCTGAACCAAGGTCCGGGGTGGCGGTCGGAACCAAGGTCCGGGGTGGCGGTCGGAACCAATGTCCGGGGTGGCGGTCGGATCCAATGTCCGAGGTGGCGGTCGGAACCAAGGTCCGGGGTGGCGGTCGGAACCAGGTTCCGGGGTGGCGGTCGGAACCAAGGTCCGGGGTGGCGGTCGGAACCAAGGTCCGGGGTGGTGGTCGGATCCAATGTCCGGGGTGGCGGTCGGAACCAATGTCCGAGGTGGCGGTCGGAACCAAGGTCCGGGGTGGCAGTCGGAACCAAGGTCCAGGGTGGCGGTCGGAACCAAGGTCCGGGGTGGCGGTCGGAACCAATTTCCGGGGTGGCGGTCGGAACCAAGGTCCGGAGTGGCGGTCGGAACCAACGTCAGGGGTGGCGGTCGGAACCAAGGTCCGGGGGGGCGTTCGGAACCAAGGTCCGGGGTGGCGGTCGGAAACAATGTCAGGTTTGGCGTTCGAACCACCTTCCGTTGAGGCAGTCGGAACCAAGGTCCGGGGTGACAGTCAGAACTAAGGTCCAAGGTGGCGGTCGGAACCTGGGTCCGGGGTGGCGATCGGAACGAATCCGGGGTGGCGGTCGGAACAAAGGTCCGGGGTGGAGATCGGAACCAAGGTCCAGGGGGGCGGTCGGAACCAAAGTCCGGGGTGGCAGTCGGATCCAAGGTGCGGGGAGGCGGTCGGAACCAAGGCCCGGGCTGGCAGTCGGAACCAAGGTCCGGGGGGTCGGGCGGAACCATGGTCCGGGGGTGCAGTCGGAACCAAGGTCCGGGCTCGCGTTCGGAACCAAGGTCCGGGGTGGCGGTCGGAACCAAGGTCTGGGTTGGCGGTCGGAAACAAGGTCCGAGGTGGCGGTCGGAACCAAGGTCCGGGGCGGTGGTCGGAACCAAGGTCCGGGGTGGCGGTCGGAACCAAGGTCCAGGGTGGCGTTCGGAACCAAGTTACTGGGTGGCGGCCGGAACCATGGGCCGGGGTGGCGGTCGGAAGTAAGGTCCGGGGTGGCGGTCGGAAGTAAGGTCCGGGGTGGCGGTCGGAAGTAAGGTCCGGGGTGGCGGTCGGAATCAAGGTCCGGGGTGGCAGTCGGAACCAAGGTCCGGGGTGGAGGTCGGAACGAATGTCCGGGGGGGCGGTCGGAACCAAAGTCCGGGGTGGCGGTCGGAACCAAGGTCCGGGGTGGCGGTCGGAACCAAGGTCCGGCGTGGCGGTCGGAACCAAGGTCCGGGGTGGCGGTCGAAACCATGGTCCGGGGTGGCGGTTGGAACCAAGGACCGGGGTGGCGGTCGGAACCACGTTCCGGGGTGGCGGTCGGAACCAAGGTCCGGGGGGGCGGACGGAACCAATGTCCGGGGTGGCGGTTGGAACCAAGGTCCGGGGTGGCGGTTGGAACCAAGGTCCGGGGTGGCGGTCGGAACCAAGGTCCGGGGTGGCGGTCGGAACCAAGGTCCGGGGGGGCGGACGGAACCAAGGTCCGGGGTGGCGTTCTGAACCAAGGTACGGGGTGGCGGTCCGAACCAAGGTCCGGAGTGGCGGTCGGAACCAAGGTCCGGGTGGCGGTCGGAACAAATGTCCGGGGTGGCGGTCGGAACCAATGTCCGAGGTGGCGGCCGGAACCAAGGTCCGGGGTGGCGGTCGGAACCAAGGTCAGGGGTGGCGGTCGGAACCAAGGTCCGGGGTAGCGGTCGGAACCAAGGTCCGGGGTGGCGGTCGGAACCAAAGTCCGGGGTGGCGGTCGGAACCAAGTTCCGTGGTGGCGGTCGGAACCAAGGTCCGGGGTGGCGGTCGGGACCAACGTCCGGCGTGGCGGTCGGATCCAAGGTCAGGGGTGGCGGTGGGAACCACGTTCTGGGTTGGCGGTCGGAACCAAGGTCCGGGGTGGCGGTCGGAACCAAGGTCCGGTGTGGCGTTCGGAACCAAGTTACGGGGTGGCGGTCGGAACCAAGGGCCGGGGTGGCGCGCGGAATCAAGGTCCGGGGTGGCGGTTGGACCCAAGGTCCGGGGTGGTGGTCGGAACTAAGGTCCGGGTTGGCGGTCGAAACAAAGGTCCCGGGTCGTGGGCGGAACCATGGTCCGGGGTGGCGGTCGGAAACAAGGTCCGGGGTGGCGGTCGGAACCAAGGTCCGGGGTGGTGGTCGGAACCAAGGTCCGAGGTGGCGGTCGGAACCAAGGTCCGGGCTCGCGTTCGGAACCAAGGCCCGGGGTGGCGGTCGGAACCAAGGTCTGAGTTGGCGGTCGGAACCAAGGTCCGAGGTGGCGGTCGGAACCAAGGTCCGGGGCGGTGGTCGGAACCAAGGTCCGGGGTGGCGGTGGGAACCAAGGTCCAGGGTGGCATTCGGAACCAAGTTACTGGGTGGCGGCCGGAACCATGGGCCGGGGTGGCGGTCGGAAGTAAGGTCCGGGGTGGCGGTCGGAAGTAAGGTCCGGGGTGGTGGTCGGAAGTAAGGTCCGGGGTGGCGGTCGGAATCAAGGTCCGGGGTGGCAGTCGGAACCAAGGTCCGGGGTGGAGGTCGGAACCAAGGTCCGGGGGGGCGGCCGGAACCAAAGTCCGGGGTGGCGCTCGGAACCACGTTCCGGGGTGGCGGTCGGAACCAAGGTCCGGGGTGGCGGTCGGAACCAAGGTCCGGGGTGGCGGTCGGATCCAAGGTCCAGGGTGGAGGTTGGAACCAAGGACCGGGGTGGCGCTCGGAACCACGTTCCGGTTTGGCGGTCGGAACCAAGGTCCGGGGTGGCGGTCGGAAACAAGGTCCGGGGGGGCGGACGGATCCAAGGTCCGGGGTGGCGTTCTGAACCAAGGTCCGGGGTGGCGGTCGGAACCAAGGTCCGGGGTGGCGGTCGGAACCAATGTCCCGGGTGGCGGCCGGAACCAAGGTCCGGGGTGGCGGTCGGAACCAAGGTCAGGGGTGGCGGTCGGAACCAAGGTCCGGGGTAGCGGTCGGAACCAAGGTCCGGGGTGGCGGTCGGAACCAAAGTCCGGGGTGGCGGTCGGAACCAAGTTCCGTGGTGGCGGTCGGAACCAAGGTCCGGGGTGGCGGTCGGGACCAACGTCCGGCGTGGCGGTCGGATCCAAGGTCAGGGGTGGCGGTGGGAACCACGTTCTGGGTTGGCGGTCGGAACCAAGGTCCGGGGTGGCGGTCGGAACCAAGGTCCGGTGTGGCGTTCGGAACCAAGTTACGGGGTGGCGGTCGGAACCAAGGGCCGGGGTGGCGCGCGGAATCAAGGTCCGGGGTGGCGGTTGGACCCAAGGTCCGGGGTGGTGGTCGGAACTAAGGTCCGGGTTGGCGGTCGAAACAAAGGTCCCGGGTCGTGGGCGGAACCATGGTCCGGGGTGGCGGTCGGAAACAAGGTCCGGGGTGGCGTTCGGAAGTAAGGTCCGGGGTGGCGGTCGGAACCAAGGTCCGGGGTGGTGGTCGGAACCAAGGTCCGAGGTGGCGGTCGGAACCAAGGTCCGGGCTCGCGTTCGGAACCAAGGCCCGGGGTGGCGGTCGGAACCAAGGTCTGAGTTGGCGGTCGGAACCAAGGTCCGAGGTGGCGGTCGGAACCAAGGTCCGGGGCGGTGGTCGGAACCAAGGTCCGGGGTGGCGGTGGGAACCAAGGTCCAGGGTGGCATTCGGAACCAAGTTACTGGGTGGCGGCCGGAACCATGGGCCGGGGTGGCGGTCGGAAGTAAGGTCCGGGGTGGCGGTCGGAAGTAAGGTCCGGGGTGGTGGTCGGAAGTAAGGTCCGGGGTGGCGGTCGGAATCAAGGTCCGGGGTGGCAGTCGGAACCAAGGTCCGGGGTGGAGGTCGGAACCAAGGTCCGGGGGGGCGGCCGGAACCAAAGTCCGGGGTGGCGCTCGGAACCACGTTCCGGGGTGGCGGTCGGAACCAAGGTCCGGGGTGGCGGTCGGAACCAAGGTCCGGGGTGGCGGTCGGATCCAAGGTCCAGGGTGGAGGTTGGAACCAAGGACCGGGGTGGCGCTCGGAACCACGTTCCGGGTTGGCGGTCGGAACCAAGGTCCGGGGTGGCGGTCGGAAACAAGGTCCGGGGGGGCGGACGGATCCAAGGTCCGGGGTGGCGTTCTGAACCAAGGTCCGGGGTGGCGGTCGGAACCAAGGTCCGGGGTGGCGGTCGGAACCAATGTCCGGGGTGGCGGTCGGAACCAATGTCCGAGGTGGCGGTCGGAACCAAGGTCCGGGGTGGCGGTCGGAACCAAGTTCCGGGGTGGTGGTCGGAACCAAGTTCCGGGGTGGCGGTCGGAACCAAGGTCCGGGGTGGTGGTCGGATCCAATGTCCGGGGTGGCGGTCGGAACCAATGTCCGAGGTGGCGGTCGGAACCAAGGTCCGGGGTGGCGGTCGGAACCAAGGTCCGGGGTGGCGGTCGGAACCAAGGTCCGGGGTGGCGGTCGGAACCAATTTCCGTGGTGGCGGTCGGAACCAAGGTCCGGAGTGGCGGTCGGAACCAACGTCAGGGGTGGCGGCCGGAACCAAGGTCCGGGGGGGCGTTCGGAACCAAGGTCCGGGGTGGCGGTCGGAAACAATGTCAGGTTTGGCGTTCGAACCACCTTCCGTTGAGGCAGTCGGAACCAAGGTCCGGGGTGACAGTCAGAACTAAGGTCCAAGGTGGCGGTCGGAACCTGGGTCCGGGGTGGGGATCGGAACGAATCCGGAGTGGCGGTCGGAACAAAGGTCCGGGGTGGAGATCGGAACCAAGGTCCGGGGTGGCGGTCGCAACCAAAGTCCGGGGTGGCGGTCGGAACCAAGTTCCGTGGTGGCGGTCGGAACCAAGGTCCGGGGGGGGCGGTCGGGACCAACGTCCGGCGTGGCGGTCGGAACCAAGGTCAGGGGTGGCGGTGGGAACCACGTTCTGGGGTGGCGGTCGGAACCAAGGTCCGGGGTGGCGGTCGGAACCAAGGTCCGGGGTGGCGTTCGGAACCAAGTTACGGGGTGGCGGTCGGAACCAAGGGCCGTGGTGGCGTGCGGAATCAAGGTCCGGGGTGGCGGTCGGAACTAAGGTCCAAGGTGGCGGTCGGAACCTGGGTCCAGGGTGGCGATCGGAACCAAGGTCCAGGGTGGCGGTCGGAACCAAAGTCCGGGGTGGCAGTCGGATCCAAGGTGCGGGGAGGCGGTCGGAACCAAGGCCCGGGCTGGCAGTCGGAACCAAGGTCCGGGGGGTCGGGCGGAACTATGGTCCGGGGGTGCAGTCGGAACCAAGGTCCGGGCTCGCGTTCGGAACCAAGGTCCGGGGTGGAGGTCGGAACCAAGGTCTGGGTTGGCGGTCGGAACAAAGGTCCGAGGTGGCGGTCGGAACCAAGGTGCGGGGCGGTGGTCGGAACCAAGGTCCGGGGTGGCGGTCGGAACCAAGGTCCAGGGTGGCGTTCGGAACCAAGTTACTGGGTGGCGGCCGGAACCATGGGCCGGGGTGGCGGTCGGAGGTAAGGTCCGGGGTGGCGGTCGGAATCAAGGTCCGGGGTGGCAGTCGGAAGTAAGGTCCGGGGTGGCGGTCGGAACCAAGTTCCGGGGTGGCGGTCGGAACCAAGGTCCCGGGTGGCGGTCGGAACCAAGGTCTGGGGTGGCGGTCGGAACCAAGGTCCGAGGTGGCGGTCGGAACCAAGGTCCGGGGTGGCGGTCGGAACCAAGGTCCGGCGTGGCAGTCGGAACCAAGGTCCAGGGTGGCGGTCGGAACCAAGGTCCGGGGTTGCGGTTGGAACCAAGGACCGGGGTGGCGGTCGGAACCACGTTCCGGGGTGGCGGTCGGAACCAAGGTCCAGGGGGGCGGTCTGAACCAATGCCGAGGTGGCGGTCGGAACCAAGGTCCGGGGTGGCGGTCGGAACCAAGTTCCGGGGTGGCGGTCGGAACCAAGGTCCAGCGTGGCGGTCGGAACCAAAGTCCGGTGTGGCGGTCGGAACCAGGTTCCGTGGTGGCGGTCGGAACCAAAGTCCGGGGTGGTGGTCGGAACCACGGTCCGGGGTGGCGGTCGGAACCAAGGTCCGGGGTGGCGGTCGGAACCAAGTTCCGTGGTGGCGGTCGGATCTAATGTCCGGGGTGGCGGTCGGAACCAAGGTCCGGGGTGGCGGTCGGAACCAAGGTCCGGGGTGGCGGTCGGAACCAAGGTCCGGGGTGGCTGTCGGAACCAAGGTCCGGGGGGGCGGCCGGAACCAAAGTCCGGGGTGGCGCTCGGAACCACGTTCCGGGGTGGCGGTCGGAACCAAGGTCCGGGGTGGCGGTCGGAACCAAGGTCCGGGGTGGCGGTCGGATCCAAGGTCCAGGGTGGAGGTTGGAACCAAGGACCGGGGTGGCGCTCGGAACCACGTTCCGGGTTGGCGGTCGGAACCAAGGTCCGGGGTGGCGGTCGGAAACAAGGTCCGGGGGGGCGGACGGATCCAAGGTCCGGGGTGGCGTTCTGAACCAAGGTCCGGGGTGGCGGTCGGAACCAAGGTCCGGGGTGGCGGTCGGAACCAATGTCCGGGGTGGCGGTCGGAACCAATGTCCGAGGTGGCGGTCGGAACCAAGGTCCGGGGTGGCGGTCGGAACCAAGTTCCGGGGTGGTGGTCGGAACCAATGTCCGGGGTGGCGGTCGGAACCAAGGTCCGGGGTGGTGGTCGGATCCAATGTCCGGGGTGGCGGTCGGAACCAATGTCCGAGGTGGCGGTCGGAACCAAGGTCCGGGGTGGCGGTCGGAACCAAGGTCCGGGGTGGCGGTCGGAACCAAGGTCCGGGGTGGCGGTCGGAACCAATTTCCGTGGTGGCGGTCGGAACCAAGGTCCGGAGTGGCGGTCGGAACCAACGTCAGGGGTGGCGGCCGGAACCAAGGTCCGGGGGGGCGTTCGGAACCAAGGTCCGGGGTGGCGGTCGGAAACAATGTCAGGTTTGGCGTTCGAACCACCTTCCGTTGAGGCAGTCGGAACCAAGGTCCGGGGTGACAGTCAGAACTAAGGTCCAAGGTGGCGGTCGGAACCTGGGTCCGGGGTGGCGATCGGAACGAATCCGGGGTGGCGGTCGGAACAAAGGTCCGGGGTGGAGATCGGAACCAAGGTCCGGGGTGGCGGTCGCAACCAAAGTCCGGGGTGGCGGTCGGAACCAAGTTCCGTGGTGGCGGTCGGAACCAAGGTCCGGGGGGGGCGGTCGGGACCAACGTCCGGCGTGGCGGTCGGAACCAAGGTCAGGGGTGGCGGTGGGAACCACGTTCTGGGGTGGCGGTCGGAACCAAGGTCCGGGGTGGCGGTCGGAACCAAGGTCCGGGGTGGCGTTCGGAACCAAGTTACGGGGTGGCGGTCGGAACCAAGGGCCGTGGTGGCGTGCGGAATCAAGGTCCGGGGTGGCGGTCGGAACTAAGGTCCAAGGTGGCGGTCGGAACCTGGGTCCAGGGTGGCGATCGGAACCAAGGTCCAGGGTGGCGGTCGGAACCAAAGTCCGGGGTGGCAGTCGGATCCAAGGTGCGGGGAGGCGGTCGGAACCAAGGCCCGGGCTGGCAGTCGGAACCAAGGTCCGGGGGGTCGGGCGGAACTATGGTCCGGGGGTGCAGTCGGAACCAAGGTCCGGGCTCGCGTTCGGAACCAAGGTCCGGGGTGGAGGTCGGAACCAAGGTCTGGGTTGGCGGTCGGAACCAAGGTCCGAGGTGGCGGTCGGAACCAAGGTGCGGGGCGGTGGTCGGAACCAAGGTCCGGGGTGGCGGTCGGAACCAAGGTCCAGGGTGGCGTTCGGAACCAAGTTACTGGGTGGCGGCCGGAACCATGGGCCGGGGTGGCGGTCGGAGGTAAGGTCCGGGGTGGCGGTCGGAATCAAGGTCCGGGGTGGCAGTCGGAAGTAAGGTCCGGGGTGGCGGTCGGAACCAAGTTCCGGGGTGGCGGTCGGAACCAAGGTCCCGGGTGGCGGTCGGAACCAAGGTCTGGGGTGGCGGTCGGAACCAAGGTCCGAGGTGGCGGTCGGAACCAAGGTCCGGGGTGGCGGTCGGAACCAAGGTCCGGCGTGGCAGTCGGAACCAAGGTCCAGGGTGGCGGTCGGAACCAAGGTCCGGGGTTGCGGTTGGAACCAAGGACCGGGGTGGCGGTCGGAACCACGTTCCGGGGTGGCGGTCGGAACCAAGGTCCAGGGGGGCGGTCTGAACCAATGCCGAGGTGGCGGTCGGAACCAAGGTCCGGGGTGGCGGTCGGAACCAAGTTCCGGGGTGGCGGTCGGAACCAAGGTCCAGCGTGGCGGTCGGAACCAAAGTCCGGTGTGGCGGTCGGAACCAGGTTCCGTGGTGGCGGTCGGAACCAAAGTCCGGGGTTGTGGTCGGAACCACGGTCCGGGGTGGCGGTCGGAACCAAGGTCCGGGGTGGCGGTCGGAACCAAGTTCCGTGGTGGCGGTCGGATCTAATGTCCGGGGTGGCGGTCGGAACCAAGGTCCGGGGTGGCGGTCGGAACCAAGGTCCGGGGTGGCGGTCGGAACCAAGGTCCGGGGTGGCTGTCGGAACCAAGGTCCGGGGTGGCGGACGGAACCAATGTCCGGCGTGGCGGTCGGAACCAAGGTCCGGGGTGGAGGTCGGAACCAAGGTCCGGGGTGGCGGTCGGAACCAAGGTCCGGGGTAGCGGTCGGAACCAAGGTCCGGGGTGGCGGTCGCAACCAAAGTCCGGGGTGGCGGTCGGAACCAAGTTCCGTGGTGGCGGTCGGAACCAAGGTCCGGGGGGGGCGGTCAGGACCAACGTCCGGCGTGGCGGTCGGAACCAAGGTCAGGGGTGGCGGTGGGAACCACGTTCTGGGGTGGCGGTCGGAACCAAGGTCCGGGGTGGCGGTCGGAACCAAGGTCCGGGGTGGCGTTCGGAACCAAGTTACGGGGTGGCGGTCGGAACCAAGGGCCGTGGTGGCGCGCGGAATCAAGGTCCGGGGTGGCGGTCGGACCCAAGGTCCGGGGTGGTGGTCGGAACTAAGGTCCGGGTTGGCGGTCGAAACAAAGGTCCCGGGTCGTGGGCGGAACCATGGTCCGGGGTGGCGGTCGGAAACAAGGTCCGGGGTGGCGGTCGGAAGTAAGGTCCGCGGTGGCGGTCGGAACCAAGGTCCGGGGTGGTGGTCGGAACCAAGGTCCGAGGTGGCGGTCGGAACCAAGGTCCGGGGTGGCGGTCGGAACAAAGGTCCGGGGTCGTGGGCGGAACCATGGTCCGGGGTGGCGGTCGGAAACAAGGTCCGGGGTGGCGGTCGGAAGTAAGGTCCGGGGTGGCGGTCGGAACCAAGGTCCGGGGTGGTGGTCGGAACCAAGGTCCGAGGTGGCGGTCGGAACCAAGGACCGGGGTGCCGGTCGGATCCAAGGTCCGGGGTGGCGGTTGGAACCAAGGTCCGAGGTGGCGGTCGGAACCAAGGTCCGGGGTGGCGGTCGGATCCAAGGTCCAGGGTGGCGGTTGGAACCAAGGACCGGGGTGGCGCTCGGAACCACGTTCCGGGGTGGCGGTCGGAACCAAGGTCCGGGGTGGCGGTCGGAACCAAGGTCCGGGGGGCGGACGGATCCAAGGTCCGGGGTGCGTTCTGAACCAAGGTCCGGGGTGGCGGTCGGAACCAAGGTCCGGGGTGGCGGTCGGAACCAATGTCCGGGGTGGCGGTCGGATCCAATGTCCGAGGTGGCGGTCGGAACCAAGGTCCGGGGTGGCGGTCGGAACCAGGTTCCGGGGTGGCGGTCGGAACCAAGGTCCGGGGTGGCGGTCGGAACCAAGGTCCGGGGTGGTGGTCGGATCCAATGTCCGGGGTGGCGGTCGGAACCAATGTCCGAGGTGGCGGTCGGAACCAAGGTCCGGGGTGGCAGTCGGAACCAAGGTCCAGGGTGGCGGTCGGAACCAAGGTCCGGGGTGGCGGTCGGAACCAATTTCCGGGGTGGCGGTCGGAACCAAGGTCCGGAGTGGCGGTCGGAACCAACGTCAGGGGTGGCGGTCGGAACCAAGGTCCGGGGGGGCGTTCGGAACCAAGGTCCGGGGTGGCGGTCGGAAACAATGTCAGGTTTGGCGTTCGAACCACCTTCCGTTGAGGCAGTCGGAACCAAGGTCCGGGGTGACAGTCAGAACTAAGGTCCAAGGTGGCGGTCGGAACCTGGGTCCGGGGTGGCGATCGGAACGAATCCGGGGTGGCGGTCGGAACAAA
This sequence comes from Mustelus asterias, assembly GCF_964213995.1. NCBI lineage: Eukaryota > Metazoa > Chordata > Chondrichthyes > Carcharhiniformes > Triakidae > Mustelus > Mustelus asterias. The sequence goes on from NW_027590231.1 coordinate 547,582, forward strand.
GGTCCGGGGTGGAGATCGGAACCAAGGTCCAGGGGGGCGGTCGGAACCAAAGTCCGGGGTGGCAGTCGGATCCAAGGTGCGGGGAGGCGGTCGGAACCAAGGCCCGGGCTGGCAGTCGGAACCAAGGTCCGGGGGGTCGGGCGGAACCATGGTCCGGGGGTGCAGTCGGAACCAAGGTCCGGGCTCGCGTTCGGAACCAAGGTCCGGGGTGGCGGTCGGAACCAAGGTCTGGGTTGGCGGTCGGAAACAAGGTCCGAGGTGGCGGTCGGAACCAAGGTCCGGGGCGGTGGTCGGAACCAAGGTCCGGGGTGGCGGTCGGAACCAAGGTCCAGGGTGGCGTTCGGAACCAAGTTACTGGGTGGCGGCCGGAACCATGGGCCGGGGTGGCGGTCGGAAGTAAGGTCCGGGGTGGCGGTCGGAAGTAAGGTCCGGGGTGGCGGTCGGAAGTAAGGTCCGGGGTGGCGGTCGGAATCAAGGTCCGGGGTGGCAGTCGGAACCAAGGTCCGGGGTGGAGGTCGGAACGAATGTCCGGGGGGGCGGTCGGAACCAAAGTCCGGGGTGGCGGTCGGAACCAAGGTCCGGGGTGGCGGTCGGAACCAAGGTCCGGCGTGGCGGTCGGAACCAAGGTCCGGGGTGGCGGTCGAAACCATGGTCCGGGGTGGCGGTTGGAACCAAGGACCGGGGTGGCGGTCGGAACCACGTTCCGGGGTGGCGGTCGGAACCAAGGTCCGGGGGGGCGGACGGAACCAATGTCCGGGGTGGCGGTTGGAACCAAGGTCCGGGGTGGCGGTTGGAACCAAGGTCCGGGGTGGCGGTCGGAACCAAGGTCCGGGGTGGCGGTCGGAACCAAGGTCCGGGGGGGCGGACGGAACCAAGGTCCGGGGTGGCGTTCTGAACCAAGGTACTGGGTGGCGGTCCGAACCAAGGTCCGGAGTGGCGGTCGGAACCAAGGTCCGGGTGGCGGTCGGAACAAATGTCCGGGGTGGCGGTCGGAACCAATGTCCGAGGTGGCGGCCGGAACCAAGGTCCGGGGTGGCGGTCGGAACCAAGGTCAGGGGTGGCGGTCGGAACCAAGGTCCGGGGTAGCGGTCGGAACCAAGGTCCGGGGTGGCGGTCGGAACCAAAGTCCGGGGTGGCGGTCGGAACCAAGTTCCGTGGTGGCGGTCGGAACCAAGGTCCGGGGTGGCGGTCGGGACCAACGTCCGGCGTGGCGGTCGGATCCAAGGTCAGGGGTGGCGGTGGGAACCACGTTCTGGGTTGGCGGTCGGAACCAAGGTCCGGGGTGGCGGTCGGAACCAAGGTCCGGTGTGGCGTTCGGAACCAAGTTACGGGGTGGCGGTCGGAACCAAGGGCCGGGGTGGCGCGCGGAATCAAGGTCCGGGGTGGCGGTTGGACCCAAGGTCCGGGGTGGTGGTCGGAACTAAGGTCCGGGTTGGCGGTCGAAACAAAGGTCCCGGGTCGTGGGCGGAACCATGGTCCGGGGTGGCGGTCGGAAACAAGGTCCGGGGTGGCGGTCGGAACCAAGGTCCGGGGTGGTGGTCGGAACCAAGGTCCGAGGTGGCGGTCGGAACCAAGGTCCGGGCTCGCGTTCGGAACCAAGGCCCGGGGTGGCGGTCGGAACCAAGGTCTGAGTTGGCGGTCGGAACCAAGGTCCGAGGTGGCGGTCGGAACCAAGGTCCGGGGCGGTGGTCGGAACCAAGGTCCGGGGTGGCGGTGGGAACCAAGGTCCAGGGTGGCATTCGGAACCAAGTTACTGGGTGGCGGCCGGAACCATGGGCCGGGGTGGCGGTCGGAAGTAAGGTCCGGGGTTGCGGTCGGAAGTAAGGTCCGGGGTGGTGGTCGGAAGTAAGGTCCGGGGTGGCGGTCGGAATCAAGGTCCGGGGTGGCAGTCGGAACCAAGGTCCGGGGTGGAGGTCGGAACCAAGGTCCGGGGGGGCGGCCGGAACCAAAGTCCGGGGTGGCGCTCGGAACCACGTTCCGGGGTGGCGGTCGGAACCAAGGTCCGGGGTGGCGGTCGGAACCAAGGTCCGGGGTGGCGGTCGGATCCAAGGTCCAGGGTGGAGGTTGGAACCAAGGACCGGGGTGGCGCTCGGAACCACGTTCCGGGTTGGCGGTCGGAACCAAGGTCCGGGGTGGCGGACGGATCCAAGGTCCGGGGTGGCGTTCTGAACCAAGGTCCGGGGTGGCGGTCGGAACCAAGGTCCGGGGTGGCGGTCGGAACCAATGTCCGGGGTGGCGGTCGGAACCAATGTCCGAGGTGGCGGTCGGAACCAAGGTCCGGGGTGGCGGTCGGAACCAAGTTCCGGGGTGGTGGTCGGAACCAATGTCCGGGGTGGCGGTCGGAACCAAGGTCCGGGGTGGTGGTCGGATCCAATGTCCGGGGTGGCGGTCGGAACCAATGTCCGAGGTGGCGGTCGGAACCAAGGTCCGGGGTGGCGGTCGGAACCAAGGTCCGGGGTGGCGGTCGGAACCAAGGTCCGGGGTGGCGGTCGGAACCAATTTCCGTGGTGGCGGTCGGAACCAAGGTCCGGAGTGGCGGTCGGAACCAACGTCAGGGGTGGCGGCCGGAACCAAGGTCCGGGGGGGCGTTCGGAACCAAGGTGCGGGGTGGCGGTCGGAAACAATGTCAGGTTTGGCGTTCGAACCACCTTCCGTTGAGACAGTCGGAACCAAGGTCCGGGGTGACAGTCAGAACTAAGGTCCAAGGTGGCGGTCGGAACCTGGGTCCGGGGTGGCGATCGGAACGAATCCGGGGTGGCGGTCGGAACAAAGGTCCGGGGTGGAGATCGGAACCAAGGTCCGGGGTGGCGGTCGGAACCAAGTTCCGTGGTGGCGGTCGGAACCAAGGTCCGGGGGGGGCGGTCGGGACCAACGTCCGGCGTGGCGGTCGGAACCAAGGTCAGGGGTGGCGGTGGGAAACACGTTCTGGGGTGGCGGTCGGAACCAAGGTCCGGGGTGGCGGTCGGAACCAAGGTCCGGGGTGGCGTTCGGAACCAAGTTACGGGGTGGCGGTCGGAACCAAGGGCCGTGGTGGCGTGCGGAATCAAGGTCCGGGGTGGCGGTCGGACCCAAGGTCCGGGGTGGTGGTCGGAACTAAGGTCCGGGTTGGCGGTCGAAACAAAGGTCCCAGGTCGTGGGCGGAACCATGGTCCGGGGTGGCGGTCGGAAACAAGGTCCGGGGTGGCGGTCGGAAGTAAGGTCCGCGGTGGCGGTCGGAACCAAGGTCCGGGGTGGTGGTCGGAACCAAGGTCCGAGGTGGCGGTCGGAACCAAGGTCCGGGGTGGCGGTCGGAACAAAGGTCCGGGGTCGTGGGCGGAACCATGGTCCGGGGTGGCGGTCGGAAACAAGGTCCGGGGTGGCGGTCGGAAGTAAGGTCCGGGGTGGCGGTCGGAACCAAGGTCCGGGGTGGTGGTCGGAACCAAGGTCCGAGGTGGCGGTCGGAACCAAGGACCGGGGTGGCGGTCGGATCCAAGGTCCGGGGTGGCGGTTGGAACCAAGGTCCGAGGTGGCGGTCGGAACCAAGGTCCGGGGTGGCGGTCGGATCCAAGGTCCAGGGTGGCGGTTGGAACCAAGGACCGGGGTGGCGCTCGGAACCACGTTCCGGGGTGGCGGTCGGAACCAAGGTCCGGGGTGGCGGTCGGAACCAAGGTCCGAGGGGGCGGACGGATCCAAGGTCCGGGGTGCGTTCTGAACCAAGGTCCGGGGTGGCGGTCGGAACCAAGGTCCGGGGTGGCGGTCGGAACCAATGTCCGGGGTGGCGGTCGGATCCAATGTCCGAGGTGGCGGTCGGAACCAAGGTCCGGGGTGGCGGTCGGAACCAAGTTCCGGGGTGGCGGTCGGAACCAAGGTCCGGGGTGGCGGTCGGAACCAAGGTCCGGGGTGGCGGTCGGAACCAATGTCCGGGGTGGCGGTCGGATCCAATGTCCGAGGTGGCGGTCGGAACCAAGGTCCGGGGTGGCGGTCGGAACCAAGTTCCGGGGTGGCGGTCGGATCCAAGGTCCGGGGTGCCGGTCGGAACCAAGGTCCGGGGTGGTGGTCGGATCCAATGTCCGGGGTGGCGGTCGGAACCAATGTCCGAGGTGGCGGTCGGAACCAAGGTCCGGGGTGGCGGTCGGAACCAAGGTCCGGAGTGGCGGTCGGAACCAACGTCAGGGGTGGCGGTCGGAACCAAGGTCCGGGGGGGCGGTCGGAAACAATGTCAGGTTTGGCGTTCGAACCACCTTCCGTTGAGGCAGTCGGAACCAAGGTCCGGGGTGACAGTCAGAACTAAGGTCCAAGGTGGCGGTCGGAACCTGGGTCCGGGGTGGCGATCGGAACGAATCCGGGGTGGCGGTCGGAACAAAGGTCCGGGGTGGAGATCGGAACCAAGGTCCAGGGGGGCGGTCGGAACCAAAGTCCGGGGTGGCAGTCGGATCCAAGGTGCGGGGAGGCGGTCGGAACCAAGGCCCGGGCTGGCAGTCGGAACCAAGGTCCGGGGGGTCGGGCGGAACCATGGTCCGGGGGTGCAGTCGGAACCAAGGTCCGGGCTCGCGTTCGGAACCAAGGTCCGGGGTGGCGGTCGGAACCAAGGTCTGGGTTGGCGGTCGGAAACAAGGTCCGAGGTGGCGGTCGGAACCAAGGTCCGGGGCGGTGGTCGGAACCAAGGTCCGGGGTGGCGGTCGGAACCAAGGTCCAGGGTGGCGTTCGGAACCAAGTTACTGGGTGGCGGCCGGAACCATGGGCCGGGGTGGCGGTCGGAAGTAAGGTCCGGGGTGGCGGTCGGAAGTAAGGTCCGGGGTGGCGGTCGGAAGTAAGGTCCGGGGTGGCGGTCGGAATCAAGGTCCGGGGTGGCAGTCGGAACCAAGGTCCGGGGTGGAGGTCGGAACGAATGTCCGGGGGGGCGGTCGGAACCAAAGTCCGGGGTGGCGGTCGGAACCAAGGTCCGGGGTGGCGGTCGGAACCAAGGTCCGGCGTGGCGGTCGGAACCAAGGTCCGGGGTGGCGGTCGAAACCATGGTCCGGGGTGGCGGTTGGAACCAAGGACCGGGGTGGCGGTCGGAACCACGTTCCGGGGTGGCGGTCGGAACCAAGGTCCGGGGGGGCGGACGGAACCAATGTCCGGGGTGGCGGTTGGAACCAAGGTCCGGGGTGGCGGTTGGAACCAAGGTCCGGGGTGGCGGTCGGAACCAAGGTCCGGGGTGGCGGTCGGAACCAAGGTCCGGGGGGGCGGACGGAACCAAGGTCCGGGGTGGCGTTCTGAACCAAGGTACTGGGTGGCGGTCCGAACCAAGGTCCGGAGTGGCGGTCGGAACCAAGGTCCGGGTGGCGGTCGGAACAAATGTCCGGGGTGGCGGTCGGAACCAATGTCCGAGGTGGCGGCCGGAACCAAGGTCCGGGGTGGCGGTCGGAACCAAGGTCAGGGGTGGCGGTCGGAACCAAGGTCCGGGGTAGCGGTCGGAACCAAGGTCCGGGGTGGCGGTCGGAACCAAAGTCCGGGGTGGCGGTCGGAACCAAGTTCCGTGGTGGCGGTCGGAACCAAGGTCCGGGGTGGCGGTCGGGACCAACGTCCGGCGTGGCGGTCGGATCCAAGGTCAGGGGTGGCGGTGGGAACCACGTTCTGGGTTGGCGGTCGGAACCAAGGTCCGGGGTGGCGGTCGGAACCAAGGTCCGGTGTGGCGTTCGGAACCAAGTTACGGGGTGGCGGTCGGAACCAAGGGCCGGGGTGGCGCGCGGAATCAAGGTCCGGGGTGGCGGTTGGACCCAAGGTCCGGGGTGGTGGTCGGAACTAAGGTCCGGGTTGGCGGTCGAAACAAAGGTCCCGGGTCGTGGGCGGAACCATGGTCCGGGGTGGCGGTCGGAAACAAGGTCCGGGGTGGCGGTCGGAACCAAGGTCCGGGGTGGTGGTCGGAACCAAGGTCCGAGGTGGCGGTCGGAACCAAGGTCCGGGCTCGCGTTCGGAACCAAGGCCCGGGGTGGCGGTCGGAACCAAGGTCTGAGTTGGCGGTCGGAACCAAGGTCCGAGGTGGCGGTCGGAACCAAGGTCCGGGGCGGTGGTCGGAACCAAGGTCCGGGGTGGCGGTGGGAACCAAGGTCCAGGGTGGCATTCGGAACCAAGTTACTGGGTGGCGGCCGGAACCATGGGCCGGGGTGGCGGTCGGAAGTAAGGTCCGGGGTGGCGGTCGGAAGTAAGGTCCGGGGTGGTGGTCGGAAGTAAGGTCCGGGGTGGCGGTCGGAATCAAGGTCCGGGGTGGCAGTCGGAACCAAGGTCCGGGGTGGAGGTCGGAACCAAGGTCCGGGGGGGCGGCCGGAACCAAAGTCCGGGGTGGCGCTCGGAACCACGTTCCGGGGTGGCGGTCGGAACCAAGGTCCGGGGTGGCGGTCGGAACCAAGGTCCGGGGTGGCGGTCGGATCCAAGGTCCAGGGTGGAGGTTGGAACCAAGGACCGGGGTGGCGCTCGGAACCACGTTCCGGGTTGGCGGTCGGAACCAAGGTCCGGGGTGGCGGACGGATCCAAGGTCCGGGGTGGCGTTCTGAACCAAGGTCCGGGGTGGCGGTCGGAACCAAGGTCCGGGGTGGCGGTCGGAACCAATGTCCGGGGTGGCGGTCGGAACCAATGTCCGAGGTGGCGGTCGGAACCAAGGTCCGGGGTGGCGGTCGGAACCAAGTTCCGGGGTGGTGGTCGGAACCAATGTCCGGGGTGGCGGTCGGAACCAAGGTCCGGGGTGGTGGTCGGATCCAATGTCCGGGGTGGCGGTCGGAACCAATGTCCGAGGTGGCGGTCGGAACCAAGGTCCGGGGTGGCGGTCGGAACCAAGGTCCGGGGTGGCGGTCGGAACCAAGGTCCGGGGTGGCGGTCGGAACCAATTTCCGTGGTGGCGGTCGGAACCAAGGTCCGGAGTGGCGGTCGGAACCAACGTCAGGGGTGGCGGCCGGAACCAAGGTCCGGGGGGGCGTTCGGAACCAAGGTGCGGGGTGGCGGTCGGAAACAATGTCAGGTTTGGCGTTCGAACCACCTTCCGTTGAGACAGTCGGAACCAAGGTCCGGGGTGACAGTCAGAACTAAGGTCCAAGGTGGCGGTCGGAACCTGGGTCCGGGGTGGCGATCGGAACGAATCCGGGGTGGCGGTCGGAACAAAGGTCCGGGGTGGAGATCGGAACCAAGGTCCGGGGTGGCGGTCGGAACCAAGTTCCGTGGTGGCGGTCGGAACCAAGGTCCGGGGGGGGCGGTCGGGACCAACGTCCGGCGTGGCGGTCGGAACCAAGGTCAGGGGTGGCGGTGGGAAACACGTTCTGGGGTGGCGGTCGGAACCAAGGTCCGGGGTGGCGGTCGGAACCAAGGTCCGGGGTGGCGTTCGGAACCAAGTTACGGGGTGGCGGTCGGAACCAAGGGCCGTGGTGGCGTGCGGAATCAAGGTCCGGGGTGGCGGTCGGACCCAAGGTCCGGGGTGGTGGTCGGAACTAAGGTCCGGGTTGGCGGTCGAAACAAAGGTCCCAGGTCGTGGGCGGAACCATGGTCCGGGGTGGCGGTCGGAAACAAGGTCCGGGGTGGCGGTCGGAAGTAAGGTCCGCGGTGGCGGTCGGAACCAAGGTCCGGGGTGGTGGTCGGAACCAAGGTCCGAGGTGGCGGTCGGAACCATGGTCCGGGGTGGCGGTCGGAACAAAGGTCCGGGGTCGTGGGCGGAACCATGGTCCGGGGTGGCGGTCGGAAACAAGGTCCGGGGTGGCGGTCGGAAGTAAGGTCCGGGGTGGCGGTCGGAACCAAGGTCCGGGGTGGTGGTCGGAACCAAGGTCCGAGGTGGCGGTCGGAACCAAGGACCGGGGTGGCGGTCGGATCCAAGGTCCGGGGTGGCGGTTGGAACCAAGGTCCGAGGTGGCGGTCGGAACCAAGGTCCGGGGTGGCGGTCGGATCCAAGGTCCAGGGTGGCGGTTGGAACCAAGGACCGGGGTGGCGCTCGGAACCACGTTCCGGGGTGGCGGTCGGAACCAAGGTCCGGGGTGGCGGTCGGAACCAAGGTCCGAGGGGGCGGACGGATCCAAGGTCCGGGGTGCGTTCTGAACCAAGGTCCGGGGTGGCGGTCGGAACCAAGGTCCGGGGTGGCGGTCGGAACCAATGTCCGGGGTGGCGGTCGGATCCAATGTCCGAGGTGGCGGTCGGAACCAAGGTCCGGGGTGGCGGTCGGAACCAAGTTCCGGGGTGGCGGTCGGAACCAAGGTCCGGGGTGGCGGTCGGAACCAAGGTCCGGGGTGGCGGTCGGAACCAATGTCCGGGGTGGCGGTCGGATCCAATGTCCGAGGTGGCGGTCGGAACCAAGGTCCGGGGTGGCGGTCGGAACCAAGTTCCGGGGTGGCGGTCGGATCCAAGGTCCGGGGTGCCGGTCGGAACCAAGGTCCGGGGTGGTGGTCGGATCCAATGTCCGGGGTGGCGGTCGGAACCAATGTCCGAGGTGGCGGTCGGAACCAAGGTCCGGGGTGGCGGTCGGAACCAAGGTCCAGGGTGGCGGTCGGAACCAAGGTCCGGGGTGGCGGTCGTAACCAATTTCCGGGGTGGCGGTCGGAACCAAGGTCCGGAGTGGCGGTCGGAACCAACGTCAGGGGTGGCGGTCGGAACCAAAGTCCGGGGTGGCGGTCGGAACCAAGTTCCGTGGTGGCGGTCGGAACCAAGGTCCGGGGTGGCGGTCGGGACCAACGTCCGGCGTGGCGGTCGGATCCAAGGTCAGGGGTGGCGGTGGGAACCACGTTCTGGGTTGGCGGTCGGAACCAAGGTCCGGGGTGGCGGTCGGAACCAAGGTCCGGTGTGGCGTTCGGAACCAAGTTACGGGGTGGCGGTCGGAACCAAGGGCCGGGGTGGCGCGCGGAATCAAGGTCCGGGGTGGCGGTTGGACCCAAGGTCCGGGGTGGTGGTCGGAACTAAGGTCCAAGTTGGCGGTCGAAACAAAGGTCCCGGGTCGTGGGCGGAACCATGGTCCGGGGTGGCGGTCGGAAACAAGGTCCAGGGTGGCGGTCGGAAGTAAGGTCCGGGGTGGCGGTCGGAACCAAGGTCCGGGGTGGTGGTCGGAACCAATGTCCGAGGTGGCGGTCGGAACCAAGGTCCGGGGTGGCGGTCGGAACAAAGGTCCGGGGTCGTGGGCGGAACCATGGTCCGGGGTGGCGGTCGGAAACAAGGTCCGGGGTGGCGTTCGGAAGTAAGGTCCGGGGTGGCGGTCGGAACCAAGGTCCGGGGTGGTGGTCGGAACCAAGGTCCGAGGTGGCGGTCGGAACCAAGGTCCGGGCTCGCGTTCGGAACCAAGGCCCGGGGTGGCGGTCGGAACCAAGGTCTGGGTTGGCGGTCGGAACCAAGGTCCGAGGTGGCGGTCGGAACCAAGGTCCGGGGCGGTAGTCGGAACCAAGGTCCGGGGTGGCGGTGGGAACCAAGGTCCAGGGTGGCGTTCGGAACCAAGTTACTGGGTGGCGGCCGGAACCATGGGCCGGGGTGGCGGTCGGAAGTAAGGTCCGGGGTGGCGGTCGGAAGTAAGGTCCGGGGTGGTGGTCGGAAGTAAGGTCCGGGGTGGCGGTCGGAATCAAGGTCCGGGGTGGCAGTCGGAACCAAGGTCCGGGGTGGAGGTCGGAACCAAGGTCCGGGGGGGCGGCCGGAACCAAAGTCCGGGGTGGCGCTCGGAACCACGTTCCGGGGTGGCGGTCGGAACCAAGGTCCGGGGTGGCGGTCGGAACCAAGGTCCGGGGTGGCGGTCGGATCCAAGGTCCAGGGTGGCGGTTGGAACCAAGGACCGGGGTGGCGCTCGGAACCACGTTCCGGGTTGGGGTTCGGATCCAAGGTCCGGGGTGGCGGTCGGAAACAAGGTCCGGGGTGGCGGACGGATCCAAGGTCCGGTGTGGCGTTCTGAACCAAGGTCCGGGGTGGCGGTCGGAACCAAGGTCCGGGGTGGCGGTCGGAACCAATGTCCGGGGTGGCGGTCGGAACCAATGTCCGAGGTGGCGGTCGGAACCAAGGTCCGGGGTGGCGGTCGGAACCAAGTTCCGGGGTGGTGGTCGGAACCAATGTCCGGGGTGGCGGTCGGAACCAAGGTCCGGGGTGGTGGTCGGATCCAATGTCCGGGGTGGCGGTCGGAACCAATGTCCGAGGTGGCGGTCGGAACCAAGGTCCGGGGTGGCGGTCGGAACCAAGGTCCGGGGTGGCGGTCGGAACCAAGGTCCGGGGTGGCGGTCGGAAGCAATTTCCGTGGTGGCGGTCGGATCCAAGGTCCGGAGTGGCGGTCGGAACCAACGTCAGGGGTGGCGGCCGGAAACAAGGTCCGGGGGGCGTTCGGAACCAAGGTCCGGGGTGGCGGTCAGAAACAATGTCAGGTTTGGCGTTCGAACCACCTTCCGTTGAGGCAGTCGGAACCAAGGTCCGGGGTGACAGTCAGAACTAAGGTCCAAGGTGGCGGTCGGAACCTGGGTCCGGGGTGGCGATCGGAACGAATCCGGGGTGGCGGTCGGAACAAAGGTCCGGGGTGGAGATCGGAACCAAGGTCCAGGGGGGCGGTCGGAACCAAAGTCCGGGGTGGCAGTCGGATCCAAGGTGCGGGGAGGCGGTCGGAACCAAGGCCCGGGCTGGCAGTCGGAACCAAGGTCCGGGGGTTCGGGCGGAACCATGGTCCGGGGTGGCGGTTGGAACCAAGGACCGGGGTGGCGGTCGGAACCACGTTCCGGGGTGGCGTTCGGAACCAAGGTCTGGGTTGGCGGTCGGAACCAAGGTCCGAGGTGGCGGTCGGAACCAAGGTCCGGGGCGGTGGTCGGAACCAAGGTCCGGGGTGGCGGTCGGAACCAAGGTCCAGGGTGGCGTTCGGAACCAAGTTACTGGGTGGCGGCCGGAACCATGGGCCGGGGTGGCGGTCGGAAGTAAGGACCGGGGTGGCGGTCGGAAGTAAGGTCCGGGGTGGCGGTCGGAAGTAAGGTCCGGTGTGGCGGTCGGAATCAAGGTCCGGGGTGGCAGTCGGAACCAAGGGCCGGGGTGGAGGTCGGAACGAATGTCCGGGGGGGCGGTCGGAACCAAAGTCCGGGGTGGCGGTCGGAACCAAGGTCCGGGGTGGCGGTCGGAACCAAGGTCCGGCGTGGCGGTCGGAACCAAGGTCCGAGGTGGCGGTCGGAACCAAGGTCCGGGGTGGCGGTTGGAACCAAGGACCGGGGTGGCGGTCGGAACCACGTTCCGGGGTGGCGGTCGGATCCAACGTCCAGGGTGGCGGTCGGAATCAAGGTCCGGGGTGGCGGTTGGAACCAAGGTCCGGGGTGGCGGTCGGAACCAAGGTCGGGGGTGGCGGTCGGAACCAAGGTCCGGGGGGGCGGACGGAACCAAGGTCCGGGGTGGCGTTCTGAACCAAGGTCCGGGGTGGCGGTCCGAACCAAGGTCCGGAGTGGCGGTCGGAACCAAGGTCCGGGTGGCGGTCGGAACAAATGTCCGGGGTGGCGGTCGGAACCAATGTCCGAGGTGGCGGTCGGAACCAAGGTCCGGGGTGGCGGCCGGAACCAATGTCCGAGGTGGCGGTCGGAACCAAGGTCCCGGGTGGCGGTCGGACCCAAGGTCCGGGGTAGCGGTCGGAACCAAGGTCCGGGGAGGCGGTCGGAACCAAAGTCCGAGGTGGCGGTCGGAACCACGTTCCGTGGTGGCGGTCGGAACTAATGTCCGGGGTCGCGGTCGGGACCAACGTCCGGCGTGGCGGTCAGAACCAAGGTCAGGGGTGGCGGTGGGAACCACGTTCTGGGGTGGCGGTCGGAACCAAGGTCCGGGGTGGCGGTTGGAACCAAGGTCCGGGGTGGCGTTCGGAACCCAGTTACGGGGTGGCGGTCGGAACCAAGGGCCGGGGTGGCGCGCGGAATCAAGGTCCGGGGTGGCGGTTGGACCCAAGGTCCGGGGTGGTGGTCGGAACTAAGGTCCGGGTTGGCGGTCGAAACAAAGGTCCCGGGTCGTGGGCGGAACCATGGTCCGGGGTGGCGGTCGGAAACAAGGTCCGGGGTGGCGGTCGGAAGTAAGATCCGGGGTGGCGGTCGGAACCAAGGTCCGGGGTGGTGGTCGGAACCAAGGTCCGAGGTGGCAGTCGGAACCAAGGTCCGGGGTGGCGGTCGGAACAAAGGTCCGGGGTTGCGGTCGGAAGTAAGGTCCGGTGTGGCGGTCGGAACCAAGGTCCGGGGTGGTGGTCGGAACCAAGGTCCGAGGTGGCGGTCGGAAGTAAGGTCCGGTGTGGCGGTCGGAACCAAGGTCCGGGGTGGTGGTCGGAACCAAGGTCCGAGGTGGCGGTCGGAACCAAGGTCCGGGGTGGCGGTCGGATCCAAGGTCCGGGGTGGCGGTTGGAACCAAGGTCCGAGGTGGCGGTCGGATCCAAGGTCCAGGGTGGCGGTTGGAACCAAGGACCGGGGTGGCGCTCGGAACCACGTTCCGGGGTGGCGGTCGGAACCAAGGTCCGGGGTGGCGGTCGGAACCAAGGTCCGGGGGGGCGGACGGATCCAAGGTCCGGGGTGGCGTTCTGAACCAAGGTCCGGGGTGGCGGTCGGAACCAAGGTCCGGGGTGGCGGTCGGAACCAATGTCCGGGGTTGCGGTCGGAACCAATGTCCGAGGTGGCGGTCGGAACCAAGGTCCGGGGTGGCGGTCGGAACCAAGTTCCGGGGTGGCGGTCGGAACCAAGGTCCGGGGTGGCGGTCGGAACCAAGGTCCGGGGTGGTGGTCGGATCCAATGTCCGGGGTGGCGGTCGGAACCCATGTCCGAGGTGGCGTTCGGAACCAAGGTCCGGGGTGGCGGTCGGAACCAAGGTCCGGGGTGGCGGTCGGAACCAAGGTCCGGGGTGGTGGTCGGAACCAATTTCCGGGGTGGCGGTCGGAACCAAGGTCCGGAGTGGCGGTCGGAACCAACGTCAGGGGTGGCGGTCGGAACCAAGGTCCGGGGGGGCGTTCGGAACCAAGGTCCGGGGTGGCGGTCGGAAACAATGTCAGGTTTGGCGTTCGAACCACCTTCCGTTGAGGCAGTCGGAACCAAGGTCCAGGGTGACAGTCAGAACTAAGGTCCAAGGTGGCGGTCGGAACCTGGGTCCAGGGTGGCGATCGGAACGAATCCGGGGAGGCGGTCGGAACCAAGGTCCGGGGTGGAGATCGGAACCAAGGTCCAGGGGGGCGGTCGGAACCAAAGTCCGGGGTGGCAGTCGGATCCAAGGTGCGGGGAGGCGGTCGGAACCAAGGCCCGGGCTGGCAGTCGGAACCAAGGTCCGGGGGGTCGGGCGGAACTATGGTCCGGGGGTGCAGTCGGAACCAAGGTCCGGGCTCGCGTTCGGAACCAAGGTCCGGGGTGGAGGTCGGAACCAAGGTCTGGGTTGGCGGTCGGAACCAAGGTCCGAGGTGGCGGTCGGAACCAAGGTCCGGGGCGGTGGTCGGAACCAAGGTCCGGGGTGGCGGTCGGAACCAAGGTCCAGGGTGGCGTTCGGAACCAAGTTACTGGGTGGCGGCCGGAACCATGGGCCGGGGTGGCGGTCGGAGGTAAGGTCCGGGGTGGCGGTCGGAATCAAGGTCCGGGGTGGCAGTCGGATGTAAGGTCCGGGGTGGCGGTCGGAACCAAGTTCCGGGGTGGCGGTCGGAACCAAGGTCCCGGGTGGCGGTCGGAACCAAGGTCTGGGGTGGCGGTCGGAACCAAGGTCCGAGGTGGCGGTCGGAACCAAGGTCCGGGGTGGCGGTCGGAACCAAGGTCCGGCGTGGCGGTCGGAACCAAGGTCCGGGGTGGCGGTCGGAATCAAGGTCCGGGGTTGCGGTTGGAACCAAGGACCGGGGTGGCGGTCGGAACCACGTTCCGGGGTGGCGGTCGGAACCAAGGTCCAGGGGGACGGTCTGAACCAATGCCGAGGTGGCGGTCGGAACCAAGGTCCGGGGTGGCGGTCGGAACCAAGTTCCGGGGTGGCGGTCGGAACCAAGGTCCAGCGTGGCGGTCGGAACCAAAGTCCGGTCTGGCGGTCGGAACCAGGTTCCGTGGTGGCGGTCGGAACCAAAGTCCGGGGTGGTGGTCGGAACCACGGTCCGGGGTGGCGGTCGGAACCAAGGTCCGGGGTGGCGGTCGGAACCAAGTTCCGTGGTGGCGGTCGGATCAAATGTCCGGGGTGGCGGTCGGAACCAAGGTCCGGGGTGGCGGTCGGAACCAAGGTCGGGGGTGGCGGTCGGAACCAAGGTCCGGGGTGGCTGTCGGAACCAAGGTCCGGGGTGGCGGACGGAACCAATGTCCGGCGTGGCGGTCGGAACCAAGGTCCGGGGTGGAGGTCGGAACCAAGGTCCGGGGTGGCGGTCGGAACCAAGGTCCGGGGTAGCGGTCGGAACCAAGGTCCGGGGTGGCGGTCGCAACCAAAGTCCGGGGTGGCGGTCGGAACCAAGTTCCGTGGTGGCGGTCGGAACCAAGGTCCGGGGGGGGCGGTCGGGACCAACGTCCGGAGTGGCGGTCGGAACCAAGGTCAGGGGTGGCGGTGGGAACCACGTTCTGGGGTGGCGGTCGGAACCAAGGTCCGGGGTGGCGGTCGGAACCAAGGTCCGCGGTGGCGGTCGGATCCAAGGTCCGGGGTGGCGGTTGGAACCAAGGTCCGAGGTGGCGGTCGGAACCAAGGTCCGGGGTGGCGGTCGGATCCAAGGTCCAGGGTGGCGGTTGGATCCAAGGACCGGGGTGGCGCTCGGAACCATGTTCCGGGGTGGCGGTCGGAACCAAGGTCCGGGGTGGCGGTCGGAACCAAGTTCCGAGGGGGCGGATGGATCCAAGGTCCGGGGTGCGTTCTGAACCAAGGTCCGGGGTGGCGGTCGGAACCAAGGTCCGGGGTGGCGGTCGGAACCAATGTCCGGGGTGGCGGTCGGATCCAATGTCCGAGGTGGCGGTCGGAACCAAGGTCCGGGGTGGCGGTCGGAACCAAGTTCCGGGGTGGCGGTCGGAACCAAGGTCCGGGGTGGCGGTCGGAACCAAGGTCCGGGGTGGCGGTCGGAACCAATGTCCGGGGTGGCGGTCGGATCCAATGTCCGAGGTGGCGGTCGGAACCAAGG
Source organism: Mustelus asterias (assembly GCF_964213995.1). Classification (NCBI taxonomy): domain Eukaryota; kingdom Metazoa; phylum Chordata; class Chondrichthyes; order Carcharhiniformes; family Triakidae; genus Mustelus; species Mustelus asterias. The sequence continues at coordinate 562,589 of NW_027590231.1, forward strand.
TCCGGGGTGGCGGTCGGAACCAAGTTCCGGGGTGGCGGTCGGATCCAAGGTCCGGGGTGGCGGTCGGAACCAAGGTCCGGGGTGGTGGTCGGATCCAATGTCCGGGGTGGCGGTCGGAACCAATGTCCGAGGTGGCGGTCGGAACCAAGGTCCGGGGTGGCGGTCGGAACCAAGGTCCAGGGTGGCGGTCGGAACCAAGGTCCGGGGTGGCGGTCGGAACCAATTTCCGGGGTGGCGGTCGGAACCAAGGTCCGGAGTGGCGGTCGGAACCAACGTCAGGGGTGGCGGTCGGAACCAAAGTCCGGGGTGGCGGTCGGAACCAAGTTCCGTGGTGGCGGTCGGAACCAAGGTCCGGGGTGGCGGTCGGGACCAACGTCCGGCGTGGCGGTCGGATCCAAGGTCAGGGGTGGCGGTGGGAACCACGTTCTGGGTTGGCGGTCGGAACCAAGGTCCGGGGTGGCGGTCGGAACCAAGGTCCGGTGTGGCGTTCGGAACCAAGTTACGGGGTGGCGGTCGGAACCAAGGGCCGGGGTGGCGCGCGGAATCAAGGTCCGGGGTGGCGGTTGGACCCAAGGTCCGGGGTGGTGGTCGGAACTAAGGTCCAGGTTGGCGGTCGAAACAAAGGTCCCGGGTCGTGGGCGGAACCATGGTCCGGGGTGGCGGTCGGAAACAAGGTCCAGGGTGGCGGTCGGAAGTAAGGTCCGGGGTGGCGGTCGGAACCAAGGTCCGGGGTGGTGGTCGGAACCAATGTCCGAGGTGGCGGTCGGAACCAAGGTCCGGGGTGGCGGTCGGAACAAAGGTCCGGGGTCGTGGGCGGAACCATGGTCCGGGGTGGCGGTCGGAACCATGGTCCGGGGTGGCGGTCGGAACCAAGGTCCGGGGTGGTGGTCGGAACCAAGGTCCGAGGTGGCGGTCGGAAGCAAGGTCCGGGCTCGCGTTCGGAACCAAGGCCCGGGGTGGCGGTCGGAACCAAGGTCTGGGTTGGCGGTCGGAACCAAGGTCCGAGGTGGCGGTCGGAACCAAGGTCCGGGGCGGTAGTCGGAACCAAGGTCCGGGGTGGCGGTGGGAACCAAGGTCCAGGGTGGCGTTCGGAACCACGTTACTGGGTGGCGGCCGGAACCATGGGCCGGGGTGGCGGTCGGAAGTAAGGTCCGGGGTGGCGGTCGGAAGTAAGGTCCGGGGTGGTGGTCGGAAGTAAGGTCCGGGGTGGCGGTCGGAATCAAGGTCCGGGGTGGCAGTCGGAACCAAGGTCCGGGGTGGAGGTCGGAACCAAGGTCCGGGGGGGCGGCCGGAACCAAAGTCCGGGGTGGCGCTCGGAACCACGTTCCGGGGTGGCGGTCGGAACCAAGGTCCGGGGTGGTGGTCGGAACCAAGGTCCGGGGTGGCGGTCGGATCCAAGGTCCAGGGTGGCGGTTGGAACCAAGGACCGGGGTGGCGCTCGGAACCACGTTCCGGGTTGGCGGTCGGATCCAAGGTCCGGGGTGGAGGTCGGAAACAAGGTCCGGGGTGGCGGACGGATCCAAGGTCCGGGGTGGCGTTCTGAACCAAGGTCCGGGGTGGCGGTCGGAACCAAGGTCCGGGGTGGCGGTCGGAACCAATGTCCGGGGTGGCGGTCGGAACCAATGTCCGAGGTGGCGGTCGGAACCAAGGTCCGGGGTGGCGGTCGGAACCAAGTTCCGGGGTGGTGGTCGGAACCAATGTCCGGGGTGGCGGTCGGAACCAAGGTCCGGGGTGGTGGTCGGATCCAATGTCCGGGGTGGCGGTCGGAACCAATGTCCGAGGTGGCGGTCGGAACCAAGGTCCGGGGTGGCGGTCGGAACCAAGGTCCGGGGTGGCGGTCGGAACCAAGGTCCGGGGTGGCGGTCGGAAGCAATTTCCGTGGTGGCGGTCGGAACCAAGGTCCGGAGTGGCGGTCGGAACCAACGTCAGGGGTGGCGGCCGGAAACAAGGTCCGGGGGGCGTTCGGAACCAAGGTCCGGGGTGGCGGTCAGAAACAATGTCAGGTTTGGCGTTCGAACCACCTTCCGTTGAGGCAGTCGGAACCAAGGTCCGGGGTGACAGTCAGAACTAAGGTCCAAGGTGGCGGTCGGAACCTGGGTCCGGGGTGGCGATCGGAACGAATCCGGGGTGGCGGTCGGAACAAAGGTCCGGGGTGGAGATCGGAACCAAGGTCCAGGGGGGCGGTCGGAGCCAAAGTCCGGGGTGGCAGTCGGATCCAAGGTGCGGGGAGGCGGTCGGAACCAAGGCCCGGGCTGGCAGTCGGAACCAAGGTCCGGGGGTTCGGGCGGAACCATGGTCCGGGGTGGCGGTTGGAACCAAGGACCGGGGTGGCGGTCGGAACCACGTTCCGGGGTGGCGTTCGGAACCAAGGTCTGGGTTGGCGGTCGGAACCAAGGTCCGAGGTGGCGGTCGGAACCAAGGTCCGGGGCGGTGGTCGGAACCAAGGTCCGGGGTGGCGGTCGGAACCAAGGTCCAGGGTGGCGTTCGGAACCAAGTTACTGGGTGGCGGCCGGAACCATGGGCCGGGGTGGCGGTCGGAAGTAAGGACCGGGGTGGCGGTCGGAAGTAAGGTCCGGGGTGGCGGTCGGAAGTAAGGTCCGGGGTGGCGGTCGGAATCAAGGTCCGGGGTGGCAGTCGGAACCAAGGTCCGGGGTGGAGGTCGGAACGAATGTCCGGGGGGGCGGTCGGAACCAAAGTCCGGGGTGGCGGTCGGAACCAAGGTCCGGGGTGGCGGTCGGAACCAAGGTCCGGCGTGGCGGTCGGAACCAAGGTCCGAGGTGGCGGTCGGAACCAAGGTCCGGGGTGGCGGTTGGAACCAAGGACCGGGGTGGCGGTCGGAACCACGTTCCGGGGTGGCGGTCGGATCCAACGTCCAGGGTGGCGGTCGGAATCAAGGTCCGGGGTCGCGGTTGGAACCAAGGTCCGGGGTGGCGGTCGGAACCAAGGTCGGGGGTGGCGGTCGGAACCAAGGTCCGGGGGGGCGGACGGAACCAAGGTCCGGGGTGGCGTTCTGAACCAAGGTCCGGGGTGGCGGTCCGAACCAAGGTCCGGAGTGGCGGTCGGAACCAAGGTCCGGGTGGCGGTCGGAACAAATGTCCGGGGTGGCGGTCGGAACCAATGTCCGAGGTGGCGGTCGGAACCAAGGTCCGGGGTGGCGGCCGGAACCAATGTCCGAGGTGGCGGTCGGAACCAAGGTCCGGGGTGGCGGTCGGACCCAAGGTCCGGGGTAGCGGTCGGAACCAAGGTCCGGGGAGGCGGTCGGAACCAAAGTCCGGGGTGGCGGTCGGAACCACGTTCCGTGGTGGCGGTCGGAACTAATGTCCGGGGTCGCGGTCGGGACCAACGTCCGGCGTGGCGGTCAGAACCAAGGTCAGGGGTGGCGGTGGGAACCACGTTCTGGGGTGGCGGTCGGAACCAAGGTCCGGGGTGGCGGTTGGAACCAAGGTCCGGGGTGGCGTTCGGAACCAAGTTACGGGGTGGCGGTCGGAACCAAGGGCCGGGGTGGCGCGCGGAATCAAGGTCCGGGGTGGCGGTTGGACCCAAGGTCCGGGGTGGTGGTCGGAACTAAGGTCCGGGTTGGCGGTCGAAACAAAGGTCCCGGGTCGTGGGCGGAACCATGGTCCGGGGTGGCGGTCGGAAACAAGGTCCGGGGTGGCGGTCGGAAGTAAGATCCGGGGTGGCGGTCGGAACCAAGGTCCGGGGTGGTGGTCGGAACCAAGGTCCGAGGTGGCAGTCGGAACCAAGGTCCGGGGTGGCGGTCGGAACAAAGGTCCGGGGTTGCGGTCGGAAGTAAGGTCCGGTGTGGCGGTCGGAACCAAGGTCCGGGGTGGTGGTCGGAACCAAGGTCCGAGGTGGCGGTCGGAAGTTAGGTCCGGTGTGGCGGTCGGAACCAAGGTCCGGGGTGGTGGTCGGAACCAAGGTCCGAGGTGGCGGTCGGAACCAAGGTCCGGGGTGGCGGTCGGATCCAAGGTCCGGGGTGGCGGTTGGAACCAAGGTCCGAGGTGGCGGTCGGATCCAAGGTCCAGGGTGGCGGTTGGAACCAAGGACCGGGGTGGCGCTCGGAACCACGTTCCGGGGTGGCGGTCGGAACCAAGGTCCGGGGTGGCGGTCGGAACCAAGGTCCAGGGGGGCGGACGGATCCAAGGTCCGGGGTGGCGTTCTGAACCAAGGTCCGGGGTGGCGGTCGGAACCAAGGTCCGGGGTGGCGGTCGGAACCAATGTCCGGGGTTGCGGTCGGAACCAATGTCCGAGGTGGCGGTCGGAACCAAGGTCCGGGTTGGCGGTCGGAACCAAGTTCCGGGGTGGCGGTCGGAACCAAGGTCCGGGGTGGCGGTCGGAACCAAGGTCCGGGGTGGTGGTCGGATCCAATGTCCGGGGTGGCGGTCGGAACCAATGTCCGAGGTGGCGTTCGGAACCAAGGTCCGGGGTGGCGGTCGGAACCAAGGTCCGGGGTGGCGGTCGGAACCAAGGTCCGGGGTGGTGGTCGGAACCAATTTCCGGGGTGGCGGTCGGAACCAAGGTCCGGAGTGGCGGTCGGAACCAACGTCAGGGGTGGCGGTCGGAACCAAGGTCCGGGGGGGCGTTCGGAACCAAGGTCCGGGGTGGCGGTCGGAAACAATGTCAGGTTTGGCGTTCGAACCACCTTCCGTTGAGGCAGTCGGAACCAAGGTCCAGGGTGACAGTCAGAACTAAGGTCCAAGGTGGCGGTCGGAACCTGGGTCCAGGGTGGCGATCGGAACGAATCCGGGGAGGCGGTCGGAACCAAGGTCCGGGGTGGAGATCGGAACCAAGGTCCAGGGGGGCGGTCGGAACCAAAGTCCGGGGTGGCAGTCGGATCCAAGGTGCGGGGAGGCGGTCGGAACCAAGGCCCGGGCTGGCAGTCGGAACCAAGGTCCGGGGGGTCGGGCGGAACTATGGTCCGGGGGTGCAGTCGGAACCAAGGTCCGGGCTCGCGTTCGGAACCAAGGTCCGGGGTGGAGGTCGGAACCAAGGTCTGGGTTGGCGGTCGGAACCAAGGTCCGAGGTGGCGGTCGGAACCAAGGTCCGGGGCGGTGGTCGGAACCAAGGTCCGGGGTGGCGGTCGGAACCAAGGTCCAGGGTGGCGTTCGGAACCAAGTTACTGGGTGGCGGCCGGAACCATGGGCCGGGGTGGCGGTCGGAGGTAAGGTCCGGGGTGGCGGTCGGAATCAAGGTCCGGGGTGGCAGTCGGAAGTAAGGTCCGGGGTGGCGGTCGGAACCAAGTTCCGGGGTGGCGGTCGGAACCAAGGTCCCGGGTGGCGGTCGGAACCAAGGTCTGGGGTGGCGGTCGGAACCAAGGTCCGAGGTGGCGGTCGGAACCAAGGTCCGGGGTGGCGGTCGGAACCAAGGTCCGGCGTGGCGGTCGGAACCAAGGTCCGGGGTGGCGGTCGGAATCAAGGTCCGGGGTTGCGGTTGGAACCAAGGACCGGGGTGGCGGTCGGAACCACGTTCCGGGGTGGCGGTCGGAACCAAGGTCCAGGGGGACGGTCAGAACCAATGCCGAGGTGGCGGTCGGAACCAAGGTCCGGGGTGGCGGTCGGAACCAAGTTCCGGGGTGGCGGTCGGAACCAAGGTCCAGCGTGGCGGTCGGAACCAAAGTCCGGTGTGGCGGTCGGAACCAGGTTCCGTGGTGGCGGTCGGAACCAAAGTCCGGGGTGGTGGTCGGAACCACGGTCCGGGGTGGCGGTCGGAACCAAGGTCCGGGGTGGCGGTCGGAACCAAGTTCCGTGGTGGCGGTCGGATCAAATGTCCGGGGTGGCGGTCGGAACCAAGGTCCGGGGTGGCGGTCGGAACCAAGGTCCGGGGTGGCGGTCGGAACCAAGGTCCGGGGTGGCTGTCGGAACCAAGGTCCGGGGTGGCGGACGGAACCAATGTCCGGCGTGGCGGTCGGAACCAAGGTCCGGGGTGGAGGTCGGAACCAAGGTCCGGGGTGGCGGTCGGAACCAAGGTCCGGGGTAGCGGTCGGAACCAAGGACCGGGGTGGCGGTCGCAACCAAAGTCCGGGGTGGCGGTCGGAACCAAGTTCCGTGGTGGCGGTCGGAACCAAGGTCCGGGGGGGGCGATCGGGACCAACGTCCGGCGTGGCGGTCGGAACCAAGGTCAGGGGTGGCGGTGGGAACCACGTTCTGGGGTGGCGGTCGGAACCAAGGTCCGGGGTGGCGGTCGGAACCAAGGTCCGGGGTGGCGTTCGGAACCAAGTTACGGGGTGGCGGTCGGAACCAAGGGCCGTGGTGGCGCGCGGAATCAAGGTCCGGGGTGGCGGTCGGACCCAAGGTCCGGGGTGGTGGTCGGAACTAAGGTCCGGGTTGGCGGTCGAAACAAAGGTCCCGGGTCGTGGGCGGAACCATGGTCCGGGGTGGCGGTCGGAAACAAGGTCCGGGGTGGCGGTCGGAAGTAAGGTCCGCGGTGGCGGTCGGAACCAAGGTCCGGGGTGGTGGTCGGAAGCAAGGTCCGAGGTGGCGGTCGGAACTAAGGTCCGGGGTGGCGGTCGGAACAAAGGTCCGGGGTCGTGGGCGGAACCATGGTCCGGGGTGGCGGTCGGAAACAAGGTCCGGGGTGGCGGTCGGAAGTAAGGTCCGGGGTGGCGGTCGGAACCAAGGTCCGGGGTGGTGGTCGGAACCAAGGTCCGAGGTGGCGGTCGGAACCAAGGACCGGGGTGGCGGTCGGATCCAAGGTCCGGGGTGGCGGTTGGAACCAAGGTCCGAGGTGGCGGTCGGAACCAAGGTCCGGGGTGGCGGTCGGATCCAAGGTCCAGGGTGGCGGTTGGAACCAAGGACCGGGGTGGCGCTCGGAACCACGTTCCGGGGTGGCGGTCGGAACCAAGGTCCGGGGTGGCGGTCGGAACCAAGGTCCGGGGGGGCGGACGGATCCAAGGTCCGGGGTGCGTTCTGAACCAAGGTCCGGGGTGGCGGTCGGAACCAAGGTCCGGGGTGGCGGTCGGAACCAATGTCCGGGGTGGCGGTCGGATCCAATGTCCGAGGTGGCGGTCGGAACCAAGGTCCGGGGTGGCCGTCGGAACCAAGTTCCGGGGTGGCGGTCGGAACCAAGGTCCGGGGTGGCGGTCGGAACCAAGGTCCGGGGTGGTGGTCGGATCCAATGTCCGGGGTGGCGGTCGGAACCAATGTCCGAGGTGGCGGTCGGAACCAAGGTCCGGGGTGGCGGTCGGAACCAAGGTCCAGGGTGGCGGTCGGAACCAAGGTCCGGGGTGGCGGTCGGAACCAATTTCCGGGGTGGCGGTCGGAACCAAGGTCCGGAGTGGCGGTCGGAACCAACGTCAGGGGTGGCGGTCGGAACCAAGGTCCGGGGGGCGTTCGGAACCAAGGTCCGGGGTGGCGGTCGGAAACAATGTCAGGTTTGGCGTTCGAACCACCTTCCGTTGAGGCAGTCGGAACCAAGGTCCGGGGTGACAGTCAGAACTAAGGTCCAAGGTGGCGGTCGGAACCTGGGTCCGGGGTGGCGATCGGAACGAATCCGGGGTGGCGGTCGGAACAAAGGTCCGGGGTGGAGATCGGAACCAAGGTCCAGGGGGGCGGTCGGAACCAAAGTCCGGGGTGGCAGTCGGATCCAAGGTGCGGGGAGGCGGTCGGAACCAAGGCCCGGGCTGGCAGTCGGAACCAAAGTCCGGGGGGTCGGGCGGAACCATGGTCCGGGGGTGCAGTCGGAACCAAGGTCCGGGCTCGCGTTCGGAACCAAGGTCCGGGGTGGCGGTCGGAACCAAGGTCTGGGTTGGCGGTCGGAACCAAGGTCCGAGGTGGCGGTCGGAACCAAGGTCCGGGGCGGTGGTCGGAACCAAGGTCCGGGGTGGCGGTCGGAACCAAGGTCCAGGGTGGCGTTCGGAACCAAGTAACTGGGTGGCGGCCGGAACCATGGGCCGGGGTGGCGGTCGGAATCAAGGTCCGGGGTGGCGGTCGGAACCAAGGTCCGGGGTGGAGGTCGGAACGAATGTCCGGGGGGGCGGTCGGAATCAAAGTCCAGGGTGGCGGTCGGAACCAAGGTCCGGGGTGGCGGTCGGAACCAAGGTCCGGGGTGGCGGTCGAAACCATGGTCCGGGGTGGCGGTTGGAACCAAGGACCGGGGTGGCGGTCGGAACCACGTTCCGGGGTGGCGGTCGGAACCAAGGTCCGGGGGGGCGGACGGAACCAAGGTCCGGGGTGGCGGTTGGAACCAAGGTCCGGGGTGGCGGTTGGAACCAAGGTCCGGGGTGGCGGTCGGAACCAAGGTCCGGGGTGGCGGTCGGAACCAAGGTCCGGGGGGGCGGACGGAACCAAGGTCCGGGGTGGCGTTCTGAACCAAGGTCCGGGGTGGCGGTCCGAACCAAGGTCCGGAGTGGCGGTCGGAACCAAGGTCCGGGTGGCGATCGGAACAAATGTCCGGGGTGGCGGTCGGAACCAATGTCCGAGGTGGCGGCCGGAACCAAGGTCCGGGGTGGCGGTCGGAACCAAGGTCCGGGGTGGCGGTCGGAACCAAGGTCCGGGGTAGCGGTCGGAACCAAGGTCCGGGGTGGCGGTCGGAACCAAAGTCCGGGGTGGCGGTCGGAACCAAGTTCCGTGGTGGCGGTCGGAACTAAGGTCCGGGGTGGCGGTCGGGACCAACGTCCGGCGTGGCGGTCGGATCCAAGGTCAGGGGTGGCGGTGGGAACCACGTTCTGGGTTGGCGGTCGGAACCAAGGTCCGGGGTGGCGGTCGGAACCAAGGTCCGGTGTGGCGTTCGGAACCAAGTTACGGGGTGGCGGTCGGAACCAAGGGCCGGAGTTGCGCGCGGAATCAAGGTCCGGGGTGGCGGTTGGACCCAAGGTCCGGGGTGGTGGTCGGAACTAAGGTCCGGGTTGGCGGTCGAAACAAAGGTCCCGGGTCGTGGGCGGAACCATGGTCCGGGGTGGCGGTCGGAAACAAGGTCCAGGGTGGCGGTCGGAAGTAAGGTCCGGGGTGGCGGTCGGAACCAAGGTCCGGGGTGGTGGTCGGAACCAAGGTCCGAGGTGGCGGTCGGAACCAAGGTCCGGGGTGGCGGTCGGAACAAAGGTCCGGGGTCGTGGGCGGAACCATGGTCCGGGGTGGCGGTCGGAAACAAGGTCCGGGGTGGAGTTCGGAAGTAAGGTCCGGGGTGGCGGTCGGAACCAAGGTCCGGGGTGGTGGTCGGAACCAAGGTCCGAGGTGGCGGTCGGAACCAAGGTCCGGGGTGGCGGTCGGATCCAAGGTCCGGGGTGGCGGTTGGAACCAAGGTCCGAGGTGGCGGTCGGATCCAAGGTCCAGGGTGGCGGTTGGAACCAAGGACCGGGGTGGCGCTCGGAACCACGTTCCGGGGTGGCGGTCGGAACCAAGGTCCGGGGTGGCGGTCGGAACCAAGGTCCGGGGGGGCGGACGGATCCAAGGTCCGGGGTGGCGTTCTGAACCAAGGTCCGGGGTGGCGGTTGGAACCAAGGTCCGGGGTGGCGGTCGGAACCAATGTCCGGGGTGGCGGTCGGAACCAATGTCCGAGGTGGCGGTCGGAACCAAGGTCCGGGGTGGCGGTCGGAACCAAGTTCCGGGGTGGCGGTCGGAACCAAGGTCCGGGGTGGCGGTCGGAACCAAGGTCCGGGGTGGTGGTCGGATCCAATGTCCGGGGTGGCGGTCGGAACCAATGTCCGAGGTGGCGTTCGGAACCAAGGTCCGGGGTGGCGGTCGGAACCAATTTCCGGGGTGGCGGTCGGAACCAAGGTCCGGAGTGGCGGTCGGAACCAACGTCAGGGGTGGCGGTCGGAACCAAGGTCCGGGGGGGCATTCGGAACCAAGGTCCGGGGTGGCGGTCGGAAACAATGTCAGGTTTGGCGTTCGAACCACCTTCCGTTGAGGCAGTCGGAACCAAGGTCCGGGGTGACAGTCAGAACTAAGGTCCAAGGTGGCGGTCGGAACCTGGGTCCGGGGTGGCGATCGGAACGAATCCGGGGTGGCGGTCGGAACCAAGGTCCGGGGTGGAGATCGGAACCAAGGTCCAGGGGGGCGGTGGAACCAAAGTCCGGGGTGGCAGTCGGATCCAAGGTGCGGGGAGGCGGTCGGAACCAAGGCCCGGGCTGGCAGTCGGAACCAAGGTCCGGGGGGTCGGGCGGAACCATGGTCCGGGAGTGCAGTCGGAACCAAGGTCCGGGCTCGCGTTCGGAACCAAGGTCCGGGGTGGCGGTCGGAACCAATGTCCGAGGTGGCGTTCGGAACCAAGGTCCGGGGTGGCGGTCGGAACCAATTTCCGGGGTGGCGGTCGGAACCAAGGTCCGGGGTGGAGATCGGAACCAAGGTCCAGGGGGGCGGTGGAACCAAAGTCCGGGGTGGCAGTCGGATCCAAGGTGCGGGGAGGCGGTCGGAACCAAGGCCCGGGCTGGCAGTCGGAACCAAGGTCCGGGGGGTCGGGCGGAACCATGGTCCGGGAGTGCAGTCGGAACCAAGGTCCGGGCTCGCGTTCGGAACCAAGGTCCGGGGTGGCGGTCGGAACCAATGTCCGAGGTGGCGTTCGGAACCAAGGTCCGGGGTGGCGGTCGGAACCAATTTCCGGGGTGGCGGTCGGAACCAAGGTCCGGAGTGGCGGTCGGAACCAACGTCAGGGGTGGCGGTCGGAACCAAGGTCCGGGGGGGCATTCGGAACCAAGGTCCGGGGTGGCGGTCGGAAACAATGTCAGGTTTGGCGTTCGAACCACCTTCCGTTGAGGCAGTCGGAACCAAGGTCCGGGGTGACAGTCAGAACTAAGGTCCAAGGTGGCGGTCGGAACCTGGGTCCGGGGTGGCGATCGGAACGAATCCGGGGTGGCGGTCGGAACCAAGGTCCGGGGTGGAGATCGGAACCAAGGTCCAGGGGGGCGGTGGAACCAAAGTCCGGGGTGGCAGTCGGATCCAAGGTGCGGGGAGGCGGTCGGAACCAAGGCCCGGGCTGGCAGTCGGAACCAAGGTCCGGGGGGTCGGGCGGAACCATGGTCCGGGAGTGCAGTCGGAACCAAGGTCCGGGCTCGCGTTCGGAACCAAGGTCCGGGGTGGCGGTCGGAACCAAGGTCTGGGTTGGCGGTCGGAACCAAGGTCCGAGGTGGCGGTCGGAACCAAGGTCCGGGGCGGTGGTCGGAACCAAGGTCCGGGGTGGCGGTCGGAACCAAGGTCCAGGGTGGCGTTCGGAACCAAGTTACTGGGTGGCGGCCGGAACCATGGGCCGGGGTGGCGGTCGGAAGTAAGGTCCGGGGTGGCGGTCGGAAGTAAGGTCCGGGGTGGCGGTCGGAAGTAAGGTCCGGGGTGGCGGTCGGAATCAAGGTCCGGGGTGGCAGTCGGAAGTAAGGTCCGGGGTGGCGGTCGGAATCAAGGTCCGGGGTGGCGGCCGGAACCAAGGTCCGGGGTGGTGGTCGGAACCAAGGTCGGGGGTGGCGGTCGGAACCAAGTTCCGGGGTGGCGGTCGGAACCAAGGTCCGGGGTGGAGGTCGGAACCAAGGTCTGGGGTGGCGGTCGGAACCAAGGTCCGGGGTAGCGGTCGGAACCAAGGTCCGGGGTGGCGGTCGGAACCAAGGTCCGGCGTGGCGGTCGGAACCAAGGTCCGGGGTGGCGGTCGGAACCAAGGTCCGGGGTTGCGGTTGGAACCAAGGACCGGGGTGGCGGTCGGAACCACGTTCCGGGGTGGCGGTCGGAACCAAGGTCCAGGGTGGCGGTCGGAACCAAGGTCCGGGGTGGCGGTCTGAACCAATGTCCGAGGTGGCGGTCGGAACCAAGGTCCGGGGTGGCGGTCGGAACCAAGTTACGGGGTGGCGGTCGGAACCAAGGTCCAGCGTGGCGGTCGGAACCAAAGTCCGGTGTGGCGGTCGGAACCAGGTTCCGTGGTGGCGGTCGGTACCAAAGTCCGGGGTGGCGGTCGGAACCACGGTCCGGGGTGGCGGTCGGAACCAAGGTCCGGGGTGGCGGTCGGAACCAAGTTCCGTGGTGGCGGTCGGATCTAATGTCCGGGGTGGCGGTCGGAACCAAGGTCCGGGGTGGCGGTCGGAACCAAGGTCCGGGGTGGCGGTCGGAACCAAGGTCCGGGGTGGCGGTCGGAACCAAGGTCCGGGGTGGCGGTCGGAACCAATGTCCGGCGTGGCGGTCGGAACCAAGGTCCGGGGTGGCGGTCGGAACCAAGGTCCGGGGTGGCGGTCGGAACCAAGGTCCGGGGTAGCGGTCGGAACCAAGGTCCGGGGTGGCGGTCGGAACCAAAGTCCGGGGTGGCGGTCGGAACCAATTTCCTTGGTGGCGGTCGGAGCCAAGGTCCGGGGGGGGCGGTCGGGACCAACGTCCGGCGTGGCGGTCGGAACCAAGGTCAGGGGTGGCGGTGGGAACCATGTTCTGGGGTGGCGGTCGGAACCAAGGTCCGGGGTGGCGGTCGGAACCAAGGTCCGGGGTGGCGTTCGGAACCAAGTTACGGGGTGGCGGTCGGAACCAAGGGCCGGGGTGGCGCGCGGAATCAAGGTCCGGGGTGGCGGTCGGACCCAAGGTCCGGGGTGGTGGTCGGAACTAAGGTCCGGGTTGGCGGTCGAAACAAAGGTCCCGGGTCGTGGGCGGAACCATGGTCCGGGGTGTCGGTCGGAAACAAGGTCCGGGGTGGCGGTCGGAAGTAAGGTCCGGGGTGGCGGTCGGAACCAAGGTCCGGGGTGGTGGTCGGAACCAAGGTCCGAGGTGGCGGTCGGAACCAAGGTCCGGGGTGGCGGTCGGAACAAAGGTCCGGGGTCGTGGGCGGAACCATGGTCCGGGGTGGCGGTCGGAAACAAGGTCCGGGGTGGCGGTCGGAAGTAAGGTCCGGGGTGGCGGTCGGAACCAAGGTCCGGGGTGGTGGTCGGAACCAAGGTCCGAGGTGGCGGTCGGAACCAAGGTCCGGGGTGGCGGTCGGATCCAAGGTCCGGGGTGGCGGTTGGAACCAAGGTCCGGGGTGGCGGTCGGATCCAAGGTCCAGGGTGGCGGTTGGAACCAAGGACTGGGGTGGCGCTCGGAACCACGTTCCGGGGTGGCGGTCGGAACCAAGGTCCGGGGTGGCGGTCGGAACCAAGGTCCGGGGGGGCGGACGGATCCAAGGTCCGGGGTGGCGTTCTGAACCAAGGTCCGGGGTGGCGGTTGGAACCAAGGTCCGGGGTGGCGGTCGGAACCAATGTCCGGGGTGGCGGTCGGAACCAATGTCCGAGGTGGCGGTCGGAACCAAGGTCCGGGGTGGCGGTCGGAACCAAGTTCCGGGGTGGCGGTCGGAACGAAGGTCTGGGGTGGCGGTCGGAACCAAGGTCCGGGGTGGTGGTCGGATCCAATGTCCGGGGTGGCGGTCGGAACCAATGTCCGAGGTGGCGTTCGGAACCATGGTCCGGGGTGGCGGTCGGAACCAAGGTCCGGGGTGGCGGTCGGAACCAAGGTCCGGGGTGGCGGTCGGAACCAATTTCCGGGGGGGCGTTCGGAACCAAGGTCCGGGGTGACTGTCGGAAACAATGTCAGGTTTGGCGTTCGAACCACCTTCCGTTGAGGCAGTCGGAACCAAGGTCCGGGGTGACAGTCAGAACTAAGGTCCAAGGTGGCGGTCGGAACCTGGGTCCGGGGTGGCGATCGGAACGAATCCGGGGTGGCGGTCGGAACCAAGGTCCGGGGTGGAGATCGGAACCAAGGTCCAGGGGGGCGGTCGGAACCAAAGTCCGGGGTGGCAGTCGGATCCAAGTTGCGGGGAGGCGGTCGGAACCAAGGCCCGGGCTGGCAGTCGGAACCAAGGTCCGGGGGGTCGGGCGGAACCATGGTCCGGGGATGCAGTCGGAACCAAGGTCCGGGCTCGCGTTCGGAACCAAGGTCCGGGGTGGCGGTCGGAACCAAGGTCTGGGTTGGCGGTCGGAACCAAGGTCCGAGGTGGCGGTCGGAACCAAGGTCCGGGGCGGTGGTCGGAAACAAGGTCCGGGGTGGCGGTCGGAACCAAGGTCCAGGGTGGCGTTCGGAACCAAGTTACAGGGTGGCGGCCGGAACCATGGGCCGGGGTGGCGGTCGGAAGTAAGGTCCGGGGTGGCGGTCGGAAGTAAGGTCCGGGGTGGCGGTCGGAAGTAAGGTCCGGGGTGGCGGTCGGAATGAAGGTCCGGGGTGGCAGTCGGAAGTAAGGTCCGGGGTGGCGGTCGGAATCAAGGTCCGGGGTGGCGGCCGGAACCAAGGTCCGGGGTGGTGGTCGGAACCAAGGTCGGGGGTGGCGGTCGGAACCAAGTTCCGGGGTGGCGGTCGGAACCAAGGTCCGGGGTGGCGGTCAGAACCAAGGTCTGGGGTGGCGGTCGGAACCAAGGTCCGAGGTGGCGGTCGGAACCAAGGTCCGGGGTGGCGGTCGGAACCAAGGTCCGGCGTGGCGGTCGGAACCAAGGTCCGGGGTGGCGCTCGGAACCAAGGTCCGGGGTTGCGGTTGGAACCAAGGACCGGTGTGGCGGTCGGAACCACATTCCGGGGTGGCGGTCGGAACCAAGGTCCAGGGTGGCGGTCGGAACCAAGGTCCGGGGGGGCGGTCTGAACCAATGTCCGAGGTGGCGGTCGGAACCAAGGTCCGGGGTGGCGGTCGGAACCAAGTTCCGGGGTGGCGGTCGGAACCAAGGTCCAGCGTGGCGGTCGGAACCAAAGTCCGGTGTGGCGGTCGGAACCAGGTTCCGTGGTGGCGGTCGGAACCAAAGTCCGGGGTGGCGGTCGGAACCACGGTCCGGGGTGGCGGTCGGAACCAAGGTCCGGGGTGGCGGTCGGAACCAAGTTCCGTGGTGGCGGTCGGATCTAATGTCCGGGGTGGCGGTCGGAACCAAGGTCCGGGGTGGCGGTCGGAACCAAGGTCCGGGGTGGCGGTCGGAACCAAGGTCCGGGGTGGCGGTCGGAACCAATGTCCGGCGTGGCGGTCGGAACCAAGGTCCGGGGTGGCGGTCGGAACCAAGGTCCGGGGTGGCGGTCGGAACCAAGGTCCGGGGTAGCGGTCGGAACCAAGGTCCGGGGTGGCGGTCGGAACCAAAGTCCGGGGTGGCGGTCGGAACCAAGTTCCGTGGTGGCGGTCGGAACCAAGGTCCGGGGGGGGCGGTCGGGACCAACGTCCGGCGTGGCGGTCGGAACCAAGGTCAGGGTGGCGGTGGGAACCACGTTCTGGGGTGGCGGTCGGAACCAAGGTCCGGGGTGGCGGTCGGAACCAAGGTCCGGGGTGGCGTTCGGAACCAAGTTACGGGGTGGCGGTCGGAACCAAGGGCCGGGGTGGCGCGCGGAATCAAGGTCCGGGGTGGCGGTCGGACCCAAGGTCCGGGGTGGTGGTCGGAACTAAGGTCCGGGTTGGCGGTCGAAACAAAGGTCCCGGGTCGTGGGCGGAACCATGGTCCGGGGTGTCGGTCGGAAACAAGGTCCGGGGTGGCGGTCGGAAGTAAGGTCCGGGGTGGCGGTCGGAACCAAGGTCCGGGGTGGTGGTCGGAACCAAGGTCCGAGGTGGCGGTCGGAACCAAGGTCCGGGGTGGCGGTCGGAACAAAAGTCCGGGGTCGTGGGCGGAACCATGGTCCGGGGTGGCGGTCGGAAACAAGGTCCGGGGTGGCGGTCGGAAGTAAGGTCCGGGGTGGCGGTCGGAACCAAGGTCCGGGGTGGTGGTCGGAACCAAGGTCCGAGGTGGCGGTCGGAACCAAGGTCCGCGGTGGCGGTCGGATCCAAGGTCCGGGGTGGCGGTTGGAACCAAGGTCCGAGGTGGCGGTCGGAACCAAGGTCCGGGGTGGCGGTCGGATCCAAGGTCCAGGGTGGCGGTTGGAACCAAGGACCGGGGTGGCGCTCGGAACCACGTTCCGGGGTGGCGGTCGGAACCAAGGTCCGGGGTGGCTGTCGGAACCAAGGTCCGGGGGGGCGGACGGATCCAAGGTCCGGGGTGGCATTCTGAACCAAGGTCCGGGGTGGCGGTCGGAACCAAGGTCCGGGGTGGCGGTCGGAACCAATGTCCGGGGTGGCGGTCGGAACCAATGTCCGAGGTGGCGGTCGGATCCAAGGTCCGGGGTGGCGGTCGGAACCAAGTTCCGGGGTGGCGGTCGGAACCAAGGTCCGGGGTGGCGGTCGGAACCAAGGTCCGGGGTGGTGGTCGGATCCAATGTCCGGGGTGGCGATCGGAACCAATGTCCGAGGTGGCGGTCGGAACCAAGGTCCGGGGTGGCGGTCGGAACCAAGGTCCGGGGTGGCGGTCGGAACCAAGGTCCGGGGTGGCGGTCGGAACCAATTTCCGGGGTGGCGGTCGGAACCAAGGTCCGGAGTGGCGGTCGGAACCAACGTCAGGGGTGGCGGTCGGAACCAAGGTCCGGGGGGACGTTCGGAACCAAGGTCCGGGGTGGCGGTCGGAAACAATGTCAGGTTTGGCGTTCGAACCACCTTCCGTTGAGGCAGTCGGAACCAAGGTCCGGGGTGACAGTCAGAACTAAGGTCCAAGGTGGCGGTCGGAACCTGGGTCCGGGGTGGCGATCGGAACGAATCCGGGGTGGCGGTCGGTACAAAGGTCCGGGGTGGAGATCGGAACCAAGGTCCAGGGGGGCGGTCGGAACCAAAGTCCGGGGTGGCAGTCGGATCCAAGGTGCGGGGAGGCGGTCGGAACCAAGGCCCGGGCTGGCAGTCGGAACCAAGGTCCGGGGGGTCGGGCGGAACCATGGTCCGGGGGTGCAGTCGGAACCAAGGTCCGGTCTCGCGTTCGGAACCAAGGTCCGGGGTGGCGGTCGGAACCAAGGTCTGGGTTGGCGGTCGGCACCAAGGTCCGAGGTGGCGGTCGGAACCAAGGTCCGGGGCGGTGGTCGGAACCAAGGTCCGGGGTGGCGGTCGGAACCAAGGTCCAGGGTGGCGTTCGGAACCAAGTTACTGGGTGGCGGCCGGAACCATGGGCCGGGGTGGCGGTCGGAAGTAAGGTCCGTGGTGGCGGTCGGAAGTAAGGTCCGGGGTGGCGGTCGGAAGTAAGGTCCGGGGTGGCGGTCGGAATCAAGGTCCGGGGTGGCAGTCGGAACCAAGGTCCGGGGTGGAGGTCGGAACCAAGGTCCGGGGGGGCGGTCGGAACCAAAGTCCGGGGTGGCGGTCGGAACCAAGGTCCGGGGTGGCGGTCGGAACCAAGGTCCGGCGTGGCGGTCGGAACCAAGGTCCGGGGTGGCGGTCGGAACCAAGGTCCGGGGTGGCGGTTGGAACCAAGGACCGGGGTGGCGGTCGGAACTACGTTCCGGGGTGGCGGTCGGATCCAACGTCCAGGGTGGCGGTCGGAATCAAGGTCCGTGGTGGCGGTTGGAACCAAGGTCCGGGGTGGCGGTCGGAACCAAGATCCGGGGTGGCGGTCGGAACCAAGGTCCGGGGGGGCGGACGGAACCAAGGTCCAGGGTGGCGTTCTGAACCAAGGTCCGGGGTGGCGGTCCGAACCAAGGTCCGGAGTGGCGGTCGGAACCAAGGTCCGGGTGGCGGTCGGAACAAATGTCCGGGGTGGCGGTCGGAACCAATGTCCGAGGTGGCGGCCGGAACCAAGGTCCGGGGTGGCGGTCGGACCCAAGGTCCGGGGTGGTGGTCGGAACCAAGGTCCGGGGTAGCGGTCGGAACCAAGGTCCGGGGTGGCGGTCGGAACCAAAGTCCGGGGTGGCGGTCGGAACCAAGTTCCGTGGTGGCGGTCGGGACCAACGTCCGGCGTGGCGGTCGGATCCAAGGTCAGGGGTGGCGGTGGGAACCACGTTCTGGGGTGGCGGTCGGAACCAAGGTCCGGGGTGGCGGTCGGAACCAAGGTCCGGGGTGGCGTTCGGAACCAAGTTACGGGGTGGCGGTCGGAACCAAGGGCCGGGGTGGCGCGCGGAATCAAGGTCCGGGGTGGCGGTCGGACCCAAGGTCCGGGGTGGTGGTCGGAACTAAGGTCCGGGTTGGCGGTCGAAACAAAGGTCCCGGGTCGTGGGCGGAACCATGGTCCGGGGTGGCGGTCGGAAACAAGGTCCGGGGTGGCGGTCGGAAGTAAGGTCCGGGGTGGCGGTCGGAACCAAGGTCCGGGGTGGTGGTCGGAACCAAGGTCCGAGGTGGCGGTCGGAACCAAGGTCCGGGGTGGCGGTCGGAACAAAGGTCCGGGGTCGTGGGCGGAACCATGGTCCGGGGTGGCGGTCGGAAACAAGGTCCGGGGTGGCGGTCGGAAGTAAGGTGCGGGGTGGTGGTCGGAAACAAGGTCCGAGGTGGCGGTCGGAACCAAGGTCCGGGGTGGCGGTCGGATCCAAGGTCCGGGTTGGCGGTTGGAACCAAGGTCCGAGGTGGCGGTCGGAACCAAGGTCCGGGGTTGCGGTCGGATCCAAGGTCCAAGGTGGCGGTTGGAACCAAGGACCGGGGTGGCGCTCGGAACCACGTTCCGGGGTGGCGGTCGGAACCAAGGTCCGGGGTGGCGGTCGGAACCAAAGTCCGGTGTGGCGGTCGGAACCAGGTTCCGTGGTGGCGGTCGGAACCAAAGTCCGGGGTGGCGGTCGGAACCACGGTCCGGGGTGGCGGTCGGAACCAAGGTCCGGGGTGGCGGTCGGAACCAAGTTCCGTGGTGGCGGTCGGATCTAATGTCCGGGGTGGCGGTCGGAACCAAGGTCCGGGGTGGCGGTCGGAACCAAGGTCCCGGGTGGCGGTCGGAACCAAGGTCAGGGGTGGCGGTGGGAACCACGTTCTGGGGTGGCGGTCGGAACCAAGGTCCGGGGTGGCGTTCGGAACCAAGTTACGGGGTGGCGGTCGGAACCAAGGGCCGGGGTGGCGCGCGGAATCAAGGTCCGGGGTGGCGGTCGGACCCAAGGTCCGGGGTGGTGGTCGGAACTAAGGTCCGGGTTGGCGGTCGAAACAAAGGTCCCGGGTCGTGGGCGGAACCATGGTCCGGGGTGGCGGTCGGAAGTAAGGTCCGGGGTGGCGGTCGGAACCAAGGTCCGGGGTGGTGGTCGGAACCAAGGTCCGAGGTGGCGGTCGGAACCAAGGTCCGGGGTGGCGGTCGGAACGAAAGTCCGGGGTCGTGGGCGGAACCATGGTCCGGGGTGGCGGTCGGAAACAAGGTCCGGGGTGGCGGTCGGAAGTAAGGTCCGGGGTGGCGGTCGGAACCAAGGTCCGGGGTGGTGGTCGGAACCAAGGTCCGAGGTGGCGGTCGGAACCAAGGTCCGCGGTGGCGGTCGGATCCAAGGTCCGGGGTGGCGGTTGGAACCAAGGTCCGAGGTGGCGGTCGGAACCAAGGTCCGGGGTGGCGGTCGGATCCAAGGTCCAGGGTGGCGGTTGGAACCAAGGACCGGGGTGGCGCTCGGAACCACGTTCCGGGGTGGCGGTCGGAACCAAGGTCCGGGGTGGCTGTCGGAACCAAGGTCCGGGGGGGCTGTCGGAACCAAGGTCCGGGGTGGCGGTCGGAACCAAGGTCCGGGGTGGCGGTCGGAACCAATGTCCGGGGTGGCGGTCGGAACCAATGTCCGAGGTGGCGGTCGGATCCAAGGTCCGGGGTGGCGGTCGGAACCAAGTTCCGGGGTGGCGGTCGGAACCAAGGTCCGGGGTGGCGGTCGGAACCAAGGTCCGGGGTGGTGGTCGGATCCAATGTCCGGGGTGGCGGTCGGAACCAATGTCCGAGGTGGCGGTCGGAACCAAGGTCCGGGGTGGCGGTCGGAACCAAGGTCCGGGGTGGCGGTCGGAACCAAGGTCCGGGGTGGCGGTCGGAACCAATTTCCGGGGTGGCGGTCGGAACCAAGGTCCGGAGTGGCGGTCGGAACCAACGTCAGGGGTGGCGGTCGGAACCAAGGTCCGGGGGGACGTTCGGAACCAAGGTCCGGGGTGGCGGTCGGAAACAATGTCAGGTTTGGCGTTCGAACCACCTTCCGTTGAGGCAGTCGGAACCAAGGTCCGGGGTGACAGTCAGAACTAAGGTCCAAGGTGGCGGTCGGAACCTGGGTCCGGGGTGGCGATCGGAACGAATCCGGGGTGGCGGTCGGTACAAAGGTCCGGGGTGGAGATCGGAACCAAGGTCCAGGGTGGCGGTCGGAACCAAAGTCCGGGGTGGCAGTCGGATCCAAGGTGCGGGGAGGCGGTCGGAACCAAGGCCCGGGCTGGCAGTCGGAACCAAGGTCCGGGGGGTCGGGCGGAACCATGGTCCGGGGGTGCCGGTCGGAACCAAGGTCCGGGGCGGTGGTCGGAACCAAGGTCCGGGGTGGCGGTCGGAACCAAGGTCCAGGGTGGCGTTCGGAACCAAGTTACTGGGTGGCGGCCGGAACCATGGGCCGGGGTGGCGGTCGGAAGTAAGGTCCGGGGTGGCGGTCGGAACCAAAGTCCGGTGTGGCGGTCGGAACCAAGGTCCGGGGTGGCGGTCGGAACCAAGGTCCGGCGTGGCGGTCGGAACCAAGGTCCGGGGTGGCGGTCGGAACCAAGGTCCGGGGTGGCGGTTGGAACGAAGGACCGGGGTGGCGGTCGGAACTACGTTCCGGGGTGGCGGTCGGATCCAACGTCCAGGGTGGCGGTCGGAATCAAGGTCCGTGGTGGCGGTTGGAACCAAGGTCCGGGGTGGCGGTCGGAACCAAGGTCCGGGGTGGCGGTCGGAACCAAGGTCCGGGGGGGCGGACGGTACCAAGGTCCGGGGTGGCGTTCTGAACCAAGGTCCGGGGTGGCGGTCCGAACCAAGGTCCGGAGTGGCGGTTGGAACCAAGGTCCGGGTGGCGGTCGGAACAAATGTCCGGGGTGGCGGTCGGAACCAATGTCCGAGGTGGCGGCCGGAACCAAGGTCCGGGGTGGCGGTCGGACCCAAGGTCCGGGGTGGTGGTCGGAACCAAGGTCCGGGGTAGCGGTCGGAACCAAGGTCCGGGGTGGCGTTCGGAAGTAAGGTCCGGGGTGGCGGTCGGAACCAAGGTCCGGGGTGGTGGTCGGAAACAAGGTCCGAGGTGGCGGTCGGAACCAAGGTCCGCGGTGGCGGTCGGATCCAAGGTCCGGGGTGGCGGTTGGAACCAAGGTCCGAGGTGGCGGTCGGAACCAAGGTCCGGGGTGGCGGTCGGATCCAAGGTCCAGGGTGGCGGTTGGAACCAAGGACCGGGGTGGCGCTCGGAACCACGTTCCGGGGTGGCGGTCGGAACCAAGGTCCGGGGTGGCTGTCGGAACCAAGGTCCGGGGGGGCGGACGGATCCAAGGTCCGGGGTGGCATTCTGAACCAAGGTCCGGGGTGGCGGTCGGAACCAAGGTCCGGGGTGGCGGTCGGAACCAATGTCCGGGGTGGCGGTCGGAACCAATGTCCGAGGTGGCGGTCGGATCCAAGGTCCGGGGTGGCGGTCGGAACCAAGTTCCGGGGTGGCGGTCGGAACCAAGGTCCGGGGTGGCGGTCGGAACCAAGGTCCGGGGTGGTGGTCGGATCCAATGTCCGGGGTGGCGGTCGGAACCAATGTCCGAGGTGGCGGTCGGAACCAAGGTCCGGGGTGGCGGTCGGAACCAAGGTCCGGGGTGGCGGTCGGAACCAAGGTCCGGGGTGGCGGTCGGAACCAATTTCCGGGGTGGCGGTCGGAACCAAGGTCCGGAGTGGCGGTCGGAACCAACGTCAGGGGTGGCGGTCGGAACCAAGGTCCGGGGGGACGTTCGGAACCAAGGTCCGGGGTGGCGGTCGGAAACAATGTCAGATTTGGCGTTCGAACCACCTTCCGTTGAGGCAGTCGGAACCAAGGTCCGGGGTGACAGTCAGAACTAAGGTCCAAGGTGGCGGTCGGAACCTGGGTCCGGGGTGGCGATCGGAACGAATCCGGGGTGGCGGTCGGTACAAAGGTCCGGGGTGGAGATCGGAAGCAAGGTCCAGGGGGGCGGTCGGAACCAAAGTCCGGGGTGGCAGTCGGATCCAAGGTGCGGGGAGGCGGTCGGAACCAAGGCCCGGGCTGGCAGTCGGAACCAAGGTCCGGGGGGTCGGGCGGAACCATGGTCCGGGGGTGCAGTCGGAACCAAGGTCCGGTCTCGCGTTCGGAACCAAGGTCCGGGGCGGTGGTCGGAACCAAGGTCCGGGGTGGCGGTCGGAACCAAGGTCCAGGCTGGCGTTCGGAACCAAGTTACTGGGTGGCGGCCGGAACCATGGGCCGGGGTGGCGGTCGGAAGTAAGGTCCGGGGTGGCGGTCGGAAGTAAGGTCCGGGGTGGCGGTCGGAAGTAAGGTCCGGGGTGGCGGTCGGAATCAAGGTCCGGGGTGGCAGTCGGAACCAAGGTCCGGGGTGGAGGTCGGAACCAAGGTCCGGGGGGGCGGTCGGAACCAAAGTCCGGGGTGGCGGTCGGAACCAAGGTCCGGGGTGGCGGTCGGAACCAAGGTCCGGCGTGGCGGTCGGAACCAAGGTCCGGGGTGGCGGTCGGAACCAAGGTCCGGGGTGGCGTTTGGAACCAAGGACCGGGGTGGCGGTCGGAACTACGTTCCGGGGTGGCGGTCGGATCCAACGTCCAGGGTGGCGGTCGGAATCAAGGTCCGTGGTGGCGGTTGGAACCAAGGTCCGGGGTGGCGGTCGGAACCAAGGTCCGGGGTGGCGGTCGGAACCAAGGTCCGGGGGGGCAGACGGAACCAAGGTCCGGGGTGGCGTTCTGAACCAAGGTCCGGGGTGGCGGTCCGAACCAAGGTCCGGAGTGGCGGTCGGAACCAAGGTCCGGGTGGCGGTCGGAACAAATGTCCGGGGTGGCGGTCGGAACCAATGTCCGAGGTGGCGGCCGGAACCAAGGTCCGGGGTGGCGGTCGGACCCAAGGTCCGGGGTGGTGGTCGGAACCAAGGTCCGGGGTAGCGGTCGGAACCAAGGTCCGGGGTGGCGGTCGGAACCAAAGTCCGGGGTGGCGGTCGGAACCAAGTTCCGTGGTGGCGGTCGGAACCAAGGTCCGGGGGGGGCGGTCGGGACCAACGTCCGGCGTGGTGGTCGGATCCAAGGTCAGGGGTGGCGGTGGGAACCACGTTCTGGGGTGGCGGTCGGAACCAAGGTCCGGGGTGGCGGTCGGAACCAAGGTCCGGGGTGGCGTTCGGAACCAAGTTACGGGGTGGCGGTCGGAACCAAGGGCCGGGGTGGCGCGCGGAATCAAGGTCCGGGGTGGCGGTCGGACCCAAGGTCCGGGGTGGTGGTCGGAACTAAGGTCCGGGTTGGCGGTCGAAACAAAGGTCCCGGGTCGTGGGCGGAACCATGGTCCGGGGTGGCGGTCGGAAACAAGGTCCGGGGTGGCGGTCGGAAGTAAGGTCCGGGGTGGCGGTCGGAACCAAGGTCCGGGGTGGTGGTCGGAACCAAGGTCCGAGGTGGCGGTCGGAACCAAGGTCCGGGGTGGCGGTCGGAACAAAGGTCCGGGGTCGTGGGCGGAACCATGGTCCGGGGTGGCGGTCGGAAACAAGGTCCGGGGTGGCGGTCGGAAGTAAGGTGCGGGGTGGTGGTCGGAAACAAGGTCCGAGGTGGCGGTCGGAACCAAGGTCCGGGGTGGCGGTCGGATCCAAGGTCCGGGTTGGCGGTTGGAACCAAGGTCCGAGGTGGCGGTCGGAACCAAGGTCCGGTGTTGCGGTCGGATCCAAGGTCCAGGGTGGCAGTTGGAACCAAGGACCGGGGTGGCGCTCGGAACCACGTTCCGGGGTGGCGGTCGGAACCAAGGTCCGGGGTGGCGGTCGGAACCAAGGTCCGGGGGGGCGGACGGATCCAAGGTCCGGGGTGGCGTTCTGAACCAAGGTCCGGGGTGGCGGTCGGAACCAAGGTCCGGGGTGGCGGTCGGAACCAATGTCCGGGGTGGCGGTCGGAACCAATGTCCGAGGTGGCGGTCGGAACCAAGGTCTGGGGTGGCGGTCGGAACCAAGTTCCGGGGTGGCGGTCGGAACCAACTTCCGGGGTGGCGGTCGGAACCAAGGTCCGGGGTGGTGGTCGGATCCAATGTCCGGTGTGGCGGTCGGAACCAATGTCCGAGGTGGCGGTCGGAACCAAGGTCCGGGGTGGCGGTCGGAACCAAGGTCCGGGGTGGCGGTCCGAACCAAGGTCCGGGGTGGCGGTCGGAACCAATTTCCGGGGTGGCGGTCGGAACCAAGGTCCGGAGTGGCGGTCGGAACCAACGTCAGGGGTGGCGGTCGGAACCAAGGTCCGGGGGGGCGTTCGGAACCAAGGTCCGGGGGGGCGGTCGGAACCTGGGTCCGGGGTGGCGATCGGAACGAATCCGGGGTGGTGGTCGGAACCAAGGTCCGGGGTGGAGATCGGAACCAAGGTCCAGGGGGGCGGTCGGAACCAAAGTCCGGGGTGGCAGTCGGATCCAAGGTGCGGGGAGGCGGTCGGAACCAAGGCCCGGGCTGGCAGTCGGAACCAAGGTCCGGGGGGTCGGGCGGAACCATGGTCCGGGGGTGCAGTCGGAACCAAGGTCCGGGCTTGCGTTCGGAACCAAGGTCCGGGGTGGCGGTCGGAACCAAGGTCTGGGTTGGCGGTCGGAACCAAGGTCCGAGGTGGCGGTCGGAACCAAGGTCCGGGGCGGTGGTCGGAACCAAGGTCCGGGGTGGCGGTCGGAACCAAGGTCCAGGGTGGCGTTCGGAACCAAGTTACTGGGTGGCGGCCGGAACCATGGGCCGGGGTGGCGGTCGGAAGTAAGGTCCGGGGTGGCGGTCGGAAGTAAGGTCCGGGGTGGCGGTCGGAACCAAGGTCCGGGGTGGCGTTCGGAAGTAAGGTCCGGGGTGGCGGTCGGAACCAAGGTCCAGCGTGGCGGTCGGAACCAAAGTCCGGTGTGGCGGTCGGAACCAGGTTCCGTGGTGGCGGTCGGAACCAAAGTCCGGGGTGGTGGTCGGAACCACGGTCCGGGGTGCCGGTCGGAACCAAGGTCCGGGGTGGCGGTCGGAACCAAGTTCCGTGGTGTCGGTCGGATCTAATGTCCGGGGTGGCGGTCGGAACCAAGGTCCGGGGTGGCGGTCGGAACCAAGGTCCGGGGTGGCGGTCGGAACGAAGGTCCGGGGTGGCGGTCGGAACCAAGGTCCGGGGTGGCGGTCGGAACCAATGTCCGGCGTGGCGGTCGGAACCAAGGTCCGGGGTGGCGGTCGGAACTAAGGTCCGGGTTGGCGGTCGAAACAAAGGTCCCGGGTCGTGGGCGGAACCAAGGTCCGGGGTGGCGGTCGGAAGTAAGGTCCGCGGTGGCGGTCGGAACCAAGGTCCGGGGTGGTGGTCGGAACCAAGGTCCAATGTGGCGGTCGGAACCAAGGTCCGGGGTGGCGGTCGGAACAAAGGTCCGGGGTCGTGGGCGGAACCATGCTCCGGGGTGGCGGTCGGAAACAAGGTCCGGGGTGGCGGTCAGAAGTAAGGTCCGGGGTGGCGGTCGGAACCAAGGTTCGGGGTGGTGGTCAAAACCAAGGTCCGAGGTGGCGGTCGGAACCAAGGTCCGGGGTGGCGGTCAGATCCAAGGTCCGGGGTGGCGGTTGGAACCAAGGTCCGAGGTGGCGGTCGGAACCAAGGTCCGGGGTGGCGGTCGGATCCAAGGTCCAGGGTGGCGGTTGGAACCAAGGACCGGGGTGGCGCTCGGAACCACGTTCCGGGGTGGCGGTCGGAACCAAGGTCCGGGGTGCGTTCTGAACCAAGGTCCGGGGTGGCGGTCGGAACCAAGGTCCGGGGTGGCGGTCGGAACCAATGTCCGGGGTGGCGGTCGGAACCAATGTCCGAGGTGGCGGTCGGAACCAAGGTCCGGGGTGGAGGTCGGAACCAAGTTCCGGGGTGGCGGTCGGAACCAAGGTCCGGGGTGGCGGTCGGAACCAAGGTCCGGGGTGGTGGTCGGATCCAATGTCCGGGGTGGCGGTCGGAACCAATGTCCGAGGTGGCGGTCGGAACCAAGGTCCGGGGTGGCGGTCGGAACCAAGGTCCGGGGTGGCGGTCGGAACCAAGGTCCGGGGTGGCGGTCGGAACCAATTTCCGGGGTGGCGGTCGGAACCAAGGTCCGGAGTGGCGGTCGGAACCAACGTCAGGGGTGGCGGTCGGAACCAAGGTCCGGGGGGACGTTCGGAACCAAGGTCCGGGGTGGCGGTCGGAAACAATGTCAGGTTTGGCGTTCGAACCACCTTCCGTTGAGGCAGTCGGAACCAAGGTCCGGGGTGACAGTCAGAACTAAGGTCCAAGGTGGCGGTCGGAACCTGGGTCCGGGTTGGCGATCGGAACGAATCCGGGGTGGCGGTCGGAACAAAGGTCCGGGGTGGAGATCGGAACCAAGGTCCAGGGGGGCGGTCGGAACCAAAGTCCGGGGTGGCAGTCGGATCCAAGGTGCAGGGAGGCGGTCGGAACCAAGGCCCGGGCTGGCAGTCGGAACCAAGGTCCGGGGGGTCGGGCGGAACCATGGTCCGGGGGTGCAGTCGGAACCAAGGTCCGGGCTCGCGTTCGGAACCAAGGTCCGGGGTGGCGGTCGGAACCAAGGTCTGGGTTGGCGGTCGGAACCAAGGTCCGAGGTGGCGGTCGGAACCAAGGTCCGGGGCGGTGGTCGGAACCAAGGTCCGGGGTGGCGGTCGGAACCAAGGTCCAGGGTGGCGTTCGGAACCAAGTTACTGGGTGGCGGCCGGAACCATGGGCCGTGGTGGTGGTCGGAAGTAAGGTCCGGGGTGGCGGTCGGAAGTAAGGTCCGGGGTGGCGGTCGGAAGTAAGGTCCGGGGTGGCGGTCGGAATCAAGGTCCGGGGTGGCAGTCGGAACCAAGGTCCGGGGTGGAGGTCGGAACGAATGTCCGGGGGGGCGGTCGGAACCAAAGTCCGGGGTGGCGGTCGGAACCAAGGTCCGGGGTGGCGGTCGGAACCAAGGTCCGGCGTGGCGGTCGGAACCAAGGTCCGGGGTGGCGGTCGGAACCAAGGTCCGGGGTGGCGGTTGGAACCAAGGACCGGGGTGGCGGTCGGAACCACGTTCCGGGGTGGCGGTCGGATCCAACGTCCAGGGTGGCGGTCGGAATCAAGGTCCGGGGTGGCGGTTGGAACCACGGTCCGGGGTGGCGGTCGGAACCAAGGTCCGGGGTGGCGGTCGGAACCAAGGTCCGGGGGGGCGGACGGAACCAAGGTCCGGGGTGGCGTTCTGAACCAAGGTCCGGGGTGGCGGTCCGAACCAAGGTCCGGAGTGGCGGTCGGAACCAAGGTCCGGGTGGCGGTCGGAACAAATGTCCGGGGTGGCGGTCGGAACCAATGTCCGAGGTGGCGGCCGGAACCAAGGTCCGGGGTGGCGGTCGGAACCAAGGTCCGGGGTGGCGGTCGGAACCAAGGTCCGGGGTAGCGGTCGGAACCAAGGTCCGGGGTGGCGGTCGGAACCAAAGTCCGGGGTGGCGGTCGGAACCAAGTTCCGTGGTGGCGGTCGGACCCAAGGTCCGGGGTGGCGGTCGGGACCAACGTCCGGCGTGGCGGTCGGATCCAAGGTCAGGGGTGGCGGTGGGAACCACGTTCTGGGGTGGCGGTTGGAACCAAGGTCCGGGGTGGCGGTCGGAACCAAGGTCCGGGGTGGCGTTCGGAACCAAGTTACGGGGTGGCGGTCGGAACCAAGGGCCGGGGTGGCGCGCGGAATCAAGGGCCGGGGTGGCGGTTGGACCCAAGGTCCGGGGTGGTGGTCGGAACTAAGGTCCGGGTTGGCGGTCGAAACAAAGGTCCCGGGTCGTGGGCGGAACCATGGTCCGGGGTGGCGGTCGGAAACAAGGTCCGGGGTGGCGGTCGGAAGTAAGGTCCGGGGTGGCGGTCGGAACCAAGGTCCGGGGTGGTGGTCGGAACCAAGGTCCGAGGTGGCGGTCGGAACCAAGGTCCGGGGTGGCGGTCGGAACAAAGGTCCGGGGTCGTGGGCGGAACCATGGTCCGGGGTGGCGGTCGGAAACAAGGTCCGGGGTGGCGTTCGGAAGTAAGGTCCGGGGTGGCGGTCGGAACCAAGGTCCGGGGTGGTGGTCGGAACCAAGGTCCGAGGTGGCGGTTGGAACCAAGGTCCGGGGTGGCGGTCGGATCCAAGGTCCGGGGTGGCGGTTGGAACCAAGGTCCGAGGTGGCGGTCGGATCCAAGGTCCAGGGTGGCGGTTGGAACCAAGGACCGGGGTGGCGCTCGGAACCACGTTCCGGGGTGGCGGTCGGAACCAAGGTCCGGGGTGGCGGTCGGAACCAAGGTCCGGGGGGGCGGACGGATCCACGGTCCGGGGTGGCGTTCTGAACCAAGGTCCGGGGTGGCGGTTGGAACGAAGTTCCGGGGTGGCGGTCGGAACCAAGGTCCAGGGTGGCGTTCGGAACCAAGTTACTGGGTGGCGGCCGGAACCATGGGCCGGGGTGGCGGTCGGAAGTAAGGTCCGGGGTGGCGGTCGGAAGTAAGGTCCGGGGTGGCGGTCGGAAGTAAGGTCCGGGGTGGCGGTCGGAATCAAGGTCCGGGGTGGCAGTCGGAACCAAGGTCCGGGGTGGAGGTCGGAACGAATGTCCGGGGGGGCGGTCGGAACCAAAGTCCGGGGTGGCGGTCGGAACCAAGGTCCGGGGTGGCGTTCTGAACCAAGGTCCGGGGTGGCGGTCCGAACCAAGGTCCGGAGTGGCGGTCGGAACCAAGGTCCGGGGGGCGGTCGGAACAAATGTCCGGGGTGGCGGTCGGAACCAATGTCCGAGGTGACGGCCGGAACCAAGGTCCGGGGTGGCGGTCGGAACCAAGGTCCGGGGTGGCGGTCGGAACCAAGGTCCGGGGTAGCGGTCGGAACCAAGGTCCGGGGTGGCGGTCGGAACCAAAGTCCGGGGTGGCGGTCGGAACCAAGTTCCGTGGTGGCGGTCGGAACCAAGGTCCGGGGTGGCGGTCGGGACCAACGTCCGGCGTGGCGGTCGGATCCAAGGTCAGGGGTGGCGGTGGGAACCACGTTCTGGGGTGGCGGTCGGAACCAAGGTCCGGCGTGGCGGTCGGAACCAAGGTCCGGGGTGGCGTTCGGAACCAAGTTACGGGGTGGCGGTCGGAACCAAGGGCCGTGGTGGCGCGCGGAATCAAGGTCCGGGGTGGCGGTTGGACCCAAGGTCCGGGGTGGTGGTCGGAACTAAGGTCCGGGTTGGCGGTCGAAACAAAGGTCCCGGGTCGTGGGCGGAACCATGGTCCGGGGTGGCGGTCGGAAACAAGGTCCGGGGTGGCGTTCGGAAGTAAGGTCCGGGGTGGCGGTCGGAACCAAGGTCCGGGGTGGTGGTCGGAACCAAGGTCCGAGGTGGCGGTCGGAACCAAGGTCCGGGGTGGCGGTCGGAACAAAGGTCCGGGGTCGTGGGCGGAACCATGGTCCGGGGTGGCGGTCGGAAACAAGGTCCGGGGTGGCGTTCGGAAGTAAGGTCCGGGGTGGCGGTCGGAACCAAGGACCGGGGTGGTGGTCGGAACCAAGGTCCGAGGTGGCGGTCGGAACCAAGGTCCGGGGTGGCGGTCGGATCCAAGGTCCGGGGTGGCGGTTGGAACCAAGGTCCGAGGTGGCGGTCGGATCCAAGGTCCAGGGTGGCGGTTGGAACCAAGGACCGGGGTGGCGCTCGGAACCACGTTCCGGGGTGGCGGTCGGAACCAAGGTCCGGGGTGGCGGTCGGAACCAAGGTCCGGGGGGGCGTTCGGAACCAAGGTCCGGGGTGGCGGTCGGAAACAATGTCAGGTTTGGCGTTCGAACCACCTTCCGTTGAGGCAGTCGGAACCAAGGTCCGGGGTGACAGTCAGAACTAAGGTCCAAGGTGGCGGTCGGAACCTGGGTCCGGGGTGGCGATCGGAACGAATCCGGGGTGGCGGTCGGAACAAAGGTCCGGGGTGGAGATCGGAACCAAGGTCCAGGGGGGCGGTCGGAACCAAAGTCCGGGGTGGCAGTCGGATCCAAGGTGCGGGGAGGCGGTCGGAACCAAGGCCCGGGCTGGCAGTCGGAACCAAGGTCCGGGGGGTCGGGCGGAACCATGGTCCGGGGGTGCAGTCGGAACCAAGGTCCGGGCTCGCGTTCGGAACCAAGGTCCGGGGTGGCGGTCGGAACCAAGGTCTGGGTTGGCGGTCGGAACCAAGGTCCGAGGTGGCGGTCGGAACCAAGGTCCGGGGCGGTGGTCGGAACCAAGGTCCGGGGTGGCGGTCGGAACCAAGGTCCAGGGTGGCGTTCGGAACCAAGTTACTGGGTGGCGGCCGGAACCATGGGCCGTGGTGGCGGTCGGAAGTAAGGTCCGGGGTGGCGGTCGGAAGTAAGGTCCGGGGTGGCGGTCGGAAGTAAGGTCCGGGGTGGCGGTCGGAATCAAGGTCCGGGGTGGCAGTCGGAACCAAGGTCCGGGGTGGAGGTCGGAACGAATGTCCGGGGGGGCGGTCGGAACCAAAGTCCGGGGTGGCGGTCGGAACCAAGGTCCGGGGTGGCGGTCGGAACCAAGGTCCGGCGTGGCGGTCGGAACCAAGGTCCGGGGTGGCGGTCGGAACCAAGGTCCGGGGTGGCGGTTGGAACCAAGGACCGGGGTGGCGGTCGGAACCACGTTCCGGGGTGGCGGTCGGATCCAACGTCCAGGGTGGCGATCGGAATCAAGGTCCGGGGTGGCGGTTGGAACCAAGGTCCGGGGTGGCGGTCGGAACCAAGGTCCGGGGTGGCGGTCGGAACCAAGGTCCGGGGGGGCGGACGGAACCAAGGTCCGGGGTGGCGTTCTGAACCAAGGTCCGGGGTGGCGGTCCGAACCAAGGTCCGGAGTGGCGGTCGGAACCAAGGTCCGGGTGGCGGTCGGAACAAATGTCCGGGGTGGCGGTCGGAACCAATGTCCGAGGTGGCGGCCGGAACCAAGGTCCGGGGTGGCGGTCGGAACCAAGGTCCGGGGTGGCGGTCGGAACCAAGGTCCGGGGTAGCGGTCGGAACCAAGGTCCGGGGTGGCGGTCGGAACCAAAGTCCGGGGTGGCGGTCGGAACCAAGTTCCGTGGTGGCGGTCGGAACCAAGGTCCGGGGTGGCGGTCGGGACCAACGTCCGGCGTGGCGGTCGGATCCAAGGTCAGGGGTGGCGGTGGGAACCACGTTCTGGGGTGGCGGTCGGAACCAAGGTCCGGGGTGGCGGTCGGAACCAAGGTCCGGGGTGGCGTTCGGAACCAAGTTACGGGGTGGCGGTCGGAACCAAGGGCCGGGGTGGCGCGCGGAATCAAGGGCCGGCGTGGCGGTTGGACCCAAGGTCCGGGGTGGTGTTCGGAACTAAGGTCCGGGTTCGCGGTCGAAATAAAGGTCCCGGGTCGTGGGCGGAACCATGGTCCGGGGTGGCGGTCGGAAACAAGGTCCGGGGTGGCGGTCGGAAGTAAGGTCCGGGGTGGCGGTCGGAACCAAGGTCCAGGGTGGTGGTCGGAACCAAGGTCCGAGGTGGCGGTCGGAACCAAGGTCCGGGGTGGCGGTCGGAACAAAGGTCCGGGGTCGTGGGCGGAACCATGGTCCGGGGTGGCGGTCGGAAACAAGGTCCGGGGTGGCGTTCGGAAGTAAGGTCCGGGGTGGCGGTCGGAACCAAGGTCCGGGGTGGTGGTCGGAACCAAGGTCCGAGGTGGCGGTCGGAACCAAGGTCCAGGGTGGCGGTCAGATCCAAGGTCCGGGGTGGCGGTTGGAACCAAGGTCCGAGGTGGCGGTCGGATCCAAGGTCCAGGGTGCCGGTTGGAACCAAGGACCGGGGTGGCGCTCGGAACCACGTTCCGGGGTGGCGGTCGGAACCAAGGTCCGGGGTGGCGGTCGGAACCAAGGTCCGGGGGGGCGGACGGATCCACGGTCCGGGGTGGCGTTCTGAACCAAGGTCCGGGGTGGCGGTTGGAACCAAGTTCCGGGGTGGCGGTCGGAACCAAGGTCCAGGGTGGCGTTCGGAACCAAGTTACTGGGTGGCGGCCGGAACCATGGGCCGGGGTGGCGGTCGGAAGTAAGGTCCGGGGTGGCGGTCGGAAGTAAGGTCCGGGGTGGCGGTCGGAAGTAAGGTCCGGGGTGGCGGTCGGAATCAAGGTCCGGGGTGGCAGTCGGAACCAAGGTCCGGGGTGGAGGTCGGAACGAATGTCCGGGGGGGCGGTCGGAACCAAAGTCCGGGGTGGCGGTCGGAACCAAGGTCCGGGGTGGCGTTCTGAACCAAGGTCCGGGGTGGCGGTCCGAACCAAGGTCCGGAGTGGCGGTCGGAACCAAGGTCCGGGTGGCGGTCGGAACAAATGTCCGGGGTGGCGGTCGGAACCAATGTCCGAGGTGGCGGCCGGATCCAAGGTCCGGGGTGGCGGTCGGAACCAAGGTCCGGGGTGGCGGTCGGAACCAAGGTCCGGGGTAGCGGTCGGAACCAAGGTCCGGGGTGGCGGTCGGAACCAAAGTCCGGGGTGGCGGTCGGAACCAAGTTCCGTGGTGGCGGTCGGAACCAAGGTCCGGGGTGGCGGTCGGGACCAACGTCCGGCGTGGCGGTCGGATCCAAGGTCAGGGGTGGCGGTGGGAACCACGTTCTGGGGTGGCGGTCGGAACCAAGGTCCGGGGTGGCGGTCGGAACCAAGGTCCGGGGTGGCGTTCGGAACCAAGTTACGGGGTGGCGGTCGGAACCAAGGGCCGGGGTGGCGCGCGGAATCAAGGTCCGGGGTGGCGGTTGGACCCAAGGTCCGGGGTGGTGGTCGGAACTAAGGTCCGGGTTGGCGGTTGAAACAAAGGTCCCGGGTCGTGGGCGGAACCATGGTCCGGGGTGGCGGTCGGAAACAAGGTCCGGGGTGGCGTTCGGAAGTAAGGTCCGGGGTGGCGGTCGGAACCAAGGTCCGGGGTGGTGGTCGGAACCAAGGTCCGAGGTGGCGGTCGGAACCAAGGTCCGGGGTGGCGGTCGGAACAAAGGTCCGGGGTCGTGGGCGGAACCATGGTCGGGGGTGGCGGTCGGAAACAAGGTCCGGGGTGGCGTTCCGAAGTAAGGTCCGGGGTGGCGGTCGGAACCAAGGACCGGGGTGGTGGTCGGAACCAAGGTCCGAGGTGGCGGTCGGAACCAAGGTCCGGGGTGGCGGTCGGATCCAAGGTCCGGAGTGGCGGTTGGAACCAAGGTCCGAGGTGGCGGTCGGATCCAAGGTCCAGGGTGGCGGTTGGAACCAAGGACCGGGGTAGCGCTCGGAACCACGTTCCAGGGTGGCGGTCGGAACCAAGGTCCGGGGTGGCGGTCGGAACCAAGGTCCGGGGGGGGGGACGGATCCACGGTCCGGGGTGGCGTTCTGAACCAAGGTCCGGCGTGGCGGTTGGAACCAAGGTCCGGGGTGGCGGTCGGAACCAATGTCCGGGGTGGCGGTCGGAACCAATGTCCGAGGTGGCGGTCGGAACCAAGGTCCGGGGTGGCGGTCGGAACCAAGTTCCGGGGTGGCGGTCGGAACCAAGGTCCGGGGTGGCGGTCGGAACCAAGGTCCGGGGTGGTGGTCGGATCCAATGTCCGGGGTGGCGGTCGGAACCAATGTCCGAGGTGGCGTTCGGAACCAAGGTCCGGGGTGGCGGTCGGAACCAAGGTCCGGGGTGGCGGTCGGAACAAAGGTCCGGGGTGGCGGTCGGAACCAATTTCCGAGGTGGCGGTCGGAACCAAGGTCCGGAGTGGCGGTCGGAACCAACGTCAGGGGTGGCGGTCGGAACCAAGGTCCGGGGGGGCGTTCGGAACCAAGGTCCGGGGTGGCGGTCGGAAACAATGTCAGGTTTGGCGTTCGAACCACCTTCCGTTGAGGCAGTCGGAACCAAGGTCCGGGGTGACAGTCAGAACTAAGGTCCAAGGTGGCGGTCGGAACCTGGGTCCGGGGTGGCGATCGGAACGAATCCGGGGTGGCGGTCGGAACCAAGGTCCGGGGTGGAGATCGGAACCAAGGTCCAGGGGGGCGGTCGGAACCAAAGTCCGGGGTGGCAGTCGGATCCAAGGTGCGGGGAGGCGGTCGGAACCAAGGCCCGGGCTGGCAGTCGGAACCAAGGTCCGGGGGGTCGGGCGGAACCATGGTCCGGGGGTGCAGTCGGAACCAAGGTCCGGGCTCGCGTTCGGAACCAAGGTCCGGGGTGGCGGTCGGAACCAAGGTCTGGGTTGGCGGTCGGAACCAAGGTCCGAGGTGGCGGTCGGAACCAAGGTCCGGGGTGGCGGTCGGAACAAAGGTCCGGGGTGGCGGTCGGAACCAATTTCCGGGGTGGCGGTCGGAACCAAGGTCCGGAGTGGCGGTCGGAACCAACGTCAGGGGTGGCGGTCGGAACCAAGGTCCGGGGGGGCGTTCGGAACCAAGGTCCGGGGTGGCGGTCGGAAACAATGTCAGGTTTGGCGTTCGAACCACCTTCCGTTGAGGCAGTCGGAACCAAGGTCCGGGGTGACAGTCAGAACTAAGGTCCAAGGTGGCGGTCGGAACCTGGGTCCGGGGTGGCGATCGGAATGAATCCGGGGTGGCGGTCGGAACCAAGGTCCGGGGTGGAGATCGGAACCAAGGTACAGGGGGGCGGTCGGAACCAAAGTCCGGGGTGGCAGTCGGATCCAAGGTGCGGGGAGGCGGTCGGAACCAAGGCCCGGGCTGGCAGTCGGAACCAAGGTCCGGGGGGTCGGGCGGAACCATGGTCCGGGGGTGCAGTCGGAACCAAGGTCCGGGCTCGCGTTCGGAACCAAGGTCCGGGGTGGCGGTCGGAACCAAGGTCTGGGTTGGCGGTCGGAACCAAGGTCCGAGGTGGCGGTCGGAACCAAGGTCCGGGGCGGTGGTCGGAACCAAGGTCCGGGGTGGCGGTCGGAACCAAGGTCCAGGGTGGCGTTCGGAACCAAGTTACTGGGTGGCGGCCGGAACCATGGGCCGGGGTGGCGGTCGGAAGTAAGGTCCGGGGTGGCGGTCGGAAGTAAGGTCCGGGGTGGCGGTCGGAAGTAAGGTCCGGGGTGGCGGTCGGAATCAAGGTCCGGGGTGGCAGTCGGAAGTAAGGTCCGGGGTGGCGGTCGGAATCAAGGTCCGGGGTGGCGGCCGGAACCAAGGTCCGGGGTGGTGGTCGGAACCAAGGTCGGGGGTGACGGTCGGAACCAAGTTCCGGGGTGGCGGTCGGAACCAAGGTCCGGGGTGGCGGTCGGAACCAAGGTCTGGGGTGGCGGTCGGAACCAAGGTCCGAGGTGGCGGTCGGAACCAAGGTCCGGGGTGGCGGTCGGAACCAAGGTCCGGCGTGGCGGTCGGAACCAAGTTCCGGGGTGGCGGTCGGAACCAAGGTCCGGGGTTGCGGTTGGAACCAAGGACCGGGGTGGCGGTCGGAACCACGTTCCGGGGTGGCGGTCGGAACCAAGGTCCAGGGTGGCGGTCGGAACCAAGGTCCGGGGGGGCGGTCTGAACCAATGTCCGAGGTGGCGGTCGGAACCAAGGTCCGGGGTGGCGGTCGGAACCAAGTTCCGGGGTGGCGGTCGGAACCAAGGTGCAGCGTGGCGGTCGGAACCAAAGTCCGGTGTGGCGGTCGGAACCAGGTTCCGTGGTGGCGGTCGGAACCAAAGTCCGGGGTGGCGGTCGGAACCACGGTCCGGGGTGGCGGTCGGAACCAAGGTCCGGGGTGGCGGTCGGAACCAAGTTCCGTGGTGGCGGTCGGATCTAATGTCCGGGGTGGCGGTCGGAACCAAGGTCCGGGGTGGCGGTCGGAACCAAGGTCCGGGGTGGCGGTCGGAACCAAGGTCCGGGGTGGCGGTCGGAACCAAGGTCCGGGGTGGCGGTCGGAACCAATGTCCGGCGTGGCGGTCGGAACCAAGGTCCGGGGTGGCGGTCGGAACCAAGGTCCGCGGTGGCGGTCGGAACCAAGGTCCGGGGTAGCGGTCGGAACCAAGGTCCGGGGTGGCGGTCGGAACCAAAGTCCGGGTTGGCGGTCGGAACCAGATTCCGTGGTGGCGGTCGGAACCAAGGTCCGGGGGGGGCGGTCGGGACCAACGTCCGGCGTGGCGGTCGGAACCAAGGTCAGGGGTGGCGGTGGGACCCACGTTCTGGGGTGGCGGTCGGAACCAAGGTCCGGGGTGGCGGTCGGAACCAAGGTCCGGGGTGGCGTTCGGAACCAAGTTACGGGGTGGCGGTCGGAACCAAGGGCCGGGGTGGCGCGCGGAATCAAGGTCCGGGGTGGCGGTCGGACCCAAGGTCCGGGGTGGTGGTCGGAACTAAGGTCCGGGTTGGCGGTCGAAACAAAGGTCCCGGGTCGTGGGCGGAACCATGGTCCGGGGTGGCGGTCGGAAACAAGGTCCGGGGTGGCGGTCGGAAGTAAGGTCCGGGTTGGCGGTCGGAACCAAGGTCCGGGGTGGTGGTCGGAACCAAGGTCCGAGGTGGCGGTCGGAACCAAGGTCCGGGGTGGCGGTCGGAACAAAGGTCCGGGGTCGTGGGCGGAACCATGGTCCGGGGTGGCGGTCGGAAACAAGGTCCGGGGTGGCGTTCGGAAGTAAGGTCCGGGGTGGCGGTCGGAACCAAGGTCCGGGGTGGTGGTCGGAACCAAGGTCCGAGGTGGCGGTCGGAACCAAGGTCCGGGGTGGCGGTCGGAACAAAGGTCCGGGGTCGTGGGCGGAACCATGGTCCGGGGTGGCGGTCGGAAACAAGGTCCGGGGTGGCGTTCGGAAGTAAGGTCCGGGGTGGCGGTCGGAACCAAGGACCGGGGTGGTGGTCGGAACCAAGGTCCGAGGTGGCGGTCGGAACCAAGGTCCGGGGTGGCGGTCGGATCCAAGGTCTGGGGTGGCGGTTGGAACCAAGGTCCGAGGTGGCGGTCGGATCCAAGGTCCAGGGTGGCGGTTGGAACCAAGGACCGGGGTGGCACTCGGAACCACGTTCCGGGGTGGCGGTCGGAACCAAGGTCCGGGGTGGCGGTCGGAACCAAGGTCCGGGGGGGCGGACGGATCCACGGTCCGGGGTGGCGTTCTGAACCAAGGTCCGGGGTGGCGGTTGGAACCAAGGTCCGGGGTGGCGGTCGGAACCAATGTCCGGGGTGGCGGTCGGAACCAATGTCCGAGGTGGCGGTCGGAACCAAGGTCCGGGGTGGCGGTCGGAACCAAGTTCCGGGGTGGCGGTCGGAACCAAGGTCCGGGGTGGCGGTCGGAACCAAGGTCCGGGGTGGTGGTCGGATCCAATGTCCGGGGTGGCGGTCGGAACCAATGTCCGAGGTGGCGTTCGGAACCAAGGTCCGGGGTGGCGGTCGGAACCAACGTCCGGGGTGGCGGTCCGAACCAAGGTCCGGGGTGGCGGTCGGAACCAATTTCCGGGGTGGCGGTCGGAACCAAGGTCCGGAGTGGCGGTCGGAACCAACGTCAGGGGTGGCGGTCGGAACCAAGGTCCGGGGGGGCGTTCGGAACCAAGGTCCGGGGTGGCGGTCGGAAACAATGTCAGGTTTGGCGTTCGAACCACCTTCCGTTGAGGCAGTCGGAACCAAGGTCCGGGGTGACAGTCAGAACTAAGGTCCAAGGTGGCGGTCGGAACCTGGGTCCGGGGTGGCGATCGGAACGAATCCGGGGTGGTGGTCGGAACCAAGGTCCGGGTTGGAGATCGGAACCAAGGTCCAGGAGGGCGGTCGGAACCAAAGTCCGGGGTGGCAGTCGGATCCAAGGTGCGGGGAGGCGGTCGGAACCAAGGCCCGGGCTGGCAGTCGGAACCAAGGTCCGGGGGGTCGGGCGGAACCATGGTCCGGGGGTGCAGTCGGAACCAAGGTCCGGGCTCGCGTTCGGAACCAAGGTCCGGGGTGGCGGTCGGAACCAACGTCTGGGTTGGCGGTCGGAACCAAGGTCCGGGGTGGCGGTCGGAACCAAGGTCCGGGGCGGTGGTCGGAACCAAGGTCCGGGGTGGCGGTCGGAACCAAGGTCCAGGGTGGCGTTCGGAACCAAGTTACTGGGTGGCGGCCGGAACCATGGGCCGGGGTGGCGGTCGGAAGTAAGGTCCGGGGTGGCGGTCGGAAGTAAGGTCCGGGGTGACGGTCGGAAGTAAGGTCCGGGGTGGCGGTCGGAATCAAGGTCCGGGGTGGCAGTCGGAAGTAAGGTCCGGGGTGGCGGTCGGAATCAAGGTCCGGGGGGGCGGCCGGAACCAAGGTCCGGGGTGGTGGTCGGAACCAAGGTCGGGGGTGCTGGTCGGAACCAAGTTCCGGGGTGGCGGTCGGAACCAAGGTCCGGGGTGGCGGTCGGAACCAAGGTCTGGGGTGGCGGTCGGAACCAAGGTCCGAGGTGGCGGTCGGAACCAAGGTCCGGGGTGGCGGTCGGAACCAAGGTCCGGCGTGGCGGTCGGAACCAAGGTCCGGGGTGGCGGTCGGAACCAAGGTCCGGGGTTGCGGTTGGAACCAAGGACCGGGGTGGCGGTCGGAACCACGTTCCGGGGTGGCGGTCGGAACCAAGGTCCAGGGTGGCGGTCGGAACCAAGGTCCGGGGGGGCGGTCTGAACCAATGTCCGAGGTGGCGGTCGGAACCAAGTTCCGGGGTGGCGGTCGGAACCAAGGTCCAGCGTGGCGGTCGGAACCAAAGTCCGGTGTGGCGGTCGGAACCAGGTTCCGTGGTGGCGGTCGGAACCAAAGTCCGGGGTGGCGGTCGGAACCACGGTCCGGGGTGGCGGTCGGAACCAAGGTCCGGGGTGGCGGTCGGAACCAAGTTCCGTGGTGGCGGTCGGATCTAATGTCCGGGGTGGCGGTCGGAACCAAGGTCCGGGGTGGCGGTCGGAACCAAGGTCCGGGGTGGCGGTCAGAACCAAGGTCCGGGGTGGCGGTCGGAACCAAGGTCCGGGGTGGCGGTCGGAACCAATGTCCGGCGTGGCGGTCGGAACCAAGGTCCGGGGTGGCGGTTGGAACCAAGGTCCGGGGTGGCGGTCGGAACCAAGGTCCGGGGTAGCGGTCGGAACCAAGGTCCGGGGTGGCGGTCGGAACCAAAGTCCGGGTTGGCGGTCGGAACCAGGTTCCGTGGTGGCGGTCGCAACCAAGGTCCGGGGGGGGCGGTCGGGACCAACGTCCGGCGTGGCGGTCGGAACCAAGGTCAGGGGTGGCGGTGGGACCCACGTTCTGGGGTGGCGGTCAGAACCAAGCTCCGGGGTGGCGGTCGGAACCAAGGTCCGGGGTGGCGTTCGGAACCAAGTTACGGGGTGGCGGTCGGAACCAAGGGCCGGGGTGGCGCGCGGAATCAAGGTCCGGGGTGGCGGTCGGACCCAAGGTCCGGGGTGGTGGTCGGAACTAAGGTCCGGGTTGGCGGTCGAAACAAAGGTCCCGGGTCGTGGGCGGAACCATGGTCCGGGGTGGCGGTCGGAAACAAGGTCCGGGGTGGCGGTCGGAAGTAAGGTCCGGGGTGGCGGTCGGAACCAAGGTCCGGGGTGGTGGTCGGAACCAAGGTCCGAGGTGGCGGTCGGAACCAAGGTCCGGGGTGGCGGTCGGAACAAAGGTCCGGGGTCGTGGGCGGAACCATGGTCCGGGGTGGCGGTCGGAAACAAGGTCCGGGGTGGCGTTCGGAAGTAAGGTCCGGGGTGGCGGTCGGAACCAAGGTCCGGGGTGGTGGTGGGAACCAAGGTCCGAGGTGGCGGTCGGAACCATGGTCCGGGGTGGCGGTCGGAACAAAGGTCCGGGGTCGTGGGCGGAACCATGGTCCGGGGTGGCGGTCGGAAACAAGGTCCGGGGTGGCGTTCGGAAGTAAGGTCCGGGGTGGCGGTCGGAACCAAGGACCGGGGTGGTGGTCGGAACCAAGGTCCGAGGTGGCGGTCGGAACCAAGGTCCGGGGTGGCGGTCGGATCCAAGGTCTGGGGTGGCGGTTGGAACCAAGGTCCGAGGTGGCGGTCGGATCCAAGGTCCAGGGTGGCGGTTGGAACCAAGGACCGGGGTGGCGCTCGGAACCACGTTCCGGGGTGGCGGTCGGAACCAAGGTCCGGGGTGGCGGTCGGAACCAAGGTCCGGGGGGGGGGACGGATCCACGGTCCGGGGTGGCGTTCTGAACCAAGGTCCGGGGTGGCGGTTGGAACCAAGGTCCGGGGTGGCGGTCGGAACCAATGTCCGGGGTGGCGGTCGGAACCAATGTCCGAGGTGGCGGTCGGAACCAAGGTCCGGGGTGGCGGTCGGAACCAAGTTCCGGGGTGGCGGTCGGAACCAAGGTCCGGGGTGGCGGTCGGAACCAAGGTCCGGGGTGGTGGTCGGATCCAATGTCCGGGGTGGCGGTCGGAACCAATGTCCGAGGTGGCGTTCGGAACCAAGGTCCGGGGTGGCGGTCGGAACCAAGGTCCGGGGTGGCGGTCCGAACCAAGGTCCGGGGTGGCGGTCGGAACCAATTTCCGGGGTGGCGGTCGGAACCAAGGTCCGGAGTGGCGGTCGGAACCAACGTCAGGGGTGGCGGTCGGAACCAAGGTCCGGGGGGGCGTTCGGAACCAAGGTCCGGGGTGGCGGTCGGAAACAATGTCAGGTTTGGCGTTCGAACCACCTTCCGTTGAGGCAGTCGGAACCAAGGTCCGGGGTGACAGTCAGAACTAAGGTCCAAGGTGGCGGTCGGAACCTGGGTCCGGGGTGGCGATCGGAACGAATCCGGGGTGGTGGTCGGAACCAAGGTCCGGGGTGGAGATCGGAACCAAGGTCCAGGGGGGCGGTCGGAACCAAAGTCCGGGGTGGCAGTCGGATCCAAGGTGCGGGGAGGCGGTCGGAACCAAGGCCCGGGCTGGCAGTCGGAACCAAGGTCCGGGGGGTCGGGCGGAACCATGGTCCGGGGGTGCAGTCGGAACCAAGGTCCGGGCTCGCGTTCGGAACCAAGGTCCGGGGTGGCGGTCGGAACCAAGGTCTGGGTTGGCGGTCGGAACCAAGGTCCGAGGTGGCGGTCGGAACCAAGGTCCGGGGCGGTGGTCGGAACCAAGGTCCGGGGTGGCGGTCGGAACCAAGGTCCAGGGTGGCGTTCGGAACCAAGTTACTGGGTGGCGGCCGGAACCATGGGCCGGGGTGGCGGTCGGAAGTAAGGTCCGGGGTGGCGGTCGGAAGTAAGGTCCGGGGTGGCGGTTGGAAGTAAGGTCCGGGGTGGCGGTCGGAATCAAGGTCCTGGGTGGCAGTCGGAAGTAAGGTCCGGGGTGGCGGTCGGAATCAAGGTCCGGGGTGGCGGCCGGAACCAAGGTCCGGGGTGGTGGTCGGAACCAAGGTCGGGGGTGGCGGTCGGAACCAAGTTCCGGGGTGGCGGTCGGAACCAAGGTCCGGGGTGGCGGTCGGAACCAAGGTCTGGGGTGGCGGTCGGAACCAAGGTCCGAGGTGGCGGTCGGAACCAAGGTCCGGGGTGGCGGTCGGAACCAAGGTCCGGCGTGGCGGTCGGAACAAAGGTCCGGGGTGGCGGTCGGAACCAAGGTCCGGGGTTGCGGTTGGAACCAAGGACCGTGGTGGAGTTCGGAACCACGTTCCGGGGTGGCGGTCGGAACCAAGGTCCGGGGTGGCGGTCGGAACCAAGGTCCAGGGTGGCGGTCGGAACCAAGGTCCGGGGGGGCGGTCTGAACCAATGTCCGAGGTGGCGGTCGGAACCAAGGTCCGGGGTGGCGGTCGGAACCAAGTTCCGGGGTGGCGGTCGGAACCAAGGTCCAGCGTGGCGGTCGGAACCAAAGTCCGGTGTGGCGGTCGGAACCAGGTTCCGTGGTGGCGGTCGGAACCAAAGTCCGGGGTGGCGGTCGGAACCACGGTCCGGGGTGGCGGTCGGAACCAAGGTCCGGGGTGGCGGTCGGAACCAAGTTCCGTGGTGGCGGTCGGATCTAATGTCCGGGGTGGCGGTCGGAACCAAGGTCCGGGGTGGCGTTCGGAACCAAGGTCCGGGGTGGCGGTCGGAACCAAGGTCCGGGGTGGCGGTCGGAACCAAGGTCCGGGGTGGCGGTCGGAACCAATGTCCGGCGTGGCGGTCGGAACCAAGGTCCGGGGTGGCGGTCGGAAC
Organism: Mustelus asterias; assembly: GCF_964213995.1. Taxonomy (NCBI): domain Eukaryota; kingdom Metazoa; phylum Chordata; class Chondrichthyes; order Carcharhiniformes; family Triakidae; genus Mustelus; species Mustelus asterias. The sequence continues at coordinate 604,226 of NW_027590231.1, forward strand.
CAAGGTCCGGGGTGGCGGTCGGAACCAAGGTCCGTGGTAGCGGTCGGAACCAAGATCCGGGGTGGCGGTCGGAACCAACGTCCGGGTTGGCGGTCGGAACCAAGTTCCGTGGTGGCGGTCGGAACCAAGGTCCGGGGGGTGCGGTCGGGACCAACGTCCGGCGTGGCGATCGGAACCAAGGTCAGGGGTGGCGGTGGGAACCACGTTCTGGGGTGGCGGTCGGAACCAAGGTCCGGGGTGGCCGTCGGAACCAAGGTCCGGGGTGGCGTTCGGAACCAAGTTACGGGGTGGCGGTCGGAACCAAGGGCCGGGGTGGCGCGCGGAATCAAGGTCCGGGGTGGCGGTCGGACCCAAGGTCCGGGGTGGTGGTCGGAACTAAGGTCCGGGTTGGCGGTCGAAACAAAGGTCCCGGGTCGTGGGCGGAACCATGGTCCGGGGTGGCGGTCGGAAACAAGGTCCGGGGTGGCGGTCGGAAGTAAGGTCCGGGGTGGCGGTCGGAACCAAGGTCCGGGGTGGTGGTCGGAACCAACGTCCGAGGTGGCGGTCGGAACCAAGGTCCGGGGTGGCGGTCGGAACAAAGGTCCGGGGTCGTGGGCGGAACCATGGTCCGGGGTGGCGGTCGGAAACAAGGTCCGGGGTGGCGGGCGGAAGTAAGGTCCGGGGTGGCGGTCGGAACCAAGGTCCGGGCTGGTGGTCGGAACCAAGGTCTGAGGTGGCGGTCGGAACCAAGGTCCGGGGTGGCGGTCGGATCCAAGGTCCGGGGTGGCGGTTGGAACCAAGGTCCGAGGTGGCGGTCGGAACCAAGGTCCGGGGTGGCGGTCGGATCCAAGGTCCAGGGTGGCGGTTGGAACCAAAGACCGGGGTGGCGCTCGGAACCACGTTCCGGGGTGACGGTCGGAACCAATGTCCGGGGTGGCGGTCGGAACCAAGGTCCGGGGGGGCGGACGGATCCAAGGTCCGGGGTGGCGTTCTGAACCAAGGTCCGGGGTGGCGGTCGGAACCAAGGTCCGGGGTGGCGGTCGGAACCAATGTCCGGGGTGGCGGTCGGAACCAATGTCCGAGGTGGCGGTCGGAACCAAGGTCCGGGGTGGCGGTCGGAACCAAGTTCCGGGGTGGCGGTCGGAACCAAGGTCCGGGGTGGCGGTCGGAACCAAGGTCCGGGGTGGTGGTCGGATCCAATGTCCGGGGTGGCGGTCGGAACCAATGTCCGAGGTGGCGGTCGGAACCAAGGTCCGGGGTGGCGGTCGGAACCAAGGTCCGGGGTGGCGGTCGGAACCCAGGTCCGGGGTGGCGGTCGGAACCAATTTCCGGGGTGGCGGTCGGAACCAAGGTCCGGAGTGGCGGTCGGAACCAACGTCAGGGGTGGCGGTCGGAACCAAGGTCCGGGGGGGCGTTCGGAACCAAGGTCCGGGGTGGCGGTCGGAAACAATGTCAGGTTTGGCGTTCGAACCACCTTCCGTTGAGGCAGTCGGAACCAAGGTCCGGGGTGACAGTCAGAACTAAGGTCCAAGGTGGCGGTCGGAACCTGGGTCCGGGGTGGCGATCAGAACGAATCCGGGGTGGCGGTCGGATCCAAGGTGCGGGGAGGCGGTCGGAACCAAGGCCCGGGCTGGCAGTCGGAACCAAGGTCCGGGGGGTCGGGCGGAACCATGGTCCGGGGGTGCAGTCGGAACCAAGGTCCGGTCTCGCGTTCGGAACCAAGGTCCGGGGTGGCGGTCGGAACCAAGGTCTGGGTTGGCGGTCGGAACCAAGGTCCGAGGTGGCGGTCGGAACCAAGGTCCGGGGCGGTGGTCGGAACCAAGGTCCGGGGTGGCGGTCGGAACCAAGGTCCAGGGTGGCGTTCGGAACCAAGTTACTGGGTGGCGGCCGGAACCATGGGCCGGGGTGGCGGTCGGAAGTAAGGTCCGGGGTGGCGGTCGGAAGTAAGGTCCGGGGTGGCGGTCGGAAGTAAGGTCCGGGGTGGCGGTCGGAATCAAGGTCCTGGGTGGCAGTCGGAACCAAAGTCCGGGGTGGCGGTCGGAACCACGGTCCGGGGTGGCGGTCGGAACCAAGGTCCGGGGTGGCGGTCGGATCTAATGTCCGGGGTGGCGGTCGGAACCAAGGTCCGGGGTGGCGGTCGGAACCAAGGTCCGGGGTGGCGGTCGGAACCAAGGTCCGGGGTGGCGGTCGGAACCAAGGTCCGGGGTGGCGGTCGGAACCAATGTCCGGCGTGGCGGTCGGAACCAAGGTCCGGGGTGGCGGTCGGAACCAAGGTCCGGGGTGGCGGTCGGAACCAAGGTCCGGGGTAGCGGTCGGAACCAAGATCCGGGGTGGCGGTCGGAACCAAAGTCCGGGTTGGCGGTCGGAACCAAGTTCCGTGGTGGCGGTCGGAACCAAGGTCCGGGGGGGGCGGTCGGGACCAACGTCCGGCGTGGCGGTCGGAACCAAGGTCAGGGGTGGCGGTGGGAACCACGTTCTGGGGTGGCGGTCGGAACCAAGGTCCGGGGTGGCCGTCGGAACCAAGGTCCGGGGTGGCGTTCGGAACCAAGTTACGGGGTGGCGGTCGGAACCAAGGGCCGGGGTGGCGCGCGGAATCAAGGTCCGGGGTGGCGGTCGGACCCAAGGTCCGGGGTGGTGGTCGGAACTAAGGTCCGGGTTGGCGGTCGAAACAAAGGTCCCGGGTCGTGGGCGGAACCATGGTCCGGGGTGGCGGTCGGAAACAAGGTCCGGGGTGGCGGTCGGAAGTAAGGTCCGGGGTGGCGGTCGGAACCAAGGTCCGGGGTGGTGGTCGGAACCAAGGTCCGAGGTGGCGGTCGGAACCAAGGTCCGGGGTGGCGGTCGGAACAAAGGTCCGGGGTCGTGGGCGGAACCATGGTCCGGGGTGGCGGTCGGAAACAAGGTCCGGGGTGGCGGTCGGAAGTAAGGTCCGGGGTGGCGGTCGGAACCAAGGTCCGGGGTGGTGGTCGGAACCAAGGTCTGAGGTGGCGGTCGGAACCAAGGTCCGGGGTGGCGGTCGGATCCAAGGTCCGGGGTGGCGGTTGGAACCAAGGTCCGAGGTGGCGGTCGGAACCAAGGTCCGGGGTGGCGGTCGGATCCAAGGTCCAGGGTGGCGGTTGGAACCAAGGACCGGGGTGGCGCTCGGAACCACGTTCCGGGGTGACGGTCGGAACCAATGTCCGGGGTGGCGGTCGGAACCAAGGTCCGGGGGGGCGGACGGATCCAAGGTCCGGGGTGGCGTTCTGAACCAAGGTCCGGGGTGGCGGTCGGAACCAAGGTCCGGGGTGGCGGTCGGAACCAATGTCCGGGGTGGCGGTCGGAACCAATGTCCGAGGTGGCGGTCGGAACCAAGGTCCGGGGTGGCGGTCGGAACCAAGTTCCGGGGTGGCGGTCGGAACCAAGGTCCGGGGTGGCGGTCGGAACCAAGGTCCGGGGTGGTGGTCGGATCCAATGTCCGGGGTGGCGGTCGGAACCAATGTCCGAGGTGGCGGTCGGAACCAAGGTCCGGGGTGGCGGTCGGAACCAAGGTCCGGGGTGGCGGTCGGAACCCAGGTCCGGGGTGGCGGTCGGAACCAATTTCCGGGGTGGCGGTCGGAACCAAGGTCCGGAGTGGCGGTCGGAACCAACGTCAGGGGTGGCGGTCGGAACCAAGGTCCGGGGGGGCGTTCGGAACCAAGGTCCGGGGTGGCGGTCGGAAACAATGTCAGGTTTGGCGTTCGAACCACCTTCCGTTGAGGCAGTCGGAACCAAGGTCCGGGGTGACAGTCAGAACTAAGGTCCAAGGTGGCGGTCGGAACCTGGGTCCGGGGTGGCGATCAGAACGAATCCGGGGTGGCGGTCGGATCCAAGGTGCGGGGAGGCGGTCGGAACCAAGGCCCGGGCTGGCAGTCGGAACCAAGGTCCGGGGGGTCGGGCGGAACCATGGTCCGGGGGTGCAGTCGGAACCAAGGTCCGGTCTCGCGTTCGGAACCAAGGTCTGGGTTGGCGGTCGGAACCAAGGTCCGGGGTGGCGGTCGGAACCAAGGTCCAGGGTGGCGTTCGGAACCAAGTTACTGGGTGGCGGCCGGAACCATGGGCCGGGGTGGCGGTCGGAAGTAAGGTCCGGGGTGGCGGTCGGAAGTAAGGTCCGGGGTGGCGGTCGGAAGTAAGGTCCGGGGTGGCGGTCGGAATCAAGGTCCGGGGTGGCAGTCGGAACCAAGGTCCGGGGTGGAGGTCGGAACCATGGTCCGGGGGGGCGGTCGGAACCAAAGTCCAGGGTGGCGGTCGGAACCAAGGTCCGGGGTGGCGGTCGGAACCAAGGTCCGGCGTGGCGGTCGGAACCAAGGTCCGGGGTGGCGGTCGGAACCAAGGTCCGGCGTGACGGTCGGAACCAAGGTCCGGGGTGGCGTTCTGAACCAAGGTCCGGGGTGGCGGTCCGAACCAAGGTTCCGAGTGGCGGTCGGAACCAAGGTCCGGGTGGCGGTCGGAACAAATGTCCGGGGTGGCGGTCGGAACCAATGTCCGAGGTGGCGGCCGGAACCAAGGTCCGGGGTGGCGGTCGGAACCAAGGTCCGGGGTGGTGGTCGGAACCAAGGTCCGGGGTAGCGGTCGGAACCAAGGTCCGGGGTGGCGGTCGGAACCAAAGTCCGGGGTGGTGGTCGGAACCAAGTTCCGTGGTGGCGGTCGGAACCAAGGTCCGGGGGGGCGGTCGGGACCAACGTCCGGCGTGGCGGTCGGATCCAAGGTCAGGGGTGGCGGTGGGAACCACGTTCTGGGGTGGCGGTCGGAACCAAGGTCCGGGGTGGCGGTCGGAACCAAGGTCCGGGGTGGCGTTCGGAACCAAGTTACGGGGTGGCGGTCGGAACCAAGGGCCGGGGTGGCGCGCGGAATCAAGGTCCGGGGTGGCGGTCGGACCCAAGGTCCGGGGGGGCGGTCTGAACCAATGTCCGAGGTGGCGGTCGGAACCAAGGTCCGGGGTGGCGGTTGGAACCAAGTTCCGGGGTGGCGGTCGGAACCAAGGTCCAGCGTGGCGGTCGGAACCAAAGTCCGGTGTGGCGGTCGGAACCAGGTTCCGTGGTGGCGGTCGGATCCAAAGTCCGGGGTGGCGGTCGGAACCACGGTCCGGGGTGGCGGTCGGAACCAAGGTCCGGGGTGGCGGTCGGAACCAAGTTCCGTGGTGGCGGTCGGATCTAATGTCCGGGGTGGCGGTCGGAACCAAGGTCCGGGGTGGCGGTCGGAACCACGGTCCGGGGTGGCGGTCGGAACCAAGGTCCGGGGTGGCGGTCGGAACCAAGGTCCGGGGTGGCGGTCGGAACCAATGTCCGGCGTGGCGGTCGGAACCAAGGTCCGGGGTGGCGGTCGGAACCAAGGTCCGGGGTGGCGGTCGGAACCAAGGTCCGGGGTAGCGGTCGGAACCAAGGTCCGGGGTGGCGGTCGGAACCAAAGTCCGGGGTGGCGGTCGGAACCAAGTTCCGTGGTGGCGGTCGGAACCAAGGTCCGGGGGGGGGCGGTCGGGACCAACGTCCGGCGTGGCGGTCGGAACCAAGGTCAGGGGTGGCGGTGGGAACCACGTTCTGGGGTGGCGGTCGGAACCAAGGTCCGGGGTGGCGGTCGGAACCAAGGTCCGGGGTGGCGTTCGGAACCAAGTTACGGGGTGGCGGTCGGTACCACGGGCCGGGGTGGCGCGCGGAATCAAGGTCCGGGGTGGCGGTCGGACCCAAGGTCCGGGGGGGCGGTCTGAACCAATGTCCGAGGTGGCGGTCGGAACCAAGTTCCGGGGTGGCGGTCGGAACCAATTTCCGGGGTGGCGGTCGGAACCAAGGTCCAGCGTGGCGGTCGGAACCAAAGTCCGGTGTGGCGGTCGGAACCAGGTTCCGTGGTGGCGGTCGGAACCAAAGTCCGGGGTGGCGGTCGGAACCACGGTCCGGGGTGGCGGTCGGAACCAAGGTCCGGGGTGGCGGTCGGAACCAAGGTCCGGGGTGGCGTTCGGAACCAAGTTACGGGGTGGCGGTCGGAACCAAGGGCCGGGGTGGCGCGCGGAATCAAGGTCCGGGGTGGCGGTCGGACCCAAGGTCCGGGGGGGCGGTCTGAACCAATGTCCGAGGTGGCGGTCGGAACCAAGGTCCGGGGTGGCGGTCGGAACCAAGTTCCGGGGTGGCGGTCGGAACCAAGGTCCAGCGTGGCGGTCGGAACTAAAGTCCGGTGTGGCGGTCGGAACCAGGTTCCGTGGTGGCGGTCGGAACCAAAGTCCGGGGTGGCGGTCGGAACCACGGTCCGGGGTGGCGGTCGGAACCAAGGTCCGGGGTGGCGGTCGGAACCAAGTTCCGTGGTGGCGGTCGGATCTAATGTCCGGGGTGGCGGTCGGAACCAAGGTCCGGGGTGGCGGTCGGAACCAAGGTCCGGGGTGGCGGTCGGAACCAAGGTCCGGGGTGGCGGTCGGAACCAAGGTCCGGGGTGGCGGTCGGAACCAATGTCCGGCGTGGCTGTCGGAACCAAGGTCCGGGGTGGCGGTCGGAACCAAGGTCCGGGGTGGCGGTCGGAACCAAGGTCCGGGGTAGCGGTCGGAACCAAGGTCCGGGGTGGCGGTCGGAACCAAAGTCCGGGGTGGCTGTCGGAACCAAGTTCCGTGGTGGCGGTCGGAACCACGGTCCGGGGTGGCGGTCGGGACCAACGTCCGGCGTGGCGGTCGGAACCAAGGTCATGGGTGGCGGTGGGAACCACGTTCTGGGGTGGCGGTCGGAACCAAGGTCCGGGGTGGCGGTCGGAACCAAGGTCCGGTGTGGCGTTCGGAACCAAGTTACGGGGTGGCGGTCGGAACCAAGGGCCGGGGTGGCGCACGGAATCAAGGTCCGGGGTGGCGGTCGGACCCAAGGTCCGGGGGGGCGGTCTGAACCAATGTCCGAGGTGGCGGTCGGAACCAAGGTCCGGGGTGGCGGTCGGAACCAAGTTCCGGGGTGGCGGTCGGAACCAAGTTCCAGCGTGGCGGTCGGAACCAAAGTCCGGTGTGGCGGTCGGAACCAGGTTCCGTGGTGGCGGTCGGAACCAAAGTCCGGGGTGGCGGTCGGAACCACGGTCCGGGGTGGCGGTCGGAACCAAGGTGCGGGGTGGCGGTCGGAACCAAGTTCCGTGGTGGCGGTCGGATCTAATGTCCGGGGTGGCGGTCGGAACCAAGGTCCGGGGTGGCGGTCGGAACCAAGGTCCCGGGTCGTTGGCGGAACCATGGTCCGGGGTGGCGGTCGGAAACAAGGTCCGGGGTGGCGGTCGGAAGTAAGGTCCGGGGTGGCGGTCGGAACCAAGGTCCGGGGTGGTGGACGGAACCAAGGTCCGAGGTGGCGGTCGGAACCAAGGTCCGGGGTGGCGGTTGGAACCAAGGTCCGAGGTGGCGGTCGGAACCAAGGTCCGGGGTGGCGGTCGGATCCAAGGTCCAGGGTGGCGGTTGGAACCAAGGACCGGGGTGGCGCTCGGAACCACGTTCCGGGGTGGCGGTCGGAACCAAGGTCCGGGGTGGCGGTCGGAACCAAGGTCCGGGGGGGCGGACGGATCCAAGGTCCGGGGTGGCGTTCAGAACCAAGGTCCGGGGTGGCGGTCGGAACCAAGGTCCGGGGTGGCGGTCGGAACCAATGTCCGGGGTGGCGGTCGGAACCAATGTCCGAGGTGGCGGTCGGAACCAAGGTCCGGGGTGGCGGTCGGAACCAAGTTCCGGGGTGGCGGTCGGAACCACCAAGGTCCGGGGGTGGCGGTCGGAACCAAGGTCCCGGGGTGGTGGTCGGATCCAATGTCCGGGGTGGCGGTCGGAAACAATGTCCGAGGTGGCGGTCGGAACCAAGGTCCGGGGTGGCGGTCGGAACCAAGGTCCGGGGTGGCGGTCGGAACCAAGGTCCGGGGTGGCGGTCGGAACCAATTTCCCGGGGTGGCGGTCGGAACCAAGGTCCGGAGTGGCGGTCGGAACCAACGTCAGGGGTGGCGGTCGGAACCAAGGTCCGGGGGGGCGTTCGCAACCAAGGTCCGGTGTGGCGGTCGGAACAATGTCAGGTTTGGCGTTCGAACCACCTTCCGTTGAGGCAGTCGGAACCAAGGTCCGGGGTGACAGTCAGAACTAAGGTCCAAGGTGGCGGTCGGAACCTGGGTCCGGGGTGGCGATCGGAACGAATCCGGGGTGGCGGTCGGTACAAAGGTCTGGGGTGGAGATCGGAACCAAGGTCCAGGGGGGCGGTCGGAACAAAGTCCGGGGTGGCAGTCGGATCCAAGGTGCGGGGAGGCGGTCGGAACCAAGGCCGGGCTGGCAGTCGGAACCAAGGTCCGGGGGGTCGGGCGGAACCATGGTCCGGGGGTGCAGTCGGACCAAGGTCCGGTCTCGCGTTCGGAACCAAGGTCCGGGGGTGGCGGTCGGAACCAAGGTCTGGGTTGGCGGTCGGAACCAAGGTCCGAGGTGGCGGTCGGAACCAAGGTCCGGGGCGGTGGTCGGAACCAAGGTCCGGGGTGGCGGTCGGAACCAAGGTCCAGGGTGGCGTTCGGAACCAAGTTACTGGGTGGCGGCCGGAACCATGGGCCGGGGTGGCGGTCGGAAGTAAGGTCCGGGGTGGCGGTCGGAAGAAAGGTCCGGGGTGGCGGTCGGAATCAAGGTCCGGGGTGGCTGTCGGAACCAAGGTCCGGGGTGGAGGTCGGAACCAAGGTCCGGGGGGCGGTCGGAACCAAAGTCCAGGGTGGCGGTCGGAACCAAGGTCCGGGGTGGCGGTCGGAACCAAGGTCCGGCGTGGCGGTCGGAACCAAGGTCCGGGGTGGCGGTCGGAACCAAGGTCCGGGGTGGCGGTTGGAACCAAGGACCGGGGTGGCGGTCGGAACCACGTTCCGGGGTGGCGGTCGGATCCAACGTCCAGGGTGGCGGTCGGAATCAAGGTCCGGGGTGGCGGTTGGAACCAAGGTCCGGGGTGGCGGTCGGAACCAAGGTCCGGGGTGGCGGTCGGAACCAAGGTCCGGGGGGGCGGACGGAACCAAGGTCCGGGGTGGCGTTCTGAACCAAGGTCCGGGGTGGCGGTCCGAACCAAGGTCCGGAGTGGCGGTCGGAACCAAGGTCCGGGTGGCGGTCGGAACAAATGTCCGGGGGGGGCGGTCGGAACCAATGTCCGAGGTGGCGGCCGGAACCAAGGTCCGGGGTGGCGGTCGGAACCAAGGTCCGGGGTGGTGGTCGGAACCAAGGTCCGGGGTAGCGGTCGGAACCAAGGTCCGGGGTGGCGGTCGGAACCAAAGTCCGGGGTTGCGGTCGGAACTAAGTTCCGTGGTGGCGGTCGGAACCAAGGTCCGGGGGGGGCGGTCGGGACCAACGTCCGGCGTGGCGGTCGGATCCAAGGTCAGGGGTGGCGGTGGGAACCACGTTCTGGGGTGGCGGTCGGAACCAAGGTCCAGGGTGGCGGTCGGAACCAAGGTCCGGGGTGGCGTTCGAAACCAAGTTTACGGGGTGGCGGTCGGAACCAAGGGCCGGGGTGGCGCGCGGAATCAAGGTCCGGGGTGGCGGTCGGACCCAAGGTCCGGGTGGTGGTCGGAACTAAGGTCCGGGTTGGCGGTCGAAACAAAGGTCCCGGGTCGTGGGCGGAACCATGTCCGGTGTGGCGGTCGGAAACAAGGTCCGGGGTGGCGGTCAGAAGTAAGGTCCGGGGTGGCGGTCGGAACCAAGGTCCGGGGTGGTGGTCGGAACCAAGGTCCGAGGTAGCGGTCGGAACCAAGGTCCGGGGTGGCGGTCGGAACAAAGGTCCGGGGTCGTGGGCGGAACCATGGTCCGGGGTGGCGGTCGGAAACAAGGTCCGGGGTGGCGGTCGGAAGTAAGGTCCGGGGTGGCGGTCGGAACCAAGGTCCGAGGTGGGGGTCGGAACCAAGGTCCGAGGTTGCGGTCGGAACCAAAGTCCGGGGTGGCGGTCGGAACCAAGGTCCGGAGTGGCGGTCGGAACCAAGGTCCGAGGTGGCGGTCGGAACCAAGGTCCGGGGTGGCGGTCGGATCCAAGGTCCAGGGTGGCGGTCGGACCCAAGGTCCGGGGTGGCGTTCGGAACCAAGTTACGGGGTGGCGGTCGGAACCAAGGGCCGGGGTAGCGCGCGGAATCAAGGTCCGGGGTGGCGGTCGGACCCAAGGTCCGGGGTGGTGGTCGGAACTAAGGTCCGGGTTGGCGGTCGAAACAAAGGTCCCGGGTCGTGGGCGGAACCATGGTCCGGGGTGGCGGTCGGAAACAAGGTCCGGGGTGGCGGTCGGAAGTAAGGTCCGGGGTGGCGGTCGGAACCAAGGTCCGGGGTGGTGGTCGGAACCAAGGTCCGAGGTTGCGGTCGGAACCAAGGTCCGGGGTGGCGGTCGGATCCAAGGTCCCGGGTGGCGGTTGGAACCAAGGTCCGAGGTGGCGGTCGGAACCAAGGTCCGGGGTGGCGGTCGGATCCAAGGTCCAGGGTGGCGGTTGGAACCAAGGACCGGGGTGGCGCTCGGAACCACGTTCCGGGGTGGCGGTCGGAACCAAGGTCCGGGGTGGCGGTCGGAACCAAGGTCCGGGGGGGCGGACGGATCCAAGGTCCGGGGTGGCGTTCTGAACCAAGGTCCGGGGTGGCGGTCGGAACCAAGGTCCGGGGTGGCGGTTGGTACCAATGTCCGGGGTGGCGGTCGGAACCAATGTCCGAGGTGGCGGTCGGAACCAAGGTCCGGGGTGGCGGTCGGAACCAAGTTCCGGGGTGGCGGTCGGAACCAAGTTCCGGGGTGGCGGTCGGAACCAAGGTCCGGGGTGGTGGTCGGATCCAATGTCCGGTGTGGCGGTCGGAACCAATGTCCGAGGTGGCGGTCGGAACCATGGTCCGGGGTGGCGGTCGGAACCAAGGTCCGGGGTGGCGGTCGGAACCAAGGTCCGGGGTGGCGGTCGGAACCACTTTCCGGGGTAGCGGTCGGAACCAAGGTCCGGAGTGGCGGTCGGAACCAACGTCAGGGGTGGCGGTCGGAACCAAGGTCCGGGGTGGTGGTCGGATCCAATGTCCGGTGTGGCGGTCGGAACCAATGTCCGAGGTGGCGGTCGGAACCAAGGTCCGGGGTGGCGGTCGGAACCAAGGTCCGGGGTGGCGGTCGGAACCAAGGTCCGGGGTGGCGGTCGGAACCAATTTCCGGGGTGGCGGTCGGAACCAAGGTCCGGAGTGGCGGTCGGAACCAACGTCAGGGGTGGCGGTCGGAACCAAGGTCCGGGGGGGCGTTCGGAACCAAGGTCCGGGGTGGCGGTCGGAAACAATGTCAGGTTTGGCGTTCGAACCACCTTCCGTTGAGGCAGTCGGAACCAAGGTCCGGGGTGACAGTCAGAACTAAGGTCCAAGGTGGCGGTCGGAACCTGGGTCCGGGGTGGCGATCGGAACGAATCCGGGGTGGTGGTCGGAACCAAGGTCCGGGGTGGAGATCGGAACCAAGGTCCAGGGGGGCGGTCGGAACCAAAGTCCGGGGTGGCAGTCGGAACCAAGTTCCGGGGTGGCGGTCGGAACCAAGGTCCAGCTTGGCGGTCGGAACTAAAGTCCGGTGTGGCGGTCGGAACCAGGTTCCGTGGTGGCGGTCGGAACCAAAGTCCGGGGTGGCGGTCGGAACCACGGTCCGGGGTGGCGGTCGGAACCAAGGTCCGGGGTGGCGGTCGGAACCAAGTTCCGTGGTGGCGGTCGGATCTAATGTCCGGGGTGGCGGTCGGAACCAAGGTCCGGGGTGGCGGTCGGAACCAAGGTCCGGGGTGGCGGTCGGAACCAAGGTCCGGGGTGGCGGTCGGAACCAAGGTCCGGGGTGGCGGTCGGAACCAATGTCCGGCGTGGCGGTCGGAACCAAGGTCCGGGGTGGCGGTCGGAACCAAGGTCCGGGGTGGCGGTCGGAACCAAGGTCCGGGGTAGCGGTCGGAACCAAGGTCCGGGGTGGCGGTCGGAACCAAAGTCCGGGGTGGCTGTCGGAACCAAGTTCCGTGGTGGCGGTCGGAACCACGGTCCGGGGTGGCGGTCGGGACCAACGTCCGGCGTGGCGGTCGGAACCAAGGTCAGGGGTGGCGGTGGGAACCACGTTCTGGGGTGGCGGTCGGAACCAAGGTCCGGGGTGGCGGTCGGAACCAAGGTCCGGTGTGGCGTTCGGAACCAAGTTACGGGGTGGCGGTCGGAACCAAGGGCCGGGGTGGCGCGCGGAATCAAGGTCCGGGGTGGCGGTCGGACCCAAGGTCCGGGGGGGCGGTCTGAACCAATGTCCGAGGTGGCGGTCGGAACCAAGGTCCGGGGTGGCGGTCGGAACCAAGTTCCGGGGTGGCGGTCGGAACCAAGTTCCAGCGTGGCGGTCGGAACCAAAGTCCGGTGTGGCGGTCGGAACCAGGTTCCGTGGTGGCGGTCGGAACCAAAGTCCGGGGTGGCGGTCGGAACCACGGTCCGGGGTGGCGGTCGGAACCAAGGTGCGGGGTGGCGGTCGGAACCAAGTTCCGTGGTGGCGGTCGGATCTAATGTCCGGGGTGGCGGTCGGAACCAAGGTCCGGGGTGGCGGTCGGAACCAAGGTCCCGGGTCGTGGGCGGAACCATGGTCCGGGGTGGCGGTCGGAAACAAGGTCCGGGGTGGCGGTCGGAAGTAAGGTCCGGGGTGGCGGTCGGAACCAAGGTCCGGGGTGGTGGACGGAACCAAGGTCCGAGGTGGCGGTCGGAACCAAGGTCCGGGGTGGCGGTTGGAACCAAGGTCCGAGGTGGCGGTCGGAACCAAGGTCCGGGGTGGCGGTCGGATCCAAGGTCCAGGGTGGCGGTTGGAACCAAGGACCGGGGTGGCGCTCGGAACCACGTTCCGGGGTGGCGGTCGGAACCAAGGTCCGGGGTGGCGGTCGGAACCAAGGTCCGGGGGGGCGGACGGATCCAAGGTCCGGGGTGGCGTTCAGAACCAAGGTCCGGGGTGGCGGTCGGAACCAAGGTCCGGGGTGGCGGTCGGAACCAATGTCCGGGGTGGCGGTCGGAACCAATGTCCGAGGTGGCGGTCGGAACCAAGGTCCGGGGTGGCGGTCGGAACCAAGTTCCGGGGTGGCGGTCGGAACCAAGGTCCGGGGTGGCGGTCGGAACCAAGGTCCGGGGTGGTGGTCGGATCCAATGTCCGGGGTGGCGGTCGGAACCAATGTCCGAGGTGGCGGTCGGAACCAAGGTCCGGGGTGGCGGTCGGAACCAAGGTCCGGGGTGGCGGTCGGAACCAAGGTCCGGGGTGGCGGTCGGAACCAATTTCCGGGGTGGCGGTCGGAACCAAGGTCCGGAGTGGCGGTCGGAACCAACGTCAGGGGTGGCGGTCGGAACCAAGGTCCGGGGGGGCGTTCGCAACCAAGGTCCGGTGTGGCGGTCGGAAACAATGTCAGGTTTGGCGTTCGAACCACCTTCCGTTGAGGCAGTCGGAACCAAGGTCCGGGGTGACAGTCAGAACTAAGGTCCAAGGTGGCGGTCGGAACCTGGGTCCGGGGTGGCGATCGGAACGAATCCGGGGTGGCGGTCGGTACAAAGGTCTGGGGTGGAGATCGGAACCAAGGTCCAGGGGGGCGGTCGGAACCAAAGTCCGGGGTGGCAGTCGGATCCAAGGTGCGGGGAGGCGGTCGGAACCAAGGCCCGGGCTGGCAGTCGGAACCAAGGTCCGGGGGGTCGGGCGGAACCATGGTCCGGGGGTGCAGTCGGAACCAAGGTCCGGTCTCGCGTTCGGAACCAAGGTCCGGGGTGGCGGTCGGAACCAAGGTCTGGGTTGGCGGTCGGAACCAAGGTCCGAGGTGGCGGTCGGAACCAAGGTCCGGGGCGGTGGTCGGAACCAAGGTCCGGGGTGGCGGTCGGAACCAAGGTCCAGGGTGGCGTTCGGAACCAAGTTACTGGGTGGCGGCCGGAACCATGGGCCGGGGTGGCGGTCGGAAGTAAGGTCCGGGGTGGCGGTCGGAAGAAAGGTCCGGGGTGGCGGTCGGAATCAAGGTCCGGGGTGGCAGTCGGAACCAAGGTCCGGGGTGGAGGTCGGAACCAAGGTCCGGGGGGGCGGTCGGAACCAAAGTCCAGGGTGGCGGTCGGAACCAAGGTCCGGGGTGGCGGTCGGAACCAAGGTCCGGCGTGACGGTCGGAACCAAGGTCCGGGGTGGCGGTCGGAACCAAGGTCCGGGGTGGCGGTTGGAACCAAGGACCGGGGTGGCGGTCGGAACCACGTTCCGGGGTGGCGGTCGGACCCAACGTCCAGGGTGGCGGTCGGAATCAAGGTCCGGGGTGGCGGTTGGAACCAAGGTCCGGGGTGGCGGTCGGAACCAAGGTCCGGGGTGGCGGTCGGAACCAAGGTCCGGGGGGGCGGACGGAACCAAGGTCCGGGGTGGCGTTCTGAACCAAGGTCCGGGGTGGCGGTCCGAACCAAGGTCCGGAGTGGCGGTCGGAACCAAGGTCCGGGTGGCGGTCGGAACAAATGTCCGGGGGGGGGCGGTCGGAACCAATGTCCGAGGTGGCGGCCGGAACCAAGGTCCGGGGTGGCGGTCGGAACCAAGGTCCGGGGTGGTGGTCGGAACCAAGGTCCGGGGTAGCGGTCGGAACCAAGGTCCGGGGTGGCGGTCGGAACCAAAGTCCGGGGTGGCGGTCGGAACTAAGTTCCGTGGTGGCGGTCGGAACCAAGGTCCGGGGGGGGCGGTCGGGACCAACGTCCGGCGTGGCGGTCGGATCCAAGGTCAGGGGTGGCGGTGGGAACCACGTTCTGGGGTGGCGGTCGGAACCAAGGTCCAGGGTGGCGGTCGGAACCAAGGTCCGGGGTGGCGTTCGAAACCAAGTTACGGGGTGGCGGTCGGAACCAAGGGCCGGGGTGGCGCGCGGAATCAAGGTCCGGGGTGGCGGTCGGACCCAAGGTCCGGGGTGGTGGTCGGAACTAAGGTCCGGGTTGGCGGTCGAAACAAAGGTCCCGGGTCGTGGGCGGAACCATGGTCCGGTGTGGCGGTCGGAAACAAGGTCCGGGGTGGCGGTCAGAAGTAAGGTCCGGGGTGGCGGTCGGAACCAAGGTCCGGGGTGGTGGTCGGAACCAAGGTCCGAGGTAGCGGTCGGAACCAAGGTCCGGGGTGGCGGTCGGAACAAAGGTCCGGGGTCGTGGGCGGAACCATGGTCCGGGGTGGCGGTCGGAAACAAGGTCCGGGGTGGCGGTCGGAAGTAAGGTCCGGGGTGGCGGTCGGAACCAAGGTCCGAGGTGGGGGTCGGAACCAAGGTCCGAGGTTGCGGTCGGAACCAAAGTCCGGGGTGGCGGTCGGAACCAAGGTCCGGAGTGGCGGTCGGAACCAAGGTCCGAGGTGGCGGTCGGAACCAAGGTCCGGGGTGGCGGTCGGATCCAAGGTCCAGGGTGGCGGTCGGACCCAAGGTCCGGGGTGGCGTTCGGAACCAAGTTACGGGGTGGCGGTCGGAACCAAGGGCCGGGGTAGCGCGCGGAATCAAGGTCCGGGGTGGCGGTCGGACCCAAGGTCCGGGGTGGTGGTCGGAACTAAGGTCCGGGTTGGCGGTCGAAACAAAGGTCCCGGGTCGTGGGCGGAACCATGGTCCGGGGTGGCGGTCGGAAACAAGGTCCGGGGTGGCGGTCGGAAGTAAGGTCCGGGGTGGCGGTCGGAACCAAGGTCCGGGGTGGTGGTCGGAACCAAGGTCCGAGGTTGCGGTCGGAACCAAGGTCCGGGGTGGCGGTCGGATCCAAGGTCCCGGGTGGCGGTTGGAACCAAGGTCCGAGGTGGCGGTCGGAACCAAGGTCCGGGGTGGCGGTCGGATCCAAGGTCCAGGGTGGCGGTTGGAACCAAGGACCGGGGTGGCGCTCGGAACCACGTTCCGGGGTGGCGGTCGGAACCAAGGTCCGGGGTGGCGGTCGGAACCAAGGTCCGGGGGGGCGGACGGATCCAAGGTCCGGGGTGGCGTTCTGAACCAAGGTCCGGGGTGGCGGTCGGAACCAAGGTCCGGGGTGGCGGTTGGTACCAATGTCCGGGGTGGCGGTCGGAACCAATGTCCGAGGTGGCGGTCGGAACCAAGGTCCGGGGTGGCGGTCGGAACCAAGTTCCGGGGTGGCGGTCGGAACCAAGTTCCGGGGTGGCGGTCGGAACCAAGGTCCGGGGTGGTGGTCGGATCCAATGTCCGGTGTGGCGGTCGGAACCAATGTCCGAGGTGGCGGTCGGAACCATGGTCCGGGGTGGCGGTCGGAACCAAGGTCCGGGGTGGCGGTCGGAACCAAGGTCCGGGGTGGCGGTCGGAACCAATTTCCGGGGTAGCGGTCGGAACCAAGGTCCGGAGTGGCGGTCGGAACCAACGTCAGGGGTGGCGGTCGGAACCAAGGTCCGGGGTGGTGGTCGGATCCAATGTCCGGTGTGGCGGTCGGAACCAATGTCCGAGGTGGCGGTCGGAACCAAGGTCCGGGGTGGCGGTCGGAACCAAGGTCCGGGGTGGCGGTCGGAACCAAGGTCCGGGGTGGCGGTCGGAACCAATTTCCGGGGTGGCGGTCGGAACCAAGGTCCGGAGTGGCGGTCGGAACCAACGTCAGGGGTGGCGGTCGGAACCAAGGTCCGGGGGGGCGTTCGGAACCAAGGTCCGGGGTGGCGGTCGGAAACAATGTCAGGTTTGGCGTTCGAACCACCTTCCGTTGAGGCAGTCGGAACCAAGGTCCGGGGTGACAGTCAGAACTAAGGTCCAAGGTGGCGGTCGGAACCTGGGTCCGGGGTGGCGATCGGAACGAATCCGGGGTGGTGGTCGGAACCAAGGTCCGGGGTGGAGATCGGAACCAAGGTCCAGGGGGGCGGTCGGAACCAAAGTCCGGGGTGGCAGTCGGAACCAAGTTCCGGGGTGGCGGTCGGAACCAAGGTCCAGCTTGGCGGTCGGAACTAAAGTCCGGTGTGGCGGTCGGAACCAGGTTCCGTGGTGGCGGTCGGAACCAAAGTCCGGGGTGGCGGTCGGAACCACGGTCCGGGGTGGCGGTCGGAACCAAGGTCCGGGGTGGCGGTCGGAACCAAGTTCCGTGGTGGCGGTCGGATCTAATGTCCGGGGTGGCGGTCGGAACCAAGGTCCGGGGTGGCGGTCGGAACCAAGGTCCGGGGTGGCGGTCGGAACCAAGGTCCGGGGTGGCGGTCGGAACCAAGGTCCGGGGTGGCGGTCGGAACCAATGTCCGGCGTGGCGGTCGGAACCAAGGTCCGGGGTGGCGGTCGGAACCAAGGTCCGGGGTGGCGGTCGGAACCAAGGTCCGGGGTAGCGGTCGGAACCAAGGTCCGGGGTGGCGGTCGGAACCAAAGTCCGGGGTGGCTGTCGGAACCAAGTTCCGTGGTGGCGGTCGGAACCACGGTCCGGGGTGGCGGTCGGGACCAACGTCCGGCGTGGCGGTCGGAACCAAGGTCAGGGGTGGCGGTGGGAACCACGTTCTGGGGTGGCGGTCGGAACCAAGGTCCGGGGTGGCGGTCGGAACCAAGGTCCGGTGTGGCGTTCGGAACCAAGTTACGGGGTGGCGGTCGGAACCAAGGGCCGGGGTGGCGCGCGGAATCAAGGTCCGGGGTGGCGGTCGGACCCAAGGTCCGGGGGGGCGGTCTGAACCAATGTCCGAGGTGGCGGTCGGAACCAAGGTCCGGGGTGGCGGTCGGAACCAAGTTCCGGGGTGGCGGTCGGAACCAAGTTCCAGCGTGGCGGTCGGAACCAAAGTCCGGTGTGGCGGTCGGAACCAGGTTCCGTGGTGGCGGTCGGAACCAAAGTCCGGGGTGGCGGTCGGAACCACGGTCCGGGGTGGCGGTCGGAACCAAGGTGCGGGGTGGCGGTCGGAACCAAGTTCCGTGGTGGCGGTCGGATCTAATGTCCGGGGTGGCGGTCGGAACCAAGGTCCGGGGTGGCGGTCGGAACCAAGGTCCCGGGTCGTGGGCGGAACCATGGTCCGGGGTGGCGGTCGGAAACAAGGTCCGGGGTGGCGGTCGGAAGTAAGGTCCGGGGTGGCGGTCGGAACCAAGGTCCGGGGTGGTGGACGGAACCAAGGTCCGAGGTGGCGGTCGGAACCAAGGTCCGGGGTGGCGGTTGGAACCAAGGTCCGAGGTGGCGGTCGGAACCAAGGTCCGGGGTGGCGGTCGGATCCAAGGTCCAGGGTGGCGGTTGGAACCAAGGACCGGGGTGGCGCTCGGAACCACGTTCCGGGGTGGCGGTCGGAACCAAGGTCCGGGGTGGCGGTCGGAACCAAGGTCCGGGGGGGCGGACGGATCCAAGGTCCGGGGTGGCGTTCAGAACCAAGGTCCGGGGTGGCGGTCGGAACCAAGGTCCGGGGTGGCGGTCGGAACCAATGTCCGGGGTGGCGGTCGGAACCAATGTCCGAGGTGGCGGTCGGAACCAAGGTCCGGGGTGGCGGTCGGAACCAAGTTCCGGGGTGGCGGTCGGAACCAAGGTCCGGGGTGGCGGTCGGAACCAAGGTCCGGGGTGGTGGTCGGATCCAATGTCCGGGGTGGCGGTCGGAACCAATGTCCGAGGTGGCGGTCGGAACCAAGGTCCGGGGTGGCGGTCGGAACCAAGGTCCGGGGTGGCGGTCGGAACCAAGGTCCGGGGTGGCGGTCGGAACCAATTTCCGGGGTGGCGGTCGGAACCAAGGTCCGGAGTGGCGGTCGGAACCAACGTCAGGGGTGGCGGTCGGAACCAAGGTCCGGGGTGGCGTTCGCAACCAAGGTCCGGTGTGGCGGTCGGAAACAATGTCAGGTTTGGCGTTCGAACCACCTTCCGTTGAGGCAGTCGGAACCAAGGTCCGGGGTGACAGTCAGAACTAAGGTCCAAGGTGGCGGTCGGAACCTGGGTCCGGGGTGGCGATCGGAACGAATCCGGGGTGGCGGTCGGTACAAAGGTCTGGGGTGGAGATCGGAACCAAGGTCCAGGGGGGCGGTCGGAACCAAAGTCCGGGGTGGCAGTCGGATCCAAGGTGCGGGGAGGCGGTCGGAACCAAGGCCCGGGCTGGCAGTCGGAACCAAGGTCCGGGGGGTCGGGCGGAACCATGGTCCGGGGGTGCAGTCGGAACCAAGGTCCGGTCTCGCGTTCGGAACCAAGGTCCGGGGTGGCGGTCGGAACCAAGGTCTGGGTTGGCGGTCGGAACCAAGGTCCGAGGTGGCGGTCGGAACCAAGGTCCGGGGCGGTGGTCGGAACCAAGGTCCGGGGTGGCGGTCGGAACCAAGGTCCAGGGTGGCGTTCGGAACCAAGTTACTGGGTGGCGGCCGGAACCATGGGCCGGGGTGGCGGTCGGAAGTAAGGTCCGGGGTGGCGGTCGGAAGAAAGGTCCGGGGTGGCGGTCGGAATCAAGGTCCGGGGTGGCAGTCGGAACCAAGGTCCGGGGTGGAGGTCGGAACCAAGGTCCGGGGGGGCGGTCGGAACCAAAGTCCAGGGTGGCGGTCGGAACCAAGGTCCGGGGTGGCGGTCG